>NC_071625.1:10378928-10714642 GCF_014839835.1 Dryobates pubescens
GTCTGCTCAATACAATTGGCACTTGAATCTGACACGTCTATCCCAAGTGTGGCCTCTTGTCTGTATGCTGGAGACAAAACATGGCAGAACCTCATTACAAGAAAAACTCATGTGAAAACCCAGTCTCTGACTGAGCTCTACCAGATTTAGGAAGAAACAGAAGACACAAAATAAATAAATCCAAAATACATGCTTTGGGATTTAGTAATTTTTAAAGCTGTCTTTTTCAGAGCCCTGGATGTCAACTTCCTACATCCAAAAATAAAGAGAAAAGTGCACATCAGTGTAATTTAGACTCAGTCCACTCCCAGTCCACAGCTGCCATTTTAAAACCTAGTTTAGAACTCTAGTAACTTTTTATTCCTTGCTCTTTCCAATGGAAATATATAATTCTGTTCTTCAGCTACATCATAAAAATATTTATATTAGGTATTACGTGAGAGAGGTTGAAAGATTTATCTAAACTAATAAAGGAAGTGAAGTCCTTTACTTTGAGTCATAAAGTCACTTGATCTTGTTGAGTATTGACAGACTATTGCCAGAGTAATGTGAGGCCAACTCCAATCATGGTCCTGCCCACATGGCAGTGTGAAGCTGCATTAAGTAAATACTGATAACTGTATACTGTATTGCTTCAGTGACCACAGGAGTACACAGAATGAGGCAACATAACTGAGCTCTCAGTCACATCTTCCTCTATTACATTCCTCTATAACAGCATTACTGCCTTTTGCAAGGTAAAGCTCCAAAATGTTGGCCTCCCAAAAGGGGTGACCATAGCAGAAAGAATGCTGATAATCCATCTCTAGCATTTTACAGACTAGCCTGTCCCTGGCAAGCAAATCAAAGGCAAAATAGTAGAAAGGTGGCTAGCTTTTTGTTTATACCTTATGTGTGTTACAACTGATACTTCAAAGCACTTTGACAAGCTATTAGAGCATTTCTTTTTGGATCTTTCCTTAAGAGTTTTTCAAATGGATTAGTGGAGTTTCAGCATAACTAACTGCTTAAAATCACAAAGAGCAGTGACTGGAAGAAAATGCAGTGCCTTCAACTCTCAGTAAAAGCAGCTTATGAAAATTCATGTTGAACTAATAGTTTCATTTGAAGGGTATGGAGGTAAAATTCAGTAAGAAAACAGGGAGAGATGTTGCCTACCTTTACTTTTTCAATTAAAAAAATAGTTTATGAGTTCTGCCTTTTCCACTGGGATACTTGGGGTTTTTTAGGTTCACTCACTAAATTTATAAGTACTGTGTAATCCTTTTGTTGCCAACAACGATGTGAGCTCTAGCATAGACAGGCAGGAATTTGTTGGCATTTTAGCTACCAGGCTGGCCACTTGTAATGACTGGGGAATTTAAGGGGGAAAAAAATCTTTTGTAGACTAAACTGTTAGAATAATATTTATAATTCAACATACTCTTGCAGAGCGACTACTAACACTGCAGCTTTGATCTGGGGGTGGATTAGAGGATTATGAGCTTGCCCCTGTTTTATTCCACTACCCTGCATCAGATAAGCAGCAGTTTCAGAACCAGGAACTAAGTCAATTACCTTTCAAAACTGCTATGCACATTCATCATCAGAATATCTATTCTTTTACCTGTAGAGCTCTGCCTTTATTCATAACCACTGTATACCTAACTAGTGACTGTAGATGAGAAAAAAAAAGAAGAGAAGAAAAAAAAGAGCTGCGCAAAGTAATGTGCCTTAGATTTGGCAACCCCATGGACATTTCCAGTATGATATCACCTTCTTTTCACAAAAACTGTGATAATTAGTTTCCTCACCAGCCATTGCAAAACCTCCCAAAATCACTTCATCTTTTGGGTCGCAGATCCACTTCTCACAGCACTCTCCAGGGACTTCGACTTTTCTGGGAAATGGGCAGTCAGGGCCAGGGAGCAGCAAGTCCAGGTTACAGCGGGGCAGGCAGCCAATCTGTCCGTCTCGGCAGGTGCATTGGTACTTGCAGCTAGGCTGGAACGTCTCTCCACTGCGATAAATCATCCCATCAAACACGCAGTTGTCTCCCTCCAGCACTAGTGAGCAAAGTGAATGCACATCACTGAAACAGAGCGGTCACGGCATCCTCCCGATGCCTCTCAGCGAGCCTCCCCTCAGGCTCTGAGCCGTCTACACCTGACACCCCTCCGGCACGCCGCAGGGCAGGGTGTCCTAAGAGGGAGAAGCTGGGACGCTCACTCCCAGCGGACAGCATACCGAGGCGCGGCCCGGTGGGAGTCTCCTCGCAGCCCCGGGGAGCGCTGTCCCAAGCAGAGCACACCCTGCCGGCCTCCCATCCCCGACGCCCTTGGTCCACCGCTGGCCGTCACTTACCCATGCAGATGCCGGTGGCCCCTCCACCGTCTTCAGGGCCGCGGTCGCAGTAGAGGCCGCTGCTCTCGTCGCAGGGCAGCAGCGGGGAGCAGCTCTCGCCGCGTTGCCGGGCGCATACCAGGCAGCAGGCGCAGCCGTCCAGCACGGCGGGCACTCCCGGGGCGCACCGCGGCGGCTCGGCCGGGCAGCGCTCGCCGCAGGGCCGGGAACACTCCGGCTCCCGGCCGCTCACCTGCGGGGACAAAGTGGCCCCAAGGGCCAGGTCACGGGGCCGGCCCGGCCGCCGGCTCTCCCCACCCGCTGGCCCCTCCGGGCGTCCCGCACTTGCCTCGCACAGCCGGAGGAGGAGGAGGAGCAGAGCGGGCAGGCCCTGCCCGCCGCTCGTCGCCATGGTCCCGGCCGCCACCTCCCGTCGCGCCCCTCAGCTCTGCCGGCAGAGCCATTGCAGCCGCTTATATAGAAGCCGTTGGGGACCCCCCTCCACCCCCATAAACCTTACACGCCCGCGGACAGCGCGGTCCGGAGGCGGGGAGCTGGACCCGGGCCGCTCCTCTCGCTCCTCCCGCCACCTGCCCCGGCGACGCTGAGCCGCTGCCCCCGCCCCGACGGGTCCGCACGACGCTGCCCGGCCGAGCTCTGGGCGGCACAGTCGGAGGTATTACATGGGGACGGGGCCGGAGCTCCGACGGCAGCGCCGGCCACTTCCCGGGGCTTGGACCGTCCGAGAGCCTGAAGTCGGGCGCTCCTCTGGACGGGGCCTGCCTCCCGCAAGTCGTTCCTAAGGCCCCCCGTGTGCATGCCAGCATCTCCCACACGAGTTACGCTGTTCGTTATAAGTTGTAGGGAAACAGGATGCTTCCTCCCAGCTGTTGCAGGTCTGCCCCACTGTGTCTGGCAGTGACCAGTGTCCCACTGGCATGACCAGTATGGTTAGGCAGTTGCATTACAAACCCAAATGTAAGCACATCTCAGGGCTGCACTGCTTCTGCTCTCAGGTTTCTTGAGCTTGGTGGTCATTACAGAGGCTGCAAATGGACCCCATGAAGATAAGGGCTTGTGTCAGTGGTGTGTGCTCCTCCATAAACTCTTAAGCTTCAAGTCATTACCAGAGGGGTGCAAATACGTCAGCTGGTGGGAAACAGAAATTATACAGGGAGCGCTCCACACTCCATGCACCTTGGTCAGTTGGAACAGTTGCACACTCCCCAGAGTTCACATGGTATGTGCAACCATGGGAGGTGCATAGCTGACATGTTAGGCTCTAGGAGTGCTTTGGAGAAGTAGCTCCAATGCTCTGTGCTCTGCAGTTATTTTAGTGTGTGCGGGACACATTTAGGCCAAGTGTGAGGGAGACTAAAGCTGTTAACAGGTTTTACTTGTCAGGAATTGCCTTCTGCCCAAGAAGGGCTTTCTTTGGTCTTGCGATGATACAGGTATTCTCTCTTCCTGGTTGTCTGGGGTAGATGGTATGTGCTGGATTCTGTTGTGGCTTGTTAGTGAGAAAATATTTGCAAAATAAACAGAAGTTGTAGGCAGACTAGTGAAAACAAGATGCCTTTTAAGCTTAAGACATGACACAAGTGGTACTCATGACTTTACAAGGCTGCTGTAGTTCTGTGCCAAAGCACAAAACCAGGAATCGCCAGATAAAACTTTGTTTTCAACAAAATCCACCATTCCTTTCTTGGTGCTCCGTGGCAAGAGCAAGGTTTCCAGTGAAGCCCGTCATTCTGGGCAAAGCAGACTTCACTGGTGCAGAAACATGTAACTGCTGGTCACATACTGACTCTTTGTTTTCTCATTCACAAACAGCAGGACCTGCTAAGGGGAACATTGGGTTGTTCAAACCTTATTAGCAGCTCAGGCATCCATTTGAGATTATTTCAGTCATCCACTGCCTTGCAGCTAATTTCACTGATTTCATCTTCCTTATCTCCTTTGTATCCTTGCTTCTTTGCCTCTTGCGTCTGATAGAGGCAGCCAGAACAAAGCTGCTTTTTACAGTACTTTGCTTGTGAACAGAGTGACCAATGCTCTTAGGCAGGTGTTAAGATTAGCTAAAGAGAAGTGCAAGGCTGTCCCTGTAGTTTACCCAGAAGCATAGCTGTTATCCAGAGGGACACATAAAAATCTGGTATGAAGTATTGAGTGCTGATGATCATTCAGAGCCCCTGAAAGTTGCCTTTCAATTAGATTACTTCACACCACTCTTGAATATCTTCTGGTCTATAAAAAAAGGTTTTCAATACATAAAAGTGTAGAAATAATTAACAATGAAAATCATATTAACCAACATTCTTAATTTGGAAAAAAATAATAAATTTTAAGGCTGCAGTTATAAAATTCCAATTATGAAAATAAGATGATGCTGTGGTTTAGTACAATAGGCCCAAATACCTTTTCCTGGTCCTGCAGAGGGACCTTGACAGGCTGGACAGATGGGCAGAATCCAACAGGATGGCATTCAGCAAGTCCAAGTGCTGGGCACTGCACTTTGGCCACAACCACCCCATGCAGTGCTACAGGCTGGGGACAGAGTGGCTGGAGAGCAGCCAGGCAGAAAGGGACCTGGGGGTACTGGTTGCCAGTAGGCTGAACATGAGCCATCAGTGTGCCCAGGTGGCCAAGAAGGCCAATGGCATCCTGGCCTGTATCAGAAATAGTGTGGCCAGCAGGAGCAGGGAAGTCATTCTGCCACGTACTTAGCACTTGTTAGGCCACACCTTGAATACTGTGTCCAGTTCTGGCCTCCTCAATTTAGGAAGGACATTGAGACTCTTGAAGGTGTCCAGAGAAGGGCAATGAGGCTGGTGAGAGATCTCAAGTACAAGTCCTATGAGGAGAGGTTGAGGGACCTGGGGGTGTTTAGTCTGCAGAAGAGGAGGCTCAGGGGAGACCTTATTGCTCTCTATAACTACCTGAAGGGAGGTTGTGGGCAGGTTGGGGTTGGTCTCTTCTCCCAGGCAACCAGCACCAGAACAAGAGGACACAGTCTCAAGCTGCACCAGGGGAAGTTTAGGCTCAAGGTGAGGAGAAAGTTCTTCACAGCAAGAGTAATTGGGCAGTGGAATGTGATGCCCAGGGAGGTGGTAGAGTCACTTTCCCTGTAGGTATTCAAAAAAAGATTGGATGTGGCACTTGGAGCCATGGTTCAGTTGTCATGAGGTGTTAGGTATTAGCTAATAGGCTGGACTTGATGATCTCTGAGGTCTTTTCCAATCTGGTTGATTCTGTGATTTAAGTCCCTCCAAAGTATGCATAATTTGGAGTCCATTGGAACTGCCAGTTCTAGTGCATTACTTCATTTTCCTGACAGTGAATCTTTTGGCCTGTACTTGGTTTACAACATTTTTAAGGGTGACACACTTTTCTTATCGTATGGAAGCACACAGAGCGAAAGAATGATCCGGTGGAGGGGTTTCATGCCGGCTCAGCTGGCACTGAATAGCAATTCTGTAATGATATAAAATTAGTAGGTACAAATAAATATTTTCATTTCTCTGGGTTATTTGTTTGCTTGGTTTGTGTGTTTTTTTCTTTTCCAGTCTTTGTGTATGACAAGTGACACAATGTTTAGAGAATATCATTGTCACAAATACTTCATCGGTTTCTGTCTCTTTCTGCTCCTTTGTCCTACCGTTTTTTTACTGGTACAAGTGTAAGGTGGATCATTCACCCCTTGCCCTGCATTCTCATAAATTAATGCTCTCTCTGCTAGTCTGCCTCACAAATCACAATATTTTTCTGGAAAATACTGAAATTGGGGATTTTTATCTAGCCTTTCTCAGCCTAGGTGACAGCTGTAATTTCCTAACATCTTTTGGGGCTGTTAATGTTGCACATGACCTAACTATAGAAGAAACAAAAATTACATAAACACACCAGGTAAGTTCATAATGGCAGTGATACTATCAGCTTTCTGTACACATTGACATATCAATAGCAAACCATCACACTTGGTAAAAAATGGCATTGGTTCCTCCCTCAACATATGGTAGCAGCATAAGAGGTTCTTCAGCCACAGATGAAATGTCTATAACTCCAACAGTCCTAATCTGTCAGAGCTGGTAGAGATGATGCTGGATAAAAAATTGTGAAGTGTTAAATCATGTTGTTCACTTGAATGTCTGGGCACCTAACTACTATTTAGAATCATCCTTATGGTCATTCTCACCTAACCTAAGCCATTCAAATCAGTGATTAACACTGTTAACTGTGTCACAGTCTCAAGCTGCACCAGGGGAGGTTTAGGAGGTTAGGAAGAAGTTCCTCATAGAGAGAATGATTGGCCATTGGAATGGGCTGCCCAGAGAGGTGGTGGAGTCACCATCACTGGAGGTGTTTAGAAAGAGACTGGATGGGGTGCTTGGTGCCATGGTTTAGTTGATTAGATAGTGTTGGATGATAGGTTGGACACGATGATCTCAAAGGTCTCTTCCAACCTGGTCTGGTCTGGTCTATTCTGTTCTGTTCTATTCTATTCTATTCTTCGAAGCAGGATTTAAGATCTAATTATATTTAATGGCACTATTATCAGAATCAATTGCCTAGAGTTAATCACGAAGGTGGTTTTGAGTTGAGATTAAAAATGAATTCTCCTTTTGCCTATAGAAGAATTCTACTACTTTCTGTTGTTCACAGTGTTTTGGGTGGTGTTCCACGTTTTCCATTAGGCCTGTGTAATTACACTGTTGGTTTTGCAATACTTAAAGAGTTGTGCAAGTGACAGTAGTTTGGATTATTACTTGCTTTGAGATACGCCTCTTGTGACATACAAAAAAGAACAGTTTTTGCCAAAGTGGAAATATGGAAAGAAATGTGTTGGAAGCAAAATATTTTAGATTTATTAATTGTTTATTTTTGTTTTTAAGAATTGCATACAACTGAAGAAAGCTTTGGAATGAGCTAATATTTCACTTTAAGTTGAAACATAATTTAGAAAATGTCAGCATTAATTATGTAGGGATGGGGAGTTGCATCACTGGACTCAGACAATTCTCTGTACTCAAAAGAAATTCACAAAATGTTCCAGTTGACTCCAATTTGCATGCTCCACCAAAAGAGTTCCATCAGGTTCTTTCCTCCAGCCCTATTTAATCTCTGGAGCCTGCTGGGAATACTTAGAGCACAATTCACCAGGTGAAGTAGCTACATATGGCTTTGTTATTTTGGGGAATGTAAGAAGAGCTGTGGGTTTTTCAGACAGCTTCTGTTATTAGTTGCTCATTTGTAGTTTATTGTCAAAATGCTATGGTGGGAAGCAAGAAAATTTATTTTATGTGCAGGGGGAAGTGTTTGTTGTGGTTGCATGCAGGCTGAGATTTTTTGAAGTGAGAGCCAAAAAGCAGAAGCACAGTGTCCATATGGGTACAAATAAAAGGGTAGGAATGGCTCATGTCCACACTAACAAGGCTGTCATTTTTTAGAGTAGATAACTCTGTACACACCAACTTAGTTCTAATTACATACACACACACCCACCCCCCCTGCAATTCTCTGTACTCATAGGCCCATAATGCTTAACTGTTATTTTGGAGAGGGCAAGATGACTGAACAAGCTACTTAAGGGAACATAATAGCTGTGCTGCAGCCCACCAAAATGGTGGTTTGATACAAGGAATCTCAAGGTAGGTGTTGCATACCATGGGATTTGGTGTGGATACGTGCTGCTGTTCAACATGGCAGTGGGTGTGCATATCCAGGAATGTGTACTGCACATGTTCTGCAGGGTTGATTTCTACTATGCTGGGAAATAAAGAAGTGAGACTTGTGCCAGAAAAGGATCATTGTAGTCATGATTAATTAATACATACATTAATTATTCTGCTCTTGCAATAACTGAGATGGTCTTTATCTGCTTATTTCATCTGATTTAAAAGTTTACTAACCCTAGGTATAAAATTGTGCGTTGTACCTGAATTTGCCAGACTGAAATTGCTGAGAATCTAAGTCGGGTGCATTTTACTGCATGAGATCATAACAGGCAAACAGAATTTAGGATTTTTCCCTTTCTTTATTCACTGAGTGAAACTTATTTTGGTGCAGAGGGCCATTAAGCTCCTGGAGGAACTTATCACCTAATTTCTACTTTAAGAGCTTCAGTAAAAGATGTGTGGATAGGTCATGTGGAACATATGGGGATTTCTGGCTCTTCATGGATGAAACAGCTATTAAATTATTGCCTCTTGGATTGCTTTTGGGAATAAAAATATCTACACGAGGGCTGGAAGAAGAGACTGGCAATTTGAAGAATGTAATGGTGGTAAAATGAGTGTTCTGCAAGCAGAAAGCGAGTTCATCAGAGTGGGATTTCCCCATCTTTTTTTTTTCTTCTCTATGTAATAGCTGTTCTTCAGAGCATGTCCAAGAGAAAGTGGTATGGCTGCTGAGATGCTAATTCAGCTAATAGACAGGTCCTGACATCTCCAAGTAAGTGTTGTTACCAGTGGCATGATTTAGGGATGGCCTTTGTGTCTGTTTCCCATATCCTCGCTGGTCCCTGCCAAGTGCTGAATAATCTGGTCATAAGTAATGAAAACATATTTTATAGTTCTTTCATTTCATTTTCCAATATGCTTTTGTCATACTCTTTTGAGGCTGTAAGTGAAAAAGAAAAAGCTTGGGAGGATAAACAGTGCCAGCTGGGTGGGCTTAAACCACAAGAAGTGGTCAATTAATTCCTTTTTAAACTTTGCTTGTGTGCAGCTTTTACTTTACCTATTAAACTGGCTTTATCTTAACCCACAATTCTTTTCATTTTTATTATTCAAGCCTCATCCTGCTGCGGGAGGAGTGAGAGAGCAGCTGTGTGGGACTTAGTTGTCAGCCGGGGTTAAACCATTGACACGCAGTCAGTAATAAATCTGCATTTTCTCCATCATCTGTTCTGAGTTCCTGCACTGTCCCTGAGTAATACATTTTGGGCGGCTGGCAAGCTGGATGCCCTTCCAGGGAACTATTCCCTTCCATAGTTCCTGGATCAATTGTCTGATCTTCTCAAAAATCTCCTGCTGTTTCCATAAATTAGGGCTCAAAAATACTCATAAGGAAATACTGAAAATTTGGCCTTGTTGTGATAGCCAAGCCTTTACTGCTGGCACTCCAAAGAGGTATTTTTTTCTGCTGTAGACAGCCATATGATATCAGCATAGCATACCATCTAACTGCATGTACTGATTCTTGCCAAAGGAAACATGCTGAATTGAGCTTCACCCACCCAGAGGAGTCACAGAGTCCGAGTACTTTATCAGCCATCCTGCTAGGAAATCGAAGACTTGAGAGATGGAAGAAATGATTGGTCATCTAATCTCTTTTTCTGTTTTTGCTAGTCTGGTTGTCAGGGAGATGCTGTATTAAAAGGAGTGGTCCACATACTCGCTTCTCTTATAAGCTGCCTCATTGTAAAAACAGCATTTAAAAATAGAGTTTAAAAATGCTTGTGGACTGAAAATGTTATTGTGTCATTGTTTAGCCAAGCTCAGATAATTTAATACTTTCAATATTCCTTGTAAATGATCTGTTCAGGCCTTGTGTCTCTCTAAATTCTATCCTGGTTTTCCTACTGAAATCCATAGAGCAGAAAAAGTCTATTCAGACCAGCATGACTTTTCTTCTTCTTCTTTTTTAAAATCAAAGGCAGAGGCTTGTTTATACAGAGTGATTTAAGACACTTCATTCCATTTTCCCATTTTTCTTTCTTTGGTCCCTCTAAAAATCTTCCAGGACAGACTCTCTCGGTTTTCCTGTTTGTGGGAAGCTGGGTACTAATGTAAATAACTTTCTCCCCCACCATGCTTTTCCCCTTGGGACACATGTGCTTGCTGATCCATGTGCTTCTAAACTGTTCAGTGAAGTTAGCATGGCACTCACTTGCTCTGTAACCATTAAGGATTTCAAGGAATGGGCAGAAGATTCAGAGGTCAATGGGTAAGGTGTGGGATTATTGTTACCCTTCTCGCCAAAGAAGAGTTTTAGGAGGGTTGCAGGAGGTTGTGGAAGAGGTGTGGTCCTATGCCATAGGAAAGGGATGCTCCATTCCTGAATGGGGCTCAACGTGATAGTATGTACCATATGGTGCATAGGAATACGGGGTTTGCTCACAACTGATACTCAGGCTTCAATATGTGAGGTCTTCCTGTGGAGCAAGTGCAGCTGCTGCTACTGGTGTAGCTGAGAACACTGTTGACCAGAAAACCTATGCCTAGGGAGTAAGACAGAAACATTTGGTCAACAAATAGCTATTCATTTTTTTGTTTAATGAAAAGACAAGCTACTTCTTCCAGGCTGCTTGCTACCTGTGCACAACTAGATTTTCCTCTGTGGCAGACTGAAAAGAAGAAAGAAACCACACCACCAAACAGGAGAGAGGAAGTGAGGATAGTGAAGCAAAGCAGAGCTGTGCTCTGATCTGTTCCCCTTCATTTGACTGCTGTGCTCTTTAATCTCCGCAGCAGCTCATATAGGTGTTAAGAATGGAAAAGAGTGTTGGTGTCTCCTGCCTACTGACACCCATTTGTCCTTCAGTACCAATGCCAGGCAATTATAAATGGTTGTAAAGTTCTTTTAGTTCATAAAAATTTCCAGAAATATTTACTTCAGTATAGCTTTTCAGTTTAAATGCTGTGCAAACAGCAGACTAGGTATGTGAAATCCATGGCTACAGAAGTATGTTTTCAAAGTCTGCAAGTTCCTTCCTCTTGCCAAGAAGAGAGGAAAAATTTTATAAACTGGAAACAGAAATAAAAGGAGGTCAGGGACAAACCAGGAGAAAGGAAAAGAGAAGGCAAGCAGAAAAAAAAAGAGACCTATGTTATATTAATATGTGCAACTTTTAAATCAGTTGTTACAGCATTGAAATCCTTGTATCTAAAACTAGTCATGACAAAACCAGAGGCTAACACTAGCCTCTTAGCAAGTTCAGTAAAGCAAATTTAAAACTTAGTGCTTGGCAGAAGCAGTTCACTGATACAGTGCATGTGATAATTATTAACTAATAACTACATTGTCTATTTTTAAGAATTAAATTTGTTGTAGATTCCTGGAATACTATGTGGTAGGCGCAATACAGATAGAGATAAAAGACACAATCCCTTATCCTGAAAACTTTGAAACAAATGGAATGGAATGGAATGGAATGGAATGGAATGGAATGGAATGGAATGGAATGGAATGGAATGGAATGGAATAGAATAGAATTGAATTGAATTGAATTGAATTGAATTGAATTAACCAGGTTGGAAAAGAGCTTTGAGATCATCGAGTCCAACCCATCATCCAATACTATCTAATCAACTCAACCATGTCACCAAGTGCCCCATCCAGTCTCTTCCTAAACTCCTCCAGTGATGGTGACTTCACCACCTCCCTGGGCAGCCCATTCTAATGGCCAATCACTCCTTCTGTGATGAACTTCTTCCTAACATCCAGCCCAAACCTCCCCTGGTGCAGCTTGAGGCTGTCCTCTTGTTCTGGTGCTGGTTGTCTGGGAGAAGAGACCAACCTCCTCCTGGCTACAACTTCCCTTCAGGTAGTTGTAGACAGCAATAAGGTCTCCCCTGAGCCTCCTCTTCTCCAGGCTAAGCAACCCCAGCTCCCTCAGCCTCTCCTCATAGGGCTTGTGTCCTGAACCTCTCACCAGCTTTGTTGCCCTTACATTAACAGCCTTACATTGTTATAAGCATAATATTAGGGGAAGCTGGAAGCAGAAGTTATAGTAACTGTAATTATGCCAAGTACTTTTTGCAAGACATTATTAAACTGGAGAACCTCCCCTATGGGGACAGGCTGAAAGTGTTCAGGCTATTCAGTCTGAAGAAAAGAAGTCTCCTGAGGGGTCTTACAGTGGCCTTCCAGTCATTTACAGTCATTTTTATTCTTTTAATGTTTAACAAAAATATAAGCATTAATAATTTTTGGTATGATTATCAGATGTAATTCAAAACTCAGTTTTGGTCATGTCTGATGGTCCTGCTTAGCTAATTATAATGATGATGAAGGAATATATTATTTTGTTCGTGGGCAAGCCTCTAGTTCAGCATCCATGGAACAGGTAACGATATCACAGATACCTTTGCAAGAAATGGTATCATGACTAGCAGTGTCAAAACAAAGGCCAGAGATCAAAGGAGTGGGAAGCAACTGAAGGAGGTGAGCACATAGCCTGCTCAGTAGTGACAATTCTGTACTCTCTCTGATACAGCAATTATTCAGGAACATTCAAATTTCGTCTTTTACTAAAGAAAGGAGGAGAAGCTCCTCTTGTGAATTCTCTTTTTAAAATACAAGTTATTAAAATCCTTTAAAACAAGGTATTAAAACATTTATAATTATGCTAAATATGAAGGGAGAAACATCTCATCTTCAACTAGTAAGGAGTTTGTCCTGCAGAAAGAGTGAAAAACAGCTCCTTAGAGTGGTTCAAAATCAGTGGCTTGCTTAATGTGTTTTACACTTCAGCTCAGCTTTCAGCCATGGATGTGAGAAAGAAGGTATGTGAGTGTTCATCTGTGTTTTCATAGTGAGTAAGCTCAGTGCTATTTCACCTAGACGTTTTTGTACTCTGGTATGGGTGGAAAGTTGTCAAGGTCTGCTAGGCTTCAAAGATCCTCAGCTTAATATAAGCAACCCACTATCTGAAGCATTAACCTGCTGCAACACCACCTGATCTCTGTGGGGAGATTTTTCTTGGGTTTCTTTGTCTTTAGTGCCTAGAAAGCAAGCTTTGAATATGTTAAAGGAATAATGAAGGGAGACAAGACAGTCAAGGAATAAAGCACTGCAGGCTAAGCCTGAATATACCTGCCTAGATTTCAGCAGTTCACTATAGTGAAAAGATGACTTTGTTTAGTAAAGACACCTTGTTTCATCACTGGAACAAGGTGAACTTGCACTTGGAGAAAATAAAAAAGATAAGTTACTGGAAGTTATAATCCTCAAATATACTTAATGCAAGGTAAGGTTCATATAATTTGTTGAATAAAAGCCCTCCTTATATTAAGATAGGTGTCACAAATATACTTCCATTTTTTACTTTAGGTGATTTTTTTTCCTGTGTTCAAAAGCCATCTCATTTTTCTTGGCTTTTCTGTAATATGATGGAGTGGTAAATTTGGGCTAGGTTTCAGAGTAGAAGCCTTCGTAACCTGTCTCCTATCTCCTTCCTTTAAACATATGCAGTGATCCAAAATTAGATCCACCTGAGGATTTTCACTGCCCCAGATGTGGTAGTGCTGTGGCTGCCCAGCTGCCTAGGAATTCCAGGAACAAGACACAGGATCTCCCATAAACATTCTTTTATTCAGAGACTTTTTATATGACAATATTTTTCAGTTCTCTGTGTTAGTTCAATTCTGTCAGCCCAGTTTTTGATTTTGCATTGAGGAGAACCCAAAACCATTATTTTTTTTGCCTCCAAGTAAAAATATGCTATTTCTCACACAGAGTACACAGTGGCTTGGATATTTTGATAGCTTTGTAAAATGCCAGTGCTTGATTTCATACATGAGAATTTTTTTTTTCTGTGAAATTAAAGAACCTGCTTTTCAAGTAGCAGGATGAAGCTGTATGGACTTAAAGCTGAGCTAACTTAAGTATATTGTTTTATAACAACTGCCAGTTTTTAACAGGAACAACAGCAAAAAACATAAATGTGTTGTACTTGAAATTGCTTCTATAGCATGCAGTTATTGGGAGAAATACTTTTCTTCTTTCAAATTACATTAAGTTCTGCTTTTCCCCATATGATTTCCAAAACTTGGAACAGTGTGCTTGAAACACCAGTGGTTTTAAGGTCCTCACATTGTAGGTTTCCAAATTAACCAAGATTTTTCATAACCTGTTTTGTTCTTTCTATTTTTCAGATTTTAACTTTACCCAAACTGACAATTATTGTGGGTTTTTTTTTTCAGAGTGCTTCTATTGAAGTAGTTTTATGGGGGAACAATGGATAAAGTGTTCTTATATGTTACTGTGAATGTTTTGGACATCCAAATCTCACTTTCAGTTTCAAAGCTGATGGAAAATGTTAGATATGGAAATCTTATGTATCTGTCCTGTGGATTTAATGCTGCTTGCAATGAAGTCAGTACTGGTTCTGTTCCAAATTTCAGTGTGAGTGCTTTGGCCAGAATTACCCTAAGGTGTGGAGCTTAACATCTTGGTCACCCGTGTTAACATGGAGATCTCTGCCACAGAGGAAGAGACAGGCTTTTGTGGAAACAAAAGAGTGAAATATGTGAACCTAGAGGAAGAAGGAGGAAAAAAGTAAGGAAAAGGAGACTAAAAATAAGGGAGGACAAAATGAAGGGCAATGAGGAGCATCAACCTAGCTCCGCAGTTGTTTTGCTTACATGCAACTGTTTGGGTGCAGTTGGGAAGCCCTTTCCTAGAGTCAGCATGAAATCCCTCCGGCAAAAGGCTTCATTGAGCATGTCCTTTGTGCTGGCTGACTTGCTTCTGTGTGATCCAAACCACTGAAGTGTAGATGAGGGAAAGAGGTGGAGATGCCAAATATTGAGGTGCAGCTGTCTGAATTTTCCATATAAAAGTCAGCAAAGCAGAGATCGACACATTTTGTAAAACTCAATACAGTTTCCAAAAGAAGGTCATAGAATAAAAACAAAAACATCCCAAACCACTTATAAATAATTGCTGGATTGGACTTGGAGGTTCTTTCTTACCTGACAGATGGCAAGCTCAGTGCATTTGCTGTTCTGGGGAAAATCTGCCTCTCTCCTCACCAGCCAAGGAGATTATAGTTCATAGTCTGTAACCGCATTTATTAATTAAGTACTTTAATGTAATTAAGGCTAAAAATATCTTCATTAGCCTTTTCCTTCTCAGGATTCAGGAATTTTGTAATTCTTTGATCAACTTCGTGACCTCTCTTCATGTTTTCTTTCTTCTTTCCTAACTGACTTTTCAGTCATATTAGATTTCATTTAAAAATATTGCTTTCCTGAATTCTTTGACTTTCTGCTTTTTCTGCTTCATACCAGTCCTGTCTCCACTCCCACTCTGAGTCTTATCCAATACCTGCTGATGTTAATAGAAAAAAATTCCATCAAAATCAGCAGATTTGGGGCAGGCTTGTTCTCTAGGGTATTAAATAACAGTAGGTAGGAGGCACATATGTGAAGCACAAGTATTAGACCAAGGGGAAAATCCTGACTTTTCCAGACTTCCTATGATCCTGACCAAATCACTTAAAATCTTGGCACCCCGAGGTCCTCCAGCTCTCATACTACTGATGGTACTCACCAATATAGAGCAATTAAGATCTTACAAATAAAAAGAGTTATATAACTCGTGGGCAATATTGTTCCTCCTGAGGATTGTCCCATAGCATGGCCTAAGAAACTGAAAGTTTCCTAATTATTATGTTGAGTTCTTCTGAGCACAGAAGAGTTTCTAAAAGTTGCTGTGTTGTATTGCTTTTTAGATTAGACATTATACAACACTTAGCTGAAGTCCAAGTTTGTGGCCTGCCAACATTTCAAGAGCCTCTGCTCTAGGGAAAAAGCAGTCTGATAAAGGTGAGGGGAAGGGAGTGAGGGGCAATGCTGACAGATGTCCCAAGGTGAGATCAGATAGCAAAAGACAAAAAAAAAGGTTGATAGTGGTTTGGAGACAACTTATGCAGCAACTTCAAGTAAGAAACCAAGTTACTTTTTCCCTATGATGGTGATGGTTGTATAGAGATAGCATAGCTTACAGAGCTGCACAGAACTCCCCAAGATAGCTCCGGAGCTGGAAGGAGTTGATCTCTGGATCCATCCACTTTTCAACCTGCTGGATCTTCCATACAAATCTAGCACCAGCTCCTTGTTTTCCCCAGCACAATGATCTCAATTCAACAAGAAAGCCCCTCACAGATCTTTGAGTGTTCAATTGTTCAGAGCAAGGAAGTATTCTATAATGGTATTGTCAGAAGGTGGCAAAAGAAAAGCCAAGACTTTGACAAGAAAATGCCAAAATCAATTTGCTGCTCAAGAGATGTTATTAGAGTCCAGGTATCCATTGCAATTCTTTTACAAAAGGATGTTTGGTCACAGGAAAATTTATTTATTTTCTCTCCAACCCTCCTCCTTTTTTTGTGTGTTTTGGTTTGGTTGGTTGGTTTGTTTCAAAATGGTTTCTTTTGGTAAGAATGCAAAGTAAAGCCAAATGTCTCTTAAGGTATCTTTTCAACAAACTTCCAATCTCTAATGATGGCTCCAATTACCAAAATACTTAAAGGGCCTCTGAAAGTCAGACAGTGCAGAAGAACTGGCCTGAAGAACTAGATTATAGTACATTTATGGAAACCTTTAGAAAAGGTCCATAACAAAGGGGAGGGATAAAATCCTGCCTCTTTTTCTGCTAAACAGTGCCTTTTGAGAATTCCATTGGATGATGCATCTGAAGTTATTGTGGCACCTGCCTATAGCATTTGTCTTATTCTGCCTCAAGTTGCTTCTGTCAGTTCAAAAATAAAATCTGGTGGCTAAAGCTGTACTAGATTCATTAACCCAAAGTTTTTGAAGACCTCTCCTCCTACATCAGCCTTTTAGTGGATCTAATTGAAAATTTCTTGGAGTGATTCTTGGGGGACCGCTTGTGGATAGCAGAGTGGAGGAAGCATGCAGTTACTGGCTTAGGTGGAATGGGTTTACAGGAATCCAGGATAGGAATCCAGGTGGCTGATCTTTAAGAAAGTGTTTGTGATGTTGGGAGAAGGCAATCCTCAGTCTGAGATGTATAAACAAGGGTGTGGATTCCAAAATACCACAATCCAGGTATTCTGTTCACAGCAAGGCACATACTGTGTCTAGTGTTGGGCTCTGCCTTTGGAGAAACATAGACAACTGCAGGAAGGTAAGATGACTTCTTTGGCATTCTTTAAACAAAGACAGACAAGGTGGAGGTAGGTTAGTAGTCTTCAAGTATGTGAAAGTTAGTGTAGTATCTCTAGTGAATAGGGCAAGAAATTATCAGCCTGAATTACAGCACAGAAGAGTATGGATTAAGATGGGTATAAACTTTTTAACAAGAAGGATTGTGAAGCATTGTCTGAGTAAACTGACATTGCAGTCAGTGGTGTCTTTAGAAAAAAGCTCTATTAGGCATTTATCTCCTTGTGTTGAGGCACTGCCTTCCTTACAGCTTGGTCATATTTTTAAAGTTGTAACCAGAGAAAGAGTAATAAAGTCTTTAACAGTTGTGGCAGGTTAAGTACAGAAATTAATGAGAAAGTAAAAATGGGGAAATACAGGGAAATCAAATGAAGATAAATATTAGGTTCTTGCATATTTTTCTAACACATTTAATGCTCAAAGTGTCAAAGATTAAAGGTGAGAGGATCTGTAACAGTAGGAGTCCAGGAGGAGAAAGGGACTTTCAAGAGGAAGATTCATTCTTGTGACTGAAGTGTAAGCAACGGGTATTTGTCTGCAAATGTGTTTTGTGACAGAGATACTTGGAAACATTAAACTGAATTTAGAAATACTGTACTTGCTGATTTTTCTCAAGAAGATGTGCCACTGCCTCAAGTTACTAAGCCTCTAGTTGTCATAGCTGCAATCACTACATCTTTCTGTTGCTTATTGCACAGATCCATGCTCTCAACTTTTGTGGCCTGTGCTTCTCTACCCAGTTTTGGCCACAATGCTACCTGTTGAATAACTTCATCATCAATGCTGTAAACACTGTAGATCTTCTTCAGTGTTGGATGAAAGCAAGGAGTGTGTATTCTTTTGAAGAATTTCATGCTAGGCTTGTGTGTTCTCTGTATTGTGGTAGATGAAGGTGTCAAGGTCCATTTGAGGGCATATTCATGAGAATTTTCATCCTTTCAATACACTAATTGAATTCAAAGGACATTTCTGCTCTCTGCTTCTTATGATCCATCTACAAGCTGTAAGAAGCAAGACAGGGATGAATTCTTTTGTTTGTACAGTTCTGAGAATGCATACATTAACCAGAGCTAAGAACTTTAAAAGCATCAAATTGATCTCTAAGAAAGGATTTTTTCACTTGTTTTATGCTTTATGTATTAAAACCTGACTCCTGATATAACCAAAAGACAAATCTTACACCTTTTGTTTGCCCTGTCTGCCAGATGTCTCTCTAGCAACAGCTATACTGATAATTGTGCTGTTGATGCAATTCTAACTGTATTGCTTGAAAATTATGAGTAGCAGATGTCTTTTTCATGGGAAATACTTTCTCTGGAAAAGTGTTCCTTTCAGTGCTTAGTAACTTCTGCAAAACAGTTTCATTCCACTTTGGCTATAGATCTATCATAGCAGAAATTATACCAGTGAAATAACAAGCTTAGTATTGAGGTTATGTGTAATTAGCACCAGAACAAGAGGACACAGTCTCAAGCTGCATGTTAGGAAGAAGTTCTTCATAGAAAGAGAGATTGGCCATTGGAATGGGCTGCCCAGGGAGGTAGTAGAGTCACCATCACTGGAAGTGTTTAGGAAGAGACTGGATGGGATGCTTGGTGCCATGGTTTAGTTGATTAGATGGTATTGGATGATGGGTTGGACTCGATGATCTTGAAGGTCTCTTCCAACCTGGTCTATTCCCTTCCCTTCCCTTCCCTTCCCTTCCCTTCCCTTCCCTTCCCTTCCCTTCCCTTCCCTTCCCTTCCCTTCCCTTCCCTTCCCTTCCCTTCCCTTCCCTTCCCTTCCCTTCCCTTCCCTTCCCTTCCCTTCCCTTCCCTTCCCTTCCCTTCCCTTCCCTTCCCTTCCCTTCCCTTCCCTTCCCTTCCCTTCCCTTCCCTTCCCTTCCCTTCCCTTCCCTTCCCTTCCCTTCCCTTCCCTTCCCTTCCCTTCCCTTCCCTTCCCTTCCCTTCCCTTCCCATTAAAGATCCTGAGAATGCTTATTTTCACCTGCTACCATATCACTGCTTATTAATATCAGACATAATCGTGGGTTTGGAGTTAATTTTTATCTATTAGAATTACCATTTAGCAAATTTTAGTGAGCAATCCAGTGCTAAGTAACATTACATCAAAAATTTAATCAAAAACACTCCCTGATATATGTTTACCTTTTAGTTCTGAGTATTTAATCTCTAGAAATGCATAATCCATAAAGAGAGAAGGTCACAAGGTAGTGGCAATTTAAGGCTGTAATATCCAATGCAGGTGAGATGCTTCTGGTGAGGTCTGGAAACGGAGGCAGGTGAGGTACAGGATGAAAACAGGATGAAAGCAAACTTTGCTTTACAAACTTTTTCTTGACATGCTGTACAAGACAGATATTTCCCTGCTTTTCATTTCAAAGTCTGATTAAAGGATTAAAAGAAAAAGGGAATAAATATTGAAATAAGATAAAACAAAATATGTTTTATACTCTCTTGTGACTATTTTTTCCTCTGGCTCTGATTTTAACATTTTTTCCTGATGTTCTGTGTAGCAAAATGCCACTACCAGTTTGAAGAGAGACGAACTCATTCCCTTATGACACAGCAGCTATGACAACCTCTTTTATTTTTGCTTAATGGTGTGTTCAAGAATCTCAAATATTTCTGGTTTTGCTGTTTCAGGGACATGAAAGCAGCAGCTTCAATTGTATTGAAATATTACTCAGAACAGCTTAATACTTTGGGAGCATTTCTTGGCATCGGTGTGCTTCCCCATATTTCTAGTGATAAATTGTCCACTAGTCTTTGAAAAGTTAGTTTAAAACTCTTTTAATAGAGTCAGGTAAACTATACTCAATAACACCATTTCAGTGGGTGTGGAGACTAAATACATGGTGGTGACTGTTAAAATGTTAATTTCTCCTTCATAAAAGTCAGAGAACAGCCCAACTCATCATGACCTGTGATTTCCATCTGAATGACTGTTTATGATTGCCTGAATGCCTTCTGAATGGTTTTGGTAAAAGCGGTTCCAAATCATAAAAATCACCCTAATAAATGACACACTTATCAGCAAATTTCAGCAGTCAGAGGAAGGAATTTGCTGGACACAGTAGATAAAATTGTTTCTGAAAATAGAGCTAAAAAAGATTAGGCAAAACTATCATCTGCTCCCTCAAACATATAGTTTGGGAAAAACTTAATAAATCATAGGACCACAGGAAAAATCATGTTGGAAGGGAACTCAGGAGGTACCTATGCCAACCTTCTGTTCTGAGGTCAGACCAGAGTGCTGGATGCTTTGAGCAAGTTCAGTCAGGGCTGAACCCTCCCCATCCCCAAGATGGAGACTGCGCAGCCTCTGGGTCAATTCCTGTCAGCGCTCTGGAAAAAAGTACTCCTCCTTCAGCATATGTCCAGAGTTCTCTCATCCATCCACCAGGCACTGATGTGAAGAGTCTGGCTCCCTTACATTCTTGATGGCCTCCTCATGGGCATTGTTAGATGCCCCCAAAGCCATCTCTTCTTCAGGCTAAACCAGCCCAGCTCTCTCAGCCCCTCCTCAGTGATGAGTGCTTCTGCTTTAACCATCTCAGTGGCTCTCAACTGAACTTGCTCTAGTATGCCAATGTCTTTCTGGTGAGTCTCAAAACTGGATCTCAGTAACGTATCTCAGACAGAAAATTATTACTGTCTTCATCTTTCCCACTGTATAACAGAAGCTCATGAAGTCACCCTCTGAAACCTTCATAATGGAAATCAGGTCCTAGGCAGGCTTTGATTCCAGGTCTAGAGTAATGATTTATTTTATTCCCAAACTGATGTTTCTCTTCCAGTTGTTACAGTTTTTTGGTGTGTGGTTTTGTGGTTTTTTGTTGTCATTGTTTGTTTGTTTGTTTGTTTCCTAAAGACCTGTAGATAAAATCAGAGTTCTGTCTAACAGTGATATTGAAAATGTCCATTTTCAATTTTCTTTTCATTAACCTGCATTTCTGATCCAAGTGTAAGTCTTGTTTTACATCAGCTGACCTTGAGAAGAGATTTAAATTGGATGCTTCCACTCACAGAGGGTTTTTTAGAGAATCCTGAGCTGAGAATTTCCTGAGAATCCCACACAATGCCCATTTCCACCTGACAGTTTGCTGGAGAGAAGCTGGAATGAAGTGTGCTGTGAAGAGGGGGTTCAGGATTGCAATCCTCTAGCCTTATAAATAATCAGGATCCATTCAGCAGCAACTGTGTAAACAGCTTTTGAGTTTTGACAATGTGTTTATGCATTTCTCCTTATACTTCTGTCTAGTAGAGTCACGTTTTCACTTGACCATACCAGCTTACGAATCTTCCCATAAACTCAGCTGTCCCAGAAGCTGCACCTTCAAGAGAAGGAAGCAAGTGGTGGAGATCATCTGTGTTCGCCTCCAGCTGTGGAGTGAGGCTTCTGTTCCTGTGGTCTTGGAGTTCTGGTGTGGAGGAAGAGAGTGGGGACACATTGGCTTCCACATTCTGGCAGTGGGGTGGAGGAATAGACATGCATACTCGAGGCTCATCCTGGCACAGAATGGTGTCATGTCCAGGTTTTAATCTAGAGTCAGATCAGACAGCTGCATCCTTGACCCTGCTCTATTCACCTGGCTTTGGTGGGTATGATTTCTAGATGCCAAAATGAAAAGACTGTGGAACAGAAATGGAAAATAACTGCCATAACATATATACAGGTTAATGTTAGTTTCATTTCAACAGTCCTTAATGGATTTTAATTGGTTAGGTTAAGTGTGATTCTATGATTCAATACCCTTTACTTCATTAAAGTGCCTTAGGGATTACATAGAAGCTGAGGAGTACAGTGTTCCAGGTGAGTAGTTAAATATTGCTGCTGTTCTAGTTATGTTCTTCCATACTCTACCAGCAGGAAAATTTACCCCTCAAAATTACAACCAGCAGAAACATGAGAAAAAGAACTTGCTGTCTGTGTGCACCTTGCCTGTCTCCTTTTGTTTATTTATTTTTTAAAAAAGAAAGATATGGCATAGAGTGGCATCCACTTTGAACATATTTTCCCATCACTGTTCTACCAGCTCTGAAAACTGCTTTTGTTTGGATATTGTTATTATCTGCTAGAGACTGATTGGAATGTAGAGTCACTCACTGAGAAAGGGAAACATGGTTCTCATTCAGAAGGAATGCAGCTTCATCCACACAGTTTACAGCACAGTTGTATTTGAAGTTGAGCTGTGGGATCTTGTGGCAGTAAAAATCATTGTGATTTATAGGAAAATGTCACTCTGGCTGTCTCCTCTATAAAAGCTTTATACTACTCTTGTTGAATATAAATCAGAATTATGTGGCCAACAAAATGATGGTTTTGGCAAAATGTTGTGAAGACAAAAAATAAATGGATTTGAATTGTCTTTGCTTTATTCTGCAGAGAGATATTACTGGAATTTATTGCCTTGCCAAGATCAATATCCTTGTCCTTAAAAATAGGTGTGTATAACTGTATGTTTAAATTCTTACCCAAATTAGATTAAGGATGTTCACCATGAAATTTACCTTCAAACTACAATAAGAGGAGATATTAACTGCTTGAAATGAAGATGACAATTTCAAGAACTCACTCTGGCCATATTTGTAGCACCAGACTTCAAAATCATTGCAGGTTTTTTCTCTTTCTAGGGGGATATGTGATGGATCTCAGCATATATGTCTCAAAGTTAGCAGGCTTCACCCACAACTTTAAGTATGAGATGACCCTCTCCTCCCACACTGCATGTTCGTTTACTTTCTAAGGAAAAATATGCACAAGAAGTAAATTTAATTGTTTGTTACTGTTCAATGTTTCTGCCTCTGGAGTGAAGCTAATGGGGAAATGGGTGAGCATTAGGGGAATGTAAAGGAGGTCAGAAGAAAGGAGGTGAAGAAAGGTGACAAACTTGAGACTAGTCCTGCAGCACTTCTTTCAAAGCCATGGTGTTAGCTAGGGGTTGACAGCCTGTGGCATTTTAGACATGTGTGGTTCATGAGTGTGTGATCAGTGTGATTGCTCAAATTTGGCTGTAGACAGTCTAAGATTACAGGAACCACAAGGAAAATATCATAGAATCATAGAAGTGGAAAACACCTCTAAGATCAGTGAGTCCAAACTTCAACCTAACACCGCCATGGCCATTAAACCATGTACCGAAGTGCCATGTCTTCAGCTTGCCCTCAGGTCCAAGCAGGGTCCCAGGTCTAGCCCATTCTTGAATGAAGGATTCATGGAGACCCTGGGAGACCTCTCACTGTTAATTGTTCCTCAAGTCTTCTGGGGATGGTGGATCTTGGCCAAATGAAGATAGGATGGAAAAAGTATTTTCTTCTCCTTCAGTTGCTCTACCAGCACTTAAAGCATGATGTAAATAATGTTTGGGGAAACACTGTGCTTGCAACACACAGGAGACTGGGCTCAACGGAGATTGTTACCCACCCTTCCGCCCTCTATGAATTTATGAGTTGACAGATCCTTCCCTGTGCTTAAAAGACTTCTACTGAGCAACTGTGCATGTTGCCTGTTCACAGTGTGAACAGCACAGCAGTGAGAACAGACAGCAATCTTCTGACTGGTAAATTATTCAGTATATTCAGTTCAGAGTAGTGCCACGGTCAGAAACACTGGCAGAGATGTACAAATGACAGAAGAGCTTGAACACACAGTGGGAGGGCACATAAAAGACTCATGTGTCCTACACAACCAATTCTTTGTTTCTTACAAGTCCACATCTCAAATAATACTAAGAAATATTTCACAGGGGTGTAGAAGGCAAAGTAATCCACTTCTTCCTTCTATGTCAAAGTGAGATACAAGGAATACCCCTAGGCTGGGCATAGCCTGGTTCTAGGGCTTTGTTCTTGCACAAAGTATCATCTAGTCCAAGCTAGTCGAAATAGCACTCAACAGGCAGCTCACAAAAGGAACAAAGAATATTTGCATGTCAGGTTATCAATAAAAATGGACTGCAGTATGATTTAATCTGAACTGCAAACTGACTGCATAAGCCAGAGATGATATGGACTTCAGAAGCAGTGTATGATATTCAGAAGTGTATATCTCTGTGGTAATGAGTCCTGATTTGTTAAGTGTGAAAAATGCTGGTATATTTCCATGCAGAATCATTATGTCATTCCTAAAATGTCCTGGTCCATTTTGACCCTTCTGATGAGTGGTCATTCCCTATTAAATGACACAGGTTTCTGACTTCTGGATTCACATTACCTTTTGCCACATGTGACGCTTTGGCATTCTCATTCATACAGTGGAGGTAAAGCTGTTTACTTTCTTCAAGGAAGCACTGGGAGGATTTAACAATATTTATTCAGGATTTTAAAGATGGAAAAGATGAGGCAAGCACAAACTGAATTTATTATAACCATGCACTTCTTGCCTTACATACATATAGTGCTTCTGTTTGCTTCTGTTATCAGAAGATTGCCACAGCCCAGAACATTCAGCAAAAGCAATCACAGATGTTGACTACACCCACATCTTTCTGGAGCTTTTGGTGATAAGTGTGCAGTCTGCATGCCTACAGGAATAAGCATGTACTGGTTCACAAAGAAAATGAAGATCCTGTGATTTGCATCAAGTGCTGATGAATTGTGTCTGTGCCCCTCTAGCTATTTGCTGCAATTTAAAAAAATAATAATGATTAAAAAAATCAGTCAGTACTTTTACTTCTTCCTCCATAATACAATAGGCTTTCATTTCTCTTCTGTCATGCCAATCTGTCAAAAAAATGTCCATGTGGTATCTTTCATAGTCACTTCACTGGAATCAGATATTGAAGATCAAAGTGAGAAAGAAATTGGAGTGAAAACCATGTTGAAATTTGAATAAAACAGAGAAGTTAA
Source organism: Dryobates pubescens (assembly GCF_014839835.1). NCBI lineage: Eukaryota > Metazoa > Chordata > Aves > Piciformes > Picidae > Dryobates > Dryobates pubescens. The sequence goes on from NC_071625.1 coordinate 10,404,010, forward strand.
AACTGTTAAACTCCCAGAGGTTTATAGTCAACTACTGTATTTTTCTGAGGACTGCTGCACACACAGGGAAAGTTTAGGCTGAAAGTGAGGAGAAAGTTCTTCACTGAGAGAGTCGTTAGCCATTGGAATGGGCTGCCTGGGGAGGTGGTGGAGTCACTGTCCCTGGAGGTGTTCAAGGGGGGACTGAACATGGCACTTGGTGCCATGGTTTAGTAGTCATGAGGTCTGTGGTGACAGGTTGGACTTGATGATCTTTGAGGTCTCTTCCAACCTTGGTGATTCTGTGAACTTTAGAGATTGTTAGCCTGTGCTTCTGGCAGGAGAGGAAGCAAGAAACCAGAAAACTACAGAGAACCATTACAAGATTTTTCTTTAGTCTTTTCAGAGACAGGTCAATGATTAAATTGCAGAGTGGTACACCTGACAGATGAATATGAGCACACAAAACTTTCAGGTTTTGATCTGTAAAATCTGGATTTCCCAACAGAAAATTTTAAGTTTCCAGGCAAGCAGCTTTCCTTGGTTTGGAGGAATTAGTGGCTATGAAATTAAGAATATGTATTTATTTAGTAATTAATTGCTGAATTTTGTAGGAAATGTTACTTATCAAAATAAAAAAACCCTTGCACTTGGTCATAACATAAAATATCTCTTATTTTCTCTATTAACTGTCTTTGCTTTTGAGCCACATCACTGAGAAGATCCATGTGAAACCAGTAACTAAACTAAGCTTTCTACAACAGTAGTTTTGCCACCACTGAGCCCTTATACTGCCAATAGGTAGTAAGGTGCCAGATTCTTGCAGTCGTTCACAGCCCTAGTTGAGCTCCTGTCTTTGTCCCGGACATTTATTGATCTACTTGGCACACACAGGTTTTAGACTTCAAGTAGCAGAACCTGGCACTGGCTCTAGTTTGTGGTTCCTGGTACTCTGCAGAACCTCTTTCTCTTGTTTATGAGAGTGCAGAGCCCAAGACCAAGCCATTTGCAGGTGCAATGTCTAACTGTGTAGAAGGATGTGATAGAAGAACCAAATTAATTTAGTCAAATTACTACTCTGAGAAGCAGAAGAAAAGTGCCTATGCAGACAGAACAGTAAATTAACAGATGCCCTCACTGGTGTTTTTCTTTACTTTTGAAGAATGTTCTGGGATTCTGAATTGACACACATGAGGGAACTTAAAGATCTTCCCCATCCCAATGCCTGTTCTAAATGGGTTTTCTGGTAACATCTTCCTTGGTCCAAAAGGTCAGATGAAAGATATTTCAGAAGACTTCCTCTCATGCCTGCATCACCATTATACCTAAGTTATCCGGTCCTGAAACAAGCCTATAGGCTACTGCTCTTCCAAGAGCTACAAATTCTGATGTATTTATAGATATCCATATACACTGGTTATGATTTAATCTGGATTTATGAGACAGAGGAAACCTGAACAGAAGCTTCAGCAATCTACATATCTTAGTGCTGGGTGTCAGAGAGATGTCCCATGAAAGGTTTCCCCACTTACGCTCTTCAGTGGGTGACTTTTCTGTCTGTTGCCAGCAGGGAGGAAGCATAGAGGAGGGGTACACTAAAGGCTGATGATTGCCTTGAATATACCAGAAAACAGATAAACAACCAGGGACTGTCCCTCTTAAAAGAATTAAATTAATTATCTCTAAAAGGACTCTGAAATAATCCTGAGGGAATATTATGTGGATGGGGTTTGAGGTTGGCCTAAAGCCCAGCCATACAACTTCTGTTGCTCAACAGAACGGATGTAACCAATAGGTCTGTGGCTACACAACCTTAAGTGCTATGTGTTTAAGGAAATGGTAGAAGAAACTGTAAGGATGCAGCCTGTCAAGATGCATAATGTTTAATATTTGTAGAGCTCTAACAGAATTTGCTTTGCTAACAGATGACACTGGGATCTTTCAGATAACACTGACGCAGATATAAAACCACAGGTGGAATAGGAGACAAGGATTTCTGCACAAAGTGCTCAGAAAGAAGAGAAATCACTGTCCAGGTTTATAAAAGACTGGTAAGTATTGGTGAGCACCTTTTTTTTCTCTTTTTTGCTTGACCTGTTGGTGGATCACATAATCACAGTGCTGGCCTGGCATTCCATGCAGGGCTGGGTAGGGTACACATACGTTCTGCTATTAAAAATAGCCTTATGAGAAAGAAAATAATCTTTTGGAATTGGAACTGAAAGAAAAATACAGGGGGGTTGCCATAAGTTGACATAATTTGGCTGTCTTGTTAATCTTCATAAATCAAGTTCTACAAATAGATTAGCGACATGATTCTGCTGGTAGAGGGAGTCTGGTGTATACCTGATAAGTATCCAATCTAGAGACTTGTGTTTTCAGTGCCTTCTTAATTAGTGATTGTTTTTCAGGCCTGCTATTACATGAGCTGTAGCTGGGCAGAGTTCTGCCAGTGCTGGGTGCAAAATGTCAGAAGTGACAACATGACTTCAGCTGTACCAGCAGAAATCCACATGTACAACAACACCCACGTGTGTCTTTCACAGCACAGGTGATGGAATTGCAAAATGCATTACCTGGTATGTTCTCAGGCTGGACAGGAAAATAGGAGCCAGGCTCTAGAAAGATGAAGACAGGAAACTCTGCAAAGCCAGCTTCTGTCTTTAGACTATGAGATAGCCCATAACTTCACTTTCCCTGAGGATCCCATAGCAGGATCCATTTTCTCAAGCTCTTATGGGTGTGTAGCATGCACTGGTTAGGCCACACCTTGAGTACTGTGTCCAGTTCTGGGACCCTCAGTTTAGGAAAGATGTGGAATTGCTGGAACATATCCAGAGAAGGGCAACAAAACTGGGGAGGGTTTTGCAGCACAAGCCCTGTGAGGAGAGGCTGAGGGAGCTGGGGTTGCTTAGCCTGGAGAAAAGGAGGCTCAGGGCAAACCTTTTTGCTCTCTACAACTACCTGAAGGGAGGTTGTAGACAGGTGGGGGTTGGTCTCTTCTCTCAGGCAACCAGCACCAAGACAAGAAGACACAGTCTCAAGCTGCACCAGGGGAGGTTTAGGCTGGATGTTAGGAATAAATTCTTCATAGAAAGAGTGATTGCCCATTGGAATGGGCTGCCCAGGGAGGTGGTGGAATTGCCATCACTGGAAGTGTTTAGGAAGAGACTGGATGGGGTGCTTGGTGCCATGGTTTAGTTGATTAGATAGTGTTGGATGATGGGTTGGACTGGATGATCTTGAAGGTCTTTTCCAACCTGGTTCTGTTCTGTTCTATTCTATTCTATTCTATTCTATTCTATTCTATTCTATTCTATTCTATTCTATTCTATTCTATTCTATTCTGTTCTGTTCTGTTCTGTTCCGTTCCATTCTGTTCTGCTGTCATATTGACTTGTCTTCGTGGCCAAAATGCTGGAAGCAGGGCTGAGAGTGCACTTACTGCCACAGGTCTTTTATCAGCAAACAAGGTGCTGAGAGGACTGACTATGCCTCCCCTGCTCTCTCTGTATTGTGTACTCTTAAGATTTGGAAACACAGCACAGGACACTGTTTGTGTCTTTTATGCCCCTTTATGTCCCTGCAGGCTCTCAAAGGGAGCAGTCACAATGTAATTCCAGATTATAATGCCAGTGGTGAGAATTCTCAGGTGCTACTGAGACACTTAATTCTGCAACCAGTTCAAAGGGAGTGTTGGGCATCTTTTCTGTCTCTGTTCAGATTTTTAATCCTCACTGGATCCTGCTGAAATAATCTCTGCCAGAGACAACTTATCACTAACTATTACTGAAATACACCCAAGGAGCACATTTCTTTCTTATTCTTGGCCTAAACTAAGTCACAAAAAAATGTGAGGAATTTTAAAGAAAATTCCCAGAAATGGACACCAAGAATGCACTTCTTTTTGCCCCAAAGTCTCATGTTCCCCAGGTTTAGGGTGGCCAGGCCAAGCATGGCTTGGCTCATCCATATCCATGATCTGTTTTCCAGGAGCAAAACATGAAGTGATGTGCTTTGTGCAGGTAAGATCGCCTCTTACAGGGGGCAGAAGTGAGACAGGATTCAGATGACATGAAATGCTGAATAGACTCTCCAGTCTCATAGATATCCTGGGTAAGAACAGGTGGATTCTTGCTGGGAATTCTCTTGTTTAAGATGTTGTCAGTAGGCTTCTGCAGTGTTTGATTTATGTATGTGTACATCTATCTATCTATCTATCTATCTATCTATAAAATATGAAAAGATATTTTTCACTTCCTGCATTTTGAAAGACTTTCCAGTAACTAGTTCCATCTCTCTGTTTCCTCCACAGCAAGCCCATGGCCAGGGAACCTTTGCAATACATGATTTTAAGCACTTTTCCATACCTGCCTCTCCCAGTGGCTTTTGCCACCTGTGACCATTCAGATCCTTCCTGCAGGGCAGGACTCCAGGGTCAGTTGGTAATTACTCCACCATGTATCCTTCCTCTGCACTAAATCCCTGGACCCATAGGTGGAATCAATTTGTTTCCTCTTCCAGCCTTGTCAAGCACCGAGCTTATGGCTTGGAGTCTGTGTACTGAGCACTTAACCAGAATCCAGGATAAAGTATTAAATATTTGTGATACATGATGAATTAATATAAAAGTAGGTCAGGAATGGCTGTTAACAAACCTTCCTTTAGACTAGTGGAGAGAAAACAGCTAGATTGAGTGGGAGATTTTCCTAGAGCCAGTACTAAAATGCCAGCAAGTGTTTGAAGTAAATTAGAGATAAAGGACTCATTATAGATACTGGAGAGGTTTTCATAAAATTAACATGGAAAATTCCAGCTCTTTAATTTTTAAAGCTAACTCCTGCAGGAATGCTTAGTTTTTTCACTCCTTCAGTATTTTTAGCAGGATATACTGCATTTACAAGGAACATAGGTTTGCATTCCTCATAAAGTAGAAAGTGTTTAATTTGCTAACATTTGCTCTCAGAACAACAACTGCATGGTTTAAAAAAAAAAAGAAGAAAGAAGTGGTGCTATTTTTCTTTACATGTAGTAAATCAGAGCCATGAGGAGCAGTTGGCATGTCCTATTTTTCCCACCATGGTTGGGTTTTTTTTTCAGTTCTTGAGGTTCCAGGTTTTGACACTATCAAAGAGCAAGAAAATATGCCAAAATGTCCACTGTTTGGGATACCAGCTGGTAAATTCCTCCTGCCTGGAGCAATCAAGGATGCAGTCCTAGGGTCCGATCCTTGCATGGGAATTTGCTGCCCCTTCCAGAGCTCTAGGGAACACATCAAAGAGCTCTGTGGTTGCAAAGGTTTGTCAGATCTTAGCCTTGCATTTCAAGCAATCTAAACCTGTTGTCAGGCTGTTGTTTAGGAAATCATCGTTCTCTACCCAAGAAGTTGAGAGCAGTGATGCACACACCCCGTTCAAAATGACAGGGGAAAGGGAGTGGCTGACTCTTTTAAATAAATCCAACCTTAAAAATATCACATTCTTGATTATTCTGTGGTGTTCCTGTTCTTCCCCCCCACCCCCAAAATAAACTGAGCCTTAATCCATATAAAATAAATTTTACTAGAATGTAAGAATGCATGGGAAAGTATAAACCATTTACTGAAGGAAAATTGAACTTCCTGTGAAATGGAAACGATCTTGAGAACAGAATATTAAGATCATTCATTGATTATATTTATTGACCTTCAACTTTTTATTTATAGAGAGGCAGAAAAGATGGGAGAGGTGCTAGACATCTCACAGGCACAGTGTGTAAATTTCCATTATTGATGCTAAAATCCAAGTCATTTTAAAGAGGTTTTGTGCCTTCAGCTGCATTCTGCTTTTAATAAAAATAGCATTTTCATAGAAAAATAATGGTTTCCCTTTGCTCCTCCAGGTTCATTTTTTCCTTTAGACTTCAGTATTGGAGTAGGCACAAGGTATAAGGTAAGACTTCCTAATGATTACTTTTATGCCTAGCCATGGCAGTAAAATCAGGCTCTCTTGATATATGTGTATACATATGCATAAAATGTACCATATACTCTTTAAAGGTTAGGAGAACATTCCACGAGTTACTGATGTGGTGGAGATACACTACATGCACTGTGGATGTGCTCCAGACATATGAAAGTCAATGGAAAGACTATGATGTTCCACAGGGAGTATTGGATCAGCTTCTATACGATTAAAGAAGGAAGTTAAACATTTCTCTTGCCCTAACTCAGTAGATGCCAGGAACATAGAAAATGTACTTCAGTGTTTTTCTGTAATAAAATTTCACTTCTTTATTGGACATCTAACACAAAGCCTCTGAGTACTTGGTAGTTGCTGCAGGAGATATGCTTACACCTGAATACAAGCCACCTGATCAAAGATCAGGAGAGCCATGCTCAGCACTGCAATGCAGAAATTTGAGATTTGCTGAAGATTCTGTAAATCACAGAAATGGTTGATGTGGGAAGGAACCTCCAGAGATTATCAGAGAATTCCTTTTCTCTGCATACTTGCATCAGCTTTTCATCCTAGCTGGCCTGGCTTTAGACAGTGATACATGCGACCTGCTGTTAAGATGATTTGCTGCTGGAGAATCACCTGAGTTGGCAAAGCTGCTTACATAGCTGATGAAAGGAGGCATCTAAGATGAATAGAATAGAATAGAATAGAATAGAATAGAATAGAATAGAATAGAATAGAATAGAATAGAATAGACCAGGTTGGAAGAGACCTTCAAGATCATTGTGTCCAACCCATCCACCAATCCAACCCACCTAAACAACTAGCCCATGGCACCAAGCACCCCATCAAGTCTCCTCCTGAACACCTCCAATGATGGTGACTCCCCCACCTCCCCGGGCAGCCAATGGGCAATGAGTGATTGCCAATGGGCAATCACTCTCTCTGTATAGAACTTCTTCCTAACATCCAGCCTAAACCTCCCCTGATGCAGTCTGAGACACTGTGTCCTCTTGTTCTGGTGCTGGCTGCCTGGGAGAAGAGACCAAAAGATCATGTAGTCCACCTCAAACCCCACGATGGACAGGGCCATCCAACCTCACCATAAACATTTCCAGTGGGAGGACATCCATGGTCAACTTGTCTACCAGACCCCCCCAGTGCCTTTTCTGCAAAGCTTGTTTTCCAGGTGGTTGACAATCAGAGTATAATGGTGCCAGGGTTTATTCCTCCTTAAGGGCATGACTTTGCCTTTCCCTTTGCTGAAGCCCAAGAATTCCTGTCTACCTATCTCTCCCGCCTACTCAGGTCCCTCTGGATGGCAACATGACCCCCTGGGCCATCAGCCACTCCTCCCAGTTTTGTATGATCTGCAAACTTGCTGGGGGTGCACTCTGTCCCATCACCCCAGCAGGTCAGTGATGAAGATGTTCAAAAGCTCACCTGCAATTGTTTTCCAAAATGATGAGTCTGGAGGCAAGACATATAGGATGTGCATCTGTGACTCTAGGGGTCAAATAACACTTCACAGGCTCCTTGACAGAAGGCTACAGACTGTCTTGCAGGAGGATCCAGTAGACTTAGCTCACCCCAGGATCCTCATGCTTTTTTTCTGAGTGTATGCTTGAAGATCTCATTCACAGTTTTTTATTCTAAAGGAAAAGACCCTCTATGAGTCCAAATATTGACTAAGCACTCAGGTAAAAAAATGGTTTAAACTGTTTAGGAGGATGAAGCCTTACTGGAAAATAACTGTAAATTATAAACTTCTGCCATAAATCTACTTCCCCAGGTGATTTTCTTCACAGTATCCTTCAAAGACATGAACAAATGACAGATACTTCATCTGTAGTTACCGGACACAGCATCCTGCTGTCACTTGGCTTGGAAGTCCTCTGCCACATATCCATGTAAGGCACACCTGGCATGTTTCTTGACCAAATAGCAAATCCTAACCCTCTTCCAGTGCCAGGTCACCCTGACCCAGCAAAGACCCCCCTGTCAGTTGTGGTGATGCATTGGGAGTCACCACTTCTGTGCAGAACTGGATCAGTTCATGTAAACGTGGTCTGTTGTGTTAGCTTATGGACTCTATAATCTCATGTCTTACCAGCTGTGCTTAATACTAAGGAGCTACAAAAGGCAAGGTGATTTCAGCAAAAAACACATGGAAATGAAATAAGAGTGGAACTGGGAGTTGCTTTTGTTCTGACTTGTGTGCAGAGCTGTCAGTGTAAGCCCCAGCATGAACACTTGGCAAGGAAATGGTACCAAACTGACTTGCCAGAGGCTTGAAGATTATACCTGTATACATTTGTGTGGGGAAATTTCATGCCTGCTAGCCAAGCCAAGCTGTACTCAGCACTTTGCTGGGAAGACTCCTGACAGGGGCATGCCTGCAGTCTTCCTGGGACACCAGTACTGGAGCCTTTGCTATTTGGCATCTTGGTTCTGCTTTTCATTCTGAGAGACTTAGTGCCATGGAACATCATAGAGTCAAAGTGATCATCAGAAATGTATTTTTGGCTTTCCAGAGTGACATGATATTGCATGGGTTTACATCACATAAATGCTGTGCCCGAGGGCAGAAGAATTGTAAGGAACTCCTTGTGGAAATGCACTTCTCTAACTCTCTCCCTCGTATGGCTTCTGACTAACCTAGATGGGGAGATGCTTTGTAAAAGCATATTAATGAATGGATTTGCATACCTAACTTCTGTCTGTAATAGTAAAAAAAATCCCCTGAAATATCTAAAGGCTGGGGCAATGAGAATTTTGCTCAACTGAGAATCACAAAAGGTTTGCTACCAGTGTCATCACTGAATACTCTGCAGGAGAATGACGTAGTGTCAGGGATAGAGTGTGGCATGCTCTCTGATGAGAGTTGCTTCTCATTCCCATGAGATCCTGCAGCTATCACGCATGCAGACATCCAAAATAGTCCTTTGGGGTTTCATAGTCTGCCTCCTAGTGAAACAACAGAGTCCATCTGCCGAGCAACACAGCAGGCATGAGCTCAGTATACAGAATGGTATTAAGGGAAGAAGATGAAGGAATGACTTGGGCTCTGGTTGATAGAGCAGGACTTCTCATAGCAAGTCTTACCACTCACTGCAGGCAGCCTCTGTGTTGGGGTCTTGTTTGCCTTGAAAGAATTGTTCCCCATGAGGGCTATCTGAGGATAAATCCTACACATTGTTCTACATTGTGGTGCAATTCTTGGCCAGAGAGTTTTGCAACAGCTTGAGGGAAGAATTTGCCTTATTTAGCACTGGTCTCAGCTCCAGGTCTTCCAGTATTGCTCAAAACTGTGTGAAATTCAAAAGCTAGATGAGATGCCAACAGGGTCAGCACACTAGAATATTCCCTACTCCAATGCACCTCAGCATCACTGCTGGGTGTCAGTGAGGGTGTGGGGACCATTGCACTGAGCATAGCAATATATGTGCAGTCCTTGCTTTCAAGCAGGGGTGTGATGAGGGTGAAGCTCAATAGGGATCATAGTGCTCTGTGCTGTGGGAACTCCTCTTTAAAGTGAAATACTGCACAAGACTGTTCAAATTAGGAATAAAAGGGAAGGGGAAATGGCAGCAATTGCCTTTTAGTCATTTGGTATGTGTTTCCTCATCTCTTGGGTGCTTTTCCTCTGCATTTTGTTATATGGCAAATTAACTATTAGCACAGCAGTGTCTCCTGGCCATACGTGGGGATGCCATATCTACCCTCTCACTTTGAATCCAGCCAGGAAACTCCAGCGTGGGCACTGGGCACCTGTATTTAGAGATGGCGGAGTGCACAAAGGTCATAATTCAGGCCTGTATAGAGCTGGCCCTTCATGACTTAAAAAAAAAGAAAGGATTTTCAGGCTTTCACATCACATACATGGTTTGAAATATATGCCTAGTTTTAACTCATATGGTGTGTTGCTAGCCACTACATTTTCTTGGTCAAGCTTTCTGCTCCTCTGGGGATAAAACCTGCAAACTACTTGAAAGCTGAACTACAGTTTGCTTTCCTAGTGGCAGTGCAGCTTTCTTCCTGCATCCTAGATAAAAGCAGCAGTAAATCTCAGGCCAAGTGTCATATGAGGTAAGAAAGTCTATCTGACATAATTTCTTTCTTAGAAACTTTCAGTGTTGAAAGTCTTTAAACTTTGGCATTTTTCCAAAATCCACAATCCCCACCACAAAATCAGAAGATATCTGAAAAAGAAGTCCTTTTCCAGGAATGACACAAACAGAAATGAATACAGTGAGAGGGAAAAAAAATGTCCCACCGTTCAGGATAGATTAGACAGAACATTTCCGTTTTAACTTAAAGGGCACTGGGGATTTGGCCATAGAGTTTACTGAGTCTTAGAGAAATTACCATTTTCCAATTGCAATTCTCAGACCTGAGTGCTGCTCTTCCCACAGCTGATTGTTTCCCAGAAGTCACATTTTTCCTATTTCAGTTTGGTTTCTTTGATACTGAACTAGCTGAAAGCAGGAGTCTGAAGAAAATCTTTCCCCCCTTTTCTGTACTTACCAAAATCGCTCATAAACACAACATTCCAGCAAGGGAAATTCCAGCAAGGTTGACCATCACTCTCTTGGGCTGAATTTTGCAGTATCCTCTCAGGAAAAGAAAAAAGAAGAGAGAAGAGAAGAGAAGAGAAGAGAAGAGAAGAGAAGAGAAGAGAAGAGAAGAGAAGAGAAGAGAAGAGAAGAGAAGAGAAGAGAAGAGAAGAGAAGAGAAGAGAAGAGAAGAGAAGAGAAGAGAAGAGAAGAGAAGAGAAGAGAAGAGAAGAGAAGAGAAGAGAAGAGGAGAGGAGAGGAGAGGAGAGGAAAGAGAAGAGAAGAGAAAAGAAAAGAGAGTAGAGAGAAGAAAAGAGAAGAGAGGAGAAGAGAAAAGAAAAGAAGAAAGAAAAAAGATAAAAGAAAAGAAGGAAAGGAAGGGAAAAGGGAAAATAAACAAAACAAACCCAAACCAAAACAAACACCAAAAACCCCATGGTGGAGCTTCAGTTCAGGTCACGTTTCTAGTTCATTGGTTGGTGGCTCTCAAAGAGACAAGCTGTTTTCCTTTGCTGAAGTTTATTGTACTGTGGGCAAGACATCAAAGGCAAGAGCTGGCCTGAGCTGTGGAGTAAGCCACAAGGGGCACACTGCTACACTGGAACAGTCAATATTTCTTAAATGCTAAATCTAGGAAATATCATAAATCCTTATTCCCCTTTTCTGCTAGATGTGCTGCTCAGTACACCCTGCCTGCATCTGTGGAGAGAGCTGCCAGCTCCCTTCAAGACAGGTACTCTCTATAAGGCCAGCAGGTAAGGATGGGACATTTAGCATCCTTGGGATGGGAGCAGCAGCCAGGGTGAGGACATCCCAAACTGCTGTCAGAAGCAGGTCAGGCTCACCTGAGGCTACATCTGGGGACAGATCTCAGTACACTGTGTGTTGTGAGAAGTGTGGAGAAAGCACCCAGGAGGATAGCTGGTTATGGGTGCCACTAACAATACCACACTCCAAGAATTTGACCTTGTTCTACAGCTATTAAAATTTTAGCCTGTGGCCTGTCAGGGATATTCTGTAGCTGTTTGGTGATGGAAGACAAGGGCACTATGGAAAAATGGTCATTGCCTGAAGTTTATTGGTGACTGCCAACGGGAACGCAACAGCCCTTCACTATGGTACAGCTTCAGCACTTTTGTGAGCTGCTTCAGCCTTGATAAGAGTGTGGTACTTAAGGATCTCTTGACAGTGGGAAAGGTGAGTTTAAAACACTTTGATGAAAGGGGGATGAAAATGCCAGTCACCCAGGGGAGACCTTTGATCATGGGAAAGTTTTATGAAAAGATAAAACCAAGGGACTTCTTCTTAGACCTTATTTTTGGTAAAATTCTTCCCTGTCTAACTACAGGCTTTGTTTGTGTGTGTTACCAGCACAATAGCATGAGCTAGAAGGTCACTTGTCTCCCTGTGGATTTACATGACATTATCACTAAAGCCAGCAGGCTGGAAAATGGAAAGCTTTCCAGGTCTGCCTTGTCTCCTGTTAAAGACAATCCAGGAAGCTGTGCAGCCTCTGTGCTAAATAGCCATTTATACTGAATCCCATGGCTACTTGCAACCCTTTAATGCATATTTGAGGAATAAACACTCTCTGAGGAAAGTGTGTTATTGTGAACCTCTCTGAAACACTGTGGGTGGAAGTTTGCTCCCTCCACCTCCCCCCAGATGCTTGTATCTCTCTCAAAGAGCCATTGCTGTCATCATCAGAGATGGCCCTCATCTTCATTGTGGCTGCTGGGTAAAGAAAAACAAAGCATAAAGGCTAAAAAAGAGTTTTGGTTAGAGAGCAAATTGGATGTTCAGCTGATGTGAGCTGGCCCAGCTGGACAAGCCAAGAGAGCTGCTCCCCATCAGCAGGAGGAGAGCTCCTCAGCATCTGACCTCCAGGAAAGTGGTATACATGCTCAGGGAAATGGTGGGGGCACACTTTAAAAGTGGCAAATACTTCTCTCACTCAGACAATCTGAAAAGCAAACTGCATCAATTACTTCAAGAAAATGCCATTTAGACTGCAGTTGAGAAAATTTGGTCCTAACAGTGCAAACATTTTTCAGTGATGATCATGAAGCTGATCTTTTGTCCAAGAAAAGTCAGCATTCCTTTGGTGTCAAGGGAACTTGTTTGGTGTGAAGGGTTAAAGATGCTATGGCCTGAGAAGGAAACATTGTCTGTCATTAAGGAAAAGTAACACTTTCCTTTGAAAAGTTTGCTTGTGATTTACCTGATTTTAAAACATTTAGGCTGAAATTCTCCATGCTGGTTGCTTATTTTCTGCTGAACTGTCTGGGAAAGGTTTCATCAGGAGTCATTCAATCCTTTCTAAAAGAGCAGCTGGGAAAAACTGCTTTGCCTACATTGAAAAAAATAATGCTGCCGCCACATTACCAAGCAGCTGCATAGTTTGTAACAGACAGACAGATACATGACCCCCTCCAAGGGCTCTTGCTCAACACTCAGCACTAGTGGCGTGCCCAGAAGCAGAGTGTAACTCCTTGGTTACCTGAAGTCCCACAGGCCTACTCAAGTCACTTGGAGGAATACATCCCTGTCTTGTGTCTAACACAAGTGATGAGTCAGTTAAGGCTGCCAACAGGGAGCATTTAAAGATGACACGAGGGCTGTGAGAACAGGCAGGGATGAAACACCAGCAAGGCATACTGGGACTGAAAACACTATGTAGAGGAGACTAGGACTGTATTAAGAAAAAATAAAAATTAAAAAAAAAAAATGGAGCAGAGGGAATGGTTGAATAAGAATGCTCTGTGAAACTGAGAAGGAAACTGGATGGTGAAAACTGTGAGTGGGATGAGGAAGTGTGTGTATGTTTGCATACATGAGCATGTGCTTACAGGCCCCCCAGCCCTTGCAGGATGAGAGAAAAAATAAAAGGGTAATGAACTGGAGGAGAAAAGAAGAGGGCAGAAAAAGAGGGCATTATCTAGGAGAGAGTAAGAATATTTTGTGCATCTTCTTTTTCAATAACCTTGTGCATCTACTTAGCATTGACAATTAGCTTTCATCTTGTCACTACCAAGAAGTGTGTTTGGGAAAACAAAGAGCAGTACTAAAGGGTAAGGTAGAACTTTCTCAGCTGATTTGGGCATCTTGTATTGTATCCATTTAACTGTTCCCAAAACTGTGTAAGAGCTTGACCTGATTTTGTCTCTTGTTCTTCCATTGCCTTGTGAAGGTCCAGGAGCCAACACTATACCGTATCATATGTACCAAATCAAGCAGCTCTGTTTATGCTAGGACATGCAAGTTGTACCTTTGTCTGAAAGGTACATCCTAATTTAGAAGATCTTAATTTGGCTGGCTTGATTTTTAAACTATCAGCTGGCCTGAGCTGCCTCAGCCTGAGGATGAGCTCAGCACTTCAGTGATGTAGCAAGGACTGAGTGTGTCTCCTGTATCCTATAGGAGACCTTTGCCATTTGGAAAAAGTCACAATCTGCATGTGAGAGATGATCCATGGATCACACCAGGGACATCAGCCACCTAGCCCACTGCTGTTTCCAATGGTGGCAAGAGGAGATGCTGCTTAGAAAGAAGGTGAGGGTGTTTTGTGCAGCCCTCTCCCCTGCACACAACATCCACAACTGCTGGATTAGGGATACTAGAGGAGATGTTCCTGCCTCATCCTTTTAGCATTAAGACCCATTAATTTGCCTAACCCCTTTTTGAACAGGCTAATACTGTCTGCCTCCAGAAGCTCCTGTGTTGGCAAGCTCTAGAGGTTCACCACCCACTCTATAAGCAAGCATGTTATTTTATCTGTTTTAAACTGATCTTTTGCTAGTTGCCTGAAGCATGCCCTAGATCCCATACTAGGTTCTGGTAAACAACAGATATGTTTGGTTTAACCAGCACATCCATCATTCTGTAAATCACAATTACATCACTCCTTCACCCCAGAGTGGAGTCCCAGTCTTTGTAAGGCAGCAGCTTCAACATCTCAACCATTTTTGCTGCCCTTTAACGCTGCTTAAAAAAACACACCAGTTTTTTATGTAGCAGAAACATTGCACCCTCTGTTCCTGCTCCGAATAACTTTCTTATGAGTTCCAACATTTTATTGGGTTTTGTTTGCCATTGCATACCGAGCTGATCATTTCAGAGAACCATCAACAATGGCTCAGAGATTGCTTTCCCAAGTTCTAATTCTCAGTTCCAAGTCTGATTTAGATAATTTTTTCCTAGATGCATTGCTCTGGATTTATTTATATTAAAGTTCATCTGTCACCTTTGAGCCAACTCAGTTTGGTGAAGTCCTCATGGCCTTCACACTGTCTGAATGAAGTTAGTGTCATCTGCAAAGTCTGCAAAAGCAGTGACTCCATGGTATGATGTGGTTCAGTTGCCATTTCAAATGAGTTGATTTGGTTAACTTTTGTAACTCCCTGGGAGAAAGAAGTCCTTCCAAAATCCCCTTAAGGTTTGAAGGCTAGTTTCCATTTCTCTAGCCTAGTGGAGCTCCATGGATTTCAGTCAGAAATTATTTATAGAGGTAAATGAAGCCAGTTGTGTCCTGCAGGGAGAAGAGTGAAGGATATTGTTTCCAGCTGCCTCTTAGCTCCTCAGACTTTCCTTTATATTAGTATCCTGGGATTGTTCTTGATAATTACTACACTTGTAATCTAACCATGCTGACAGAAGCGTGAAGTAGTGTAAGATGCTAAATTGTTCCTATGTCTGCTATAATAGAAAGATGAAAATGTAAGGCCCTTCCTTTCAGATAAATCACATCAGTTGTAATGAATATTCCTAACTGCACTCCTGGGAACTTTGCTCATGCAGAAATTAAGGTATGGAGAAGCCCTGGAGTACCATCGGCCCAGAATGTCCCAGAAGCAGCAGCCTGAAGTAGTCTGTAGTCGTAGCTCCATCTACTGGTACTGAGAGGCCTGATCACCATCTTTAATTAATAAAATTTAGGAAGGAGGTAAATTCATCATTAAACTTTTCTCCTGATACCCCTCAAGCCAGCAGAAGCACTCAGATCTCTGACAGACCCCTGTAACTTGGTGATATTTGTATTCTTCCTCTAGGAGTTTTACTTGATGTTGCACCTCTGTCCAACACTGCCAACCCTAGAAGACTCACAAACCAAGAGTCATGTCCCCCAAAACAATGAGATTCTACAAATGCTGGATTTTTATCTTGGAGTCTTCACACTTTCTAAGTCTGCCATGGCCACAAAGACTATTTTTGCCCTAATGGCAGCATCTATTCCAGCAGTAACTTATCCCAGCACCACATCTACATGTTTCTTGAACACCTTCAGGGATGGCCACTCCACCACCTCCCTGGGCAGTCTGTTCCAATGCCTCACCACTCTTTCAGTAAAGATCTTTTTTTTCCTAATGGCCAATCAAAAACTCCCTTGGCACAACTTAAACTTGTTTCCTCTCATCCTATCAATTGTTACTTGGGAGACCAAAACCAGCCTCACTACAGCCTCCTTTCAGGTAGTTGTAGAGAGCACAGATAAGATGCCACAGACTCCTGCTTACAGACTGTAGATTATATGCTCAAAAGCTCTGGATTTAGTAAATATCAAAGATATGTATGTGACATTTTGCAAACTATTTAGACTGAAATATTTTGCAGTGCAATTAAAGATATGTTGTGCAGCACCTAAAGCACATTAACAGTTACCTGGTGTTTCTTTCCCAGACTGATGTTCAGTTGTATGCTTAATCTCTTTGTATTTTCAAGGCTTCCCACTTTGAACTTCCAGTAAAAAGAGAGTTATTTATATCACCAGTGGTTCCAAGTACTCCTCAAAAACAAAATAAAGCAAAGCAAACGAAACAACTCACTCAAAGGAAGCTAGAACTCCAGCATTTCCCCAGGTTTGCCACGAGATGTCAGAATCTGCAAGTGCTCATTTCATGACAGCCACACTTGGAAATAACACATCCCTTTCTCTGGATATCCAGGGGGGCATTAATTCTAAACTCTTCTGTATGCCTCTTGTTCTCTAGACACCCCTGTAGCATAAATGCTGAGGCACGTATTGTTCCAGCATAAATACATGAATCTCTTACATGGGAATAACCCCATGTGAGTTACTATGGCTACCAAACGTAGGAATTAGAATTTACTTTCCCCTCAGTTTAAGAAGGCCATTGAGACACTTGAACGTGTCCAGAGAAGGGCAACAAGGCTGGGGAGAGGCCTTGAGCACAAGCCCTATGAGGAGAGGCTGAGGGAGCTGGGATTGTTTAGCCTGGAGAAGAGGAGGCTCAGGGGAGACCTCATTGCTGTCTCTTCTGCTGGCTAAACAATCCCAGCTTTCCTATATCTTACATGCTTATTGCAGGTGTCTTTGGTTAGACATTGTCCACATAAGTAAGGAAGGAAATAGCAACATTTTGAATGCACATATTTAAATCTGAAGAAGCTCTTATTTCAGTTTGAGTGACTAATAGAAACCAAGGCTATAATTGCTTCTTGTCTATGTTCACACACTTAGGATGGGTAGGCAGGATTTGGCATGTGCTCATTATCTACCCCAAGAGAAATACATGTGACATTTTGGATGTTGACAGCTTAAAAAAAACCCAGACCACAGTAGCCAAGAATTATAGTATGACTTCAGTTATTGAATGTATGGGCTGACTTCTCTAATGCCAAACTAAAGTGGTGGAACACTTAAATGAGGTAAGACAGATGGTCAGTGAATCAACATTTCTGTGGAGAGTGATGCTTTTATCCATTTCACTTCTCTTGGCATTATTATCACAGTATGGATCAAAGCATTGGACTCTTTGTAATCAATTCACATCACCTGCTATCATATGATCAGGATAAGAGCAAACCCAATCTTTTTCCCCAAAAGGTGCAATTTTAATAAGCCTTCTGGCCATTTTCATTAAGAACTAGAGGTCAGCTCTCTGTTCACATGCATATTTAAATCTTTTAAAAGCATTCTTCTGCAAACACATTTCTGCTACATTACCTTTAAAACTACTTTGTTCCTCACTGCTTAGGAAGATGTCAGAGATCCATAATGCAGGTCCTCCTGTTCTGAGCATTCCTGTATTAAATGCTATTAAACAGGTTGCTGCTAGCCCTGTGTTTTAATTTTTCCCAAGTATTCTAGGGTTTGGAGGGGGTTTTCATCACCGGAATGAACTGTTCAGGATCAGGCTCAGCAGCCTCTAAAATGGGGTAATGTAACACCAGCATTTTTGTCACCAAGTTTACTGCTCAGGTGAGTATCAGTCTCTGCCTTTTCTTGCTCTGGTGCTCGTGAATGAAAAAGAATTATTTTTTAAAATTATTGTTATTATCTTTTTGCTTGTTGTTGTTGCCAATTTATTTTCCTCCACATCATGTAATAGAAGCAAAGGCATAGGTGTGATTAAAAGTGCACAGGGCTGAAAAATGATTGATCCCTCTTGCAAGTGCTTCTTCCTGAGGCAACCTTTAACTACCTGAACCTGAGATATACCTTTGAGTGGTCTTTCACTCTCAGGGCAGAATCTGGGCACTTTCACGTGCATAGAAAGAGTAGAGGATAACATTATGGTGATCCTTCACTCAGTGATCAGTTCCACCTGCAGTAAAATTGACAGGCACTGCACAGATCAGCCCTACTTCAAGGGCAAAAATATTGCTCTTTTGGAAACAAGGGTAAAAATATCTTTAACTGAGGTCTGGGAGCTGCTGATTTGTAGACAAAGTCACCTAACTGTTGCACTTGGTGGTGGTTTTAGGCTATGCCTTTCAAATTTTTCACAGATCTTGAGCAGAAAAGCAATAAACTATAAATAAATCATGACTGGCTGTAAAAAAGGAATACTGAGCTGGTCTGGCAAAGTTAATGTTGGGGAGGGGGTGGAATTTCAACCCACCACACACTTTAAAAAACAATTAACAAAAATAGAGGCTCTGCAATTTTGTTTTTCTTGGCCCAAAGTGCATTTTAGATACTTTTTCTTTGCCTCTTCTCTTCCAAACAATAGATTGTTCTCCTTTTCTTTCCCCTCTGAAAGACCAGCTTGTTTTCTGCCTTTGCTGTTCTTGTTATTAGCATTCAGATGATTCCTCATTCCTGGTAGTTTTAATTTGTTTGTACTTTTTCATAGTAGCTAGAATAGTCTCAGAATTCCAAAAGTCTTTAATTATCATTTTCCTTTTCTGGCCAATAGATGGGACTCTTACCACTTATTTCTCTCTGATGCTATGCACAGATTAGTAGTGCAAAAGCCATTCTTAGAATCTGAAGCCTGAAGGATATATGTGTGGAAAACATACAAACAAGGAGCCTCTTCAGCTGTTGACAACTTACAACAGCCAGATACCCAGGAAGAGCAGACCCTTGGGTTAGAGTAAGTTTATCTTTTAGACAAAGTGTTCCATCAATCCACAAATTAAAAACACTTACTGCTCTGTTTTTCTCCTATCAGGAAAAAAAGAAAAGGCATATTGTTTGAGTCAGTTAACATAGTAAATAGTAAACTAAAAAGTGAACAGGTCAAATTATTTGTGACAGTCACAAATTATTTGTGACTTTGGTCCTGTTGCCTTTTACATAGATTAGAATAGAATAGAATAAACCAGGTTGGAAGAGACCTTCAAGATCATCGCATCCAACCCATCATCCAACACCACCTAATCAACTAAACCATGCAACCAAGCATCCTATCAAGTCTTCTCCTGAACACCTCCAATGATGGTGACTCCACCACCTCCCTGGGAGATTGCCACATAAATTACTAAAGCTTATCAGGTGCTGGCCTGCACTTGGTTGAAACACTGGATTTTGATGGAAAGTAATGTTTTGGGTGGGAGATAGTTCCAAGGTTAAATGGTTAATGGAAATATCTGTTTCCTCAGTTGAAATGTAGGTGGGGCATCAGTGGATTTCTCACTAACTGGAAATGCACCAGCTCCCAGGGTAGACCTGAGAACTCCTGTGCTCCAGCTTTCCTGCCTAAGAAATTGTTGGTGGAAATCCTGGGATATTATCAGCAGCTCTTGCAGTCAGTGCCCTGAACTCCATGGCAGAGACCTGCCTGGTTGACTGTTTCGGCTTGTGGAAAGCCCTATTTCAGACAGTCAGGGAGCTGAATGCCTGAAAGACCTACTACAGTTAACATGGCATTCAGAAATTTGCCCTGTATGGTTAATTTCCATTTCTTTTCCTTTTTTTCTGATGAACAACTTCAGTTACTTCACCTTGCAGTTTTCCACAGTGAAATACTCAAGATGGCTGTGAAACAATGAGCGGTTTTGTCTGCAAGGGTGCTGTAGCTCTTGTTGCAGTGTTATACCTGCACATTTTCTTTTATAGTGTTCCCATGTGTCTGGTTCTGCTACGTGTTGTGCCCCTGCTCAGCCATGGCCTGGTTAATGTCAAAACAAATGACAGGGTCATCATGGCTTCATGTATTTCTGTAAGCAAAATCCTAGATAAATTAGAATTTATCTATTCTTTTCCATTTTAAAACAATCTTGGTTTTAAATACAGATCACTCAAGCCTGTAAAGGTAAGGATGAGAATGTGAAGCAACATAGGATGGCTGAAACACATGACAATCCCTTGCCTGTGATTGACTACTTTAGCCCCCAAAACACCTTCATTATGTTTTCCTTCTAACTTGTACTTAGTAAATGTTAGTATTTTGGGGTTATAAAATCTCAACAGCTTTTTCTTACTTTGAAAGAAGCAAACTCCACTTCCTGCAAGCTAACTCCCAGGTGAGCTGGCTGTGCATTAGACAGAGGAGGTGTGGCAACTTGTGCAGCATCCCTCTCAGAGTACACTGAAAAGGGATGGATGTTTTGATCACCTACTGATTTATAAAGCAAAATAGGGGAAGAAAGAAGAGAATTTTGTGATTGTGTTGAAGTTCTGCAAATAAAATGTGTCATTCTCTTTAACAAGGGCTTTCATTTGTCCCCAGGCTGTGTGCGGCTGGCCAGACTGCTTACTCAGATCAAATGTCACGTCAGATGATCCAAAGTTGTGTTCATTCATGTTGTCTGCCCTTGGCTGGGGTTTGCAATGCTCTCTGGCTGTTGTTTGGGCAAAGGCTTTGCTCAGGACTTGCTTTACCAAGCAAGTGTGAAAGTCTATGGTTTTTACAGGGCACCTGAATATCCAGCATATAAATTCTGTAGAGCAGGCTTTGGCAGCATGCATGTCACTGCTATCCCTCGGAAGGAGCATGCTTCCAGCCCACACAAACATCTGCTATCACCACATTTTGTCTGAAATTGTGTCATTCATTTTCTGAACCAAGGCTGCAAGGTTACAGAATGTTGACTTTTCCTGGGTCTCTAAGCCCTTGTTAAGTATTTCTCTTGGGTTCCACATGATGGATTTGTTTCTCTCCTCCTACTTGCTTCCCCTGCACTCCCCCAAACATGCTGAGATTGATGAGCTGCACATTTAGAAAAATGGAAGGAAACATCTCTTTGTCTTGTACATTATTAACCTCTAACCTCAACAGTGGAGGAGAACATTATTTCAGACTCCTCAGGTGTATACTTTGTAAAGGGCAGAACAATTTTAATACCTAGTAGCTTTACAGACAAATTTAATAAATTAAGAGTAATCTGTCATTAAACTTCTAGGTACTGAATGGCTGTGTTAGAAGCCATAGTTTCCTCCTATTATATTAGCAGCTTTTCCATTATACTTTCTCTAAAGAATAATCATCAGTGTTGATGGCCTGAGCTGTGTTTATTGAAAGAATAATCTGAAATGTAAAGGCATACAGTGCTGCTTTTCATGGGAACTTAAAGCCATAATTAGTCGCTTCTGACCTATGATGCACAAGCAGACCTTTTCCGGCCTCTACACTTGAGAGAATGATGATTAAGAGCCTCATTAAATTGCTTGGTGGAGCAAGCAATTTGGATGAGTGGCTCTTCTCTACTATAGCTGTGATGGGAGTTGGAATCAGGCAGCCCAGGATTCAAGAGGCTGCACTGCCCATCACCCTTTTGACTCTCTCGTGCCCTTTGCCTCCCTGCAAGGGCTGCAGCACGTCATACTCAGTGCACAGGGTGTGCAGAGGTTGTACAGTGTTTTGTACTCCTGGGGAAATATGAATGCTAGGTCAAATGATGCTTTCAGCTGTCTCTGGCTAGATATATCAATTTAAGCATAGTCCATTAACGTAATAATTATGAATGCATGATACTGAGTTTTGCTCTCCTGTTGAGAGCAGTCATGGTTTGTAATGACTTGCTTTGTTTTCCAAGTGCACTTGCAACTTCTTGTGCTATCCACTAGAGTGGATGACATTTTTTGCCTTGAAGTTCAGGTAAATTATTTAACCAAATATTTCCACTTCAGTTCTCCAAAAAGATAAGAGCTGAGTGAAGCAAGGAATGACAACAGCAGTGCCAATTAAGCTGAGGACCCAGGATGGCCTTACACAAAACTGAAGCCGAAGAGTGTAAGCCTGGAAAGCCAAAAGCCTTCTCAACCCTATTTTAACTGTATTTTAAAGTCAATGCATTAATGAAAATGATTGTGATTTTAATTTTGTTTGTTTATTTCACTATTGGGAAATTGTGAGAGAAGAACAATGCATGCTTATGCTAGCAATATGTAAAGGTACCTGGTTTGTGTGGATTCCTTTCTTCCCAAATTCTGCACATTCATTTTGCCTCCTACTCTGCTTTTCTCCTTGCAGTGTTAGAGCATCTCTTACAGACATAAGCAGTTTCTCCCTCTGAACTGGCACCTCAAGTAACGCACAGAGACATGGTAGACAGATCAGTCTGTGCATTAGTGACATAACCTCTCAGATTCTTCACAGGGAAGTCCAAAAAGATCCTCAAATGTTTCATCTTTAATGAGAACCACTGAGCACATACCTTAGAGACCTAGGACTTGAGTGCACTTCTGGGCATTTGCCCTACTGTGCAGTTCATTGTCTCCCACTTCTGCATCTTGCTATTCCTTTCCTTTTGGTGGTTGAAGTTATCCATCATTTCCTTTTTGCTTCTTACCCTCGGGAACAAAAGAGATATCCCATCTTCTTTCCCAGTCTCTTTTGCAGGGATACTGAGGGACCAGTTGGAAGATGGAAAGGACTGCTGTTTCACCATGCTATGGCTGCAAGAGAGGCAAGGATTTGCTTCCAAGAGAATGACCAGACTCTAGGAAAAGAGGGCTGAATTGCTTACCTCTACCAGCCACAACAAGTGATGGCAACATGTTCAAGAAAACAGAGGCTGAAAAGGATGGAAGCTGCCTTTCTCAAGATTAAGACCCACTTGTCAAACATGTCTGCAGTGTGAAATAAACCTGAATATAGAGAAGGCCACCTTTATTCTCACTAGGCTCTCTCATCTTCAGTGATCTAATGCAGAGGAGGAGCAAGTGGACCTCTGCCTGCCCTAGCAGCCAGGAAGGAGCAGCAATGTGTGGTGGAGGCTACCAGGCATTGCTGAGCTCCCTCTCCAGCACTGGAAGGTGTCTGCAGGGCAGGATTACATCTGAGTGCATTGCTTACTGTACCTGTTCCAGCCCAAGAGAGGAAGCAATGGTGAGGTGCACAGGGTGGCAATCACAGTTGCAGAAGAATGGTAAGAAAGTTAGCTTCTGAAGCCACACAGCCAGCTGTTCTGCAGATGGTGGGAACAGCAGGCTGCTTAACCTGCAGCTCACCGTGCCTGACAGGTACCATACCTGTATGGTTTGCTGAAACCTAAGGGGCCACTGGAACGGAGATGAGACACAAAGACACTAATAATTTTGCATGCAAATGAGCAAGCAAGCATTTGCTCCATCTGCAATGTAAAAATGGGGTGCTGGGGTTTTTTTTTCCTCCTTTTTTTTTTTTTTTCCCTTTTTTTCCCCCATTTACTTACTAAACAAGCACCATAAAATTATTGTGGAAGAAGATTTTGTTATCAGTTGAACACAGCTGTAGCTTAAAGGAGAGAAAACTCACTGAAGCATTCTGAACTGGCAGCATAGCAACTATGGTGGAGGTACTCATCCACAGGAGGTGCACACCCTAGTGTGGGTCTCTGCCTGGACCTCATGAAAAATCCTTTCATTGCAAATGAAGCCAAGAGCTGACAACAGCTTTACTGAGTTGGACTAGACAGGGCTGTCTATATCACAATAGCTGCTGTGCTAATACTTCCATTATTAAATGTTAGACCCTGGGGACAGGAACAAGTGATTGTTTCTTCAGGAGAGGGGAGCAGAGCAGCTTCAGTCAACATTTGTTTCCATTTTTAAGCTGGAGGGAAAGATATTGTTCTTTCCTCTCCCCCAAACATATTGTTTAATTAGCAAATGCAAAATGCTGTAAGAGACTTGAATTTCTTGCAGGTTTATTATCCATTCATTAAATTAACTCTTAGAGCAACCTCACTTAGCTCTTGGTGCTATACAAACATGCAATATGGATCAATCCCTGCCTGACAGTGGTCTAAGGAGACAACAGAGAACAAATATAGGACATAGTATCCTCAGGTATAGCTGGGGACCAAGGCACAGAACAGCCAAATAGAATCAGAGAATCACAGAACAGGTTGGAATAGACCTTTGAGATCACCAAGGCCAGCCACTCTCCTGGATGTCACAAACCCACCATTACTGCTAAGCTACTACCACTAAACCGCATCCCTCAACACCACATCCACATGCATTTAAATACCTCCAAGGATGGTGACTCCACCACCTCCCTGGGCAGCCCATTCCAATGCTTGATAATCCTTCATGTGAATATTTTTTTCCTAGTATCCAACCTGAACCTTCCCTGGCACAACCTGAGGCCATTTCCTCTTGTCCTATCATTTCTTGTGGGTGAGAAGAGACCAACCCCCAGGTTGCCTCTCCTTTGAGGCAGTTGTAAGAGGGTGATGAGGTCTCCCCTCAGCTTCCTCTTTTCAAGGCTCAAGAGCCCCAGTTCCCTCAGCTATTCCTCGTAAGGTTTTTGTTCAATGCCCTTCATCAGGATAAGGTGGTGAAATAATTCACTCAGGTCATGGTTAAACATTTCTTGATCTAGTTCATCCCTCAGGCCAGTGCCTTGCATATTAGCTTTATGTACCAATGACTGTAAATGCTCTTTTTAGAGTAATAATTTCGTCTGAGGAATGAGTGAGGTTAAAACATAAGTTTTTGAGTCAAAATGACCAGATAACTCTTTTTTTTCCCAGTTGTGTGATGTAGTGGGATGCAGTCTTGAGCATTTTGCAGACATTTTCCTAAATACAATTTCCTAAATACATTTTCCAGACATTTTCATAAACAGTGGTTTTGAGATTAGTACCGAAAAAGAAAAGATAAAAAGCAAGGAAAAGTATTTCAGCCACAGCCATTTTTCTATGGGAAGTAGAGAATTATTATGAGTGTGTCTATCTTATCCTCCTGAGAAAAATTGGTAGTGCAGAAACCAGAGATCTGTAGCATGCATTAAAAAAATAAATGTGCTTTTTTTGGTAGGGAAAAAACCCCAAAACTATAATTTTGCTAGATTTCCAGAAGTGTCTAAGTAAGGCAAAAGCACAAATTACAGCAGTTTAAATTATGTAAAGGTTCCAGGCTAGTGCTCACACTGTCTTTGTATCATGTGAGAGAGAACATTAAGAGAGGAAAGAAGCACAGCTCAGAACTTCTCTCTGTGATGCCCCAAAAGTCTCTTTTGTAGTTTGGAGGTTTTGTCTTGGCATGGGAACTGTTGCTCAGCTCTGCCTCTTTCCTCTCCTGCATTTTTGAACTAAAATCTTCAATGCAAAGCTGTGGAGGAGGGCCATTACTTCGCCTTAACCCTGATTTTTGTCTTCACCTTGTTTGCTTTGAGTGAATCACAAGTACCTGCATTTCCTGTTGATGGAGAGAGAAACCTGCAAATGGTTATTCTGGAGACTTCTCTGGAGACTTCTCTGGAGGTTCATTTTATCTAATACCTCCTTTTTGTATCCAAACAAAGCATTATCCTAATCCACTTATTGCTGCACAATAAGCAGCATGAAAGAAACATTACAGAGCATTTTTTAGTAGCAATTGAAATTCCTCTGAAACAGTTTGAACACTGCTGTCTGATATTACCCTTTTCAGATCACTTGTTTTCTAGTTTATGATATGTGTACTGTTACTGACTTGCTAAATAAATTTCGAGTCCTCTATGATTAATGTGTTTATTCTCATCAGAAAAACGAAGTTGTAGATTATATAAGGATCTCAGACCATACCATATACATTTAATACACAATTTATACACATTTTCTAGAGCTAGCATTCTGGAAATGCCTTTGGTGCAGTCATTGCTTTGTGAGAGAGCTTCATCCTGGTTAATCTGCTTTCCCATGCCAGTGATAATATTTGCAGTTCTGAGCTAGGATTCATGGAAGCACTCCTGTGACAGAACCAATGGTCTGTTCAGGCCTATGTCTCTGTTGCTGAAAATGGTCTCAAGAGAATCTACTGTGGTTTTAGAGCAAGGACATTTGGAAGATTACAGTTGCTGAGAGGAGCCCACACAAATACCATGTACTAGAGCCTTCACAGAGGCAACCAGCCTGTTCACCACAAACTCACAGAATCATAGAATTTTTAGGATTGGAAGGGACCTCAAGGATCATCTGGTTCCAACCAATCTGCCATGAGCAGGGACACCTCACACTACATCAAGTTGCTCAGAGCCACATCCAGCCAGGCGTTGAAAACCTCCAGGGGTGAGGCTTCCACCACCTCCCTGCTCTACCTGTTCCATTGTCTCACCACCCTCAGGGTGAAGAACTTCTTCCTAACATCCAATCTGAATCTACCCATGTCTATTTTTTTCCATTCCCCTAGTCCTATCATTACCTGACACCCTAAAAAGTCCCTCCCCAGCTTTCTTGTAGGCCCCCTTCAGATACTGGAAGGGCATATTTTGGAGCAACCCTGTACCAGCTCTATTGAAATAATGCAGGGAGACATGACAACCAAGAAAGGTCAAGTCCTTTCTCTACTTCATCTCTACAGACTCCCAGCAAAGCTAAAGATTCACAGAAGTTCAGATGTGTAAAGATTGCCAGCTCAGTTCCAGCTCTGCACAGCTTCTTAAAAAGTCATGGCATGGCAACACTGTGCCCAGTTGCACATCCACATGCCCGATTGCATCTTTAAGAACTTGAACCCTGGGCTTTTGAATCCTTTTGGTAGCTCCCATAGATATAGAATAGAATAGAATAGAATAGAATAGAATAGAATAGAATAGAATAGAATAGAATAGAATTAACCAGGTTGGAAGAGACCTTTGAGATCATCGAGTCCAACCTATCATCCAACACCAATCAACTAAACACTAATACCAATCAACTAAACCATGGCACCAAGCACCCCATCCAGTCTCTTCCTAAACACCTCCAGTGATGGTGACACCTCCCTGGGCAGCCCATTCCAATGGTCAATCACTCTTTCTATGAAGAACTTTTTCCTAACATCCAGCCTAAACCTCCCCTGGTGCAGCTTGAGACTGTGTCCTCTTGTTCTGATGCTGGTTGGCTGGGAGAAGAGACCAACCCCCACCTGGCTACAACCTCCCTTCAGGTAGCTGTAGACAGCAATAAGGCCTCCCCTGAGCCTTTTCTTCTGCAGGCTAAGCAACCCCAGCTCCCTCAGCCTCTCCTCATAGGGCTTGTGCTCCAAACCCTTCCCCACCTTTGTTGCCCTTCTCTGGACATGTTCCCTGGACACTTCATCTGCTGTGTGATTGTTATTCAAACAGCAGATAAATAGGAATATTTCCAGGTTTTGCTGTAACTTCAAACATCATAAAATCTTGATGTGAAGCAAAACAGCTGCTTCTTTTGTCTGGGGACTCAGAAAACTGACACTTCCTGAGAGAAGCAGTGCTCTTTCCAAACCAACTCATTCATTGTGAGTGAGGAGAGCTTCACGCCTCTGCAGGGGTGAGTAGAATGTCCTTGATCTGCATCCCCCTCAGCAGGGAGAGGGAAGTCTGACAGACAGCTGCTGCACCTTTGATTTTGAAAGACAAGAGATGTGATACCTAAAACTACTGTGTTTTATTTCACAACTATTTCTATCTCTGCCTTGAATATGCTGCCTCAGAGCCCACTAAATTTAGTGAGCTTGCCTCTACAAACCTGTCTTGTGAAGCTTCTGGAACCTGCTGCCTTCATGTCCATTCAAATTGCAGAGGGCACAGGTTTCAACGGGTTACAAAATCCACACAGTCCCTGTGAACCTTAGCTATGAATATTTCATTATTTAACATTATTTCAGCCGTGATAAAATGATCTGACCAGTAATGCTGTGTTGTCAAGGACATTATCTGGCCTTTCTCAGAGGGAGTTCACTGTGTGAAAAGTGAAAAGGCTTGGAGTAACAATTAGTTTGAAAAGAGCACCCACACATAATCACTGACATCGTACAAAAAGCAGCAGGTAATAATTCCTTGTTTCTACCCTCATGAAAATCAGGTTTTTTGTGTCAGTATGTTTTCCAGTGCTCAAACTGAATGGGTTTTGAACTCCTAGAGGAGACCTCTGACAAAATGTTCTAGGTTATTTATTGCTGTCATGGAGTGAAAGATGGGGAAGCAAACTGTAACTGTATGGTACTGTAGTGGTGACAACAAAGCTGATTTATGAGAACAATGTCTGCAATCCAGCTAGGAAGAGATTGAACACATCCAAGTGCCGGGTTCTGCACATTGGCCACAACAACCCCATGCAGTGCTACAGGCTGGGGGCAGAGTGGCTGGAGAGCGGCCAGGCAGAAAGGGACCTGGGGGTGCTGGATGATGGTAGGCTGAACATGAGCCTGCAGTGTGCCCAGGCAGCCAGGAGGGCCAATGGCATCCTGGCCTGCATCAGAAACAGTATGGCCAGCCCCTGTACACTTCCTAAACACCTCCAGTGATGGTGACTCCACCACAGTATCACACAGTATCACAATATCACCAAGGTTGGAAGAGACCTCAAAGGTCATCGAGTCCAACCTGTCACCACAGACCTCATGACTAGACCATGGCACCAAGTGCCACATCCAATCCTCTCTTGAACACCTCCAGGGACAGTGACTCCACCACCTCCCTGGGCAGCCCATTCCGGTGGCAAATCACTCCTTCTATGAAGAACTTCTTCCTAACATCCAGCCTAAACCTCCCCTGGCACAGCTTGAGATTGTGTCCTCTTGTTCTGGTGCTGGCTACCCAGGAGAAGAGACCAACCCCCACCTGGCTACAACCTCCCTTCAGGTAGTTGTAGACAGCAATAAGGTCTCCTCCGAGCCTTCTCTTCTCCAGGCTAATTGCCTGAGGGAAATATGAGCAGTGGATGGATGTAAAATGTGATCTATTTGGTCTGACTACGCATTATGCTTTAGTTTTATGCATAATTTGCACACCTCTTGCTAGTAATAAGGCATCAAAAAATAATGATTCCTGAATGACACCCAGCATGTGCTCATACAGAAATGCAGATGCAAAGAAGCATTCTGTTCATTGAATATTGTAAATGGCCAGCCTCCTTTTCCAAATTCATCATGTTTCCAGACAATTTCTGATGCATACATCACAGCCAAATAGCTTATTGGTGTTGAAACAGTTCATAAAGTGCCTGTTGCTAGGGTAACAGCATCTTTTTCAGAGATATTTGCAAAGATGGAGGCTTTCTGCTTCGTCGATTCTCCAAAAGCAGCTTAAAATAAGGACTGGCCTCCCTCATACATGAAGGCATTTGCATGGCATTAAACTAAAGACCTGGTAAAGCCTGACCTGGTATAATCTTGATTGCAACAGGCATCGAAGCACTGATCTAGTTCCATATATTATAACCAGCCTTGTTTAAAAAATATATATATAATTTAAAATATATGGGGGGTTAGGACACTGTATTTTCACTTGATATTGCTTTTACACTCATTCTGTGTTTTATGTTGCTTGGATCCTGGTCCTTTGGCGCTGCTCTCTCCACACTGCTGTATGACAGGGATATGACCGGTAAAAGGCTATTTAATATTCAATAAGCAGAGCGGTTAATAGACATATGAATAATGTTATTAATCATAAAAATCCCGTGAAAAATATTAATAAAACCTATTTACAGGTTCGAAATGTTCGGTCGTGGAACAGATACCTCACCAGCAGGAACAAGTAACAATTTAAACAACATGTACAAAAATCCAGGAACAACAAGCAGCACTTTAAACTGTAAAGAAGAAAGGAACATCGGCAATGAAGCCAGAGATTGCCCACAAGGTGGGGGGGACTCACTCCAGAATTCCCTAGGGCAACAGACCTTCAATAGATGCTTATAAGAATATACAATCAGGTATTGTAATTCCTCACTGACCCTGATACCTTGTGGCACACGTCAGGATTTAAACAAAACCAAAAGGGCGCTGACCACGTGGAAGCTGCAGGAGCGCAGTTGCACTTTCTGTTGGCGTCTGCAGCTTGTTGCTGAGACAGGATTTGCTCCCAAAGGCTTTGTAGCTGAAAGCTTTGTAGGAAAGAGGTTCCTCTGCTGCAATCCTTTTGCAGCAGCACTCATTCCTTGCTCCAATCAAATGAAACTGTCCCGGGGACTCAGCTCCTCTGGGAGTTCGCCTCTCGGCCCGGCAAGATGCGCCTGTCGGCTCCTGGGCTTTACAACGCTAAAACAGCTAAAATGGCTTCCAAGCGAGGCTTGTGAGTCCTTCCAGAGCATGGACAATTGCAAGGCAAGGCTCTGGCTCTTTGGGCTGGTACTTACAGATTTCCTGAGCCAATAATGGCCAGTGACAACACAGATTGAGGGATAAAACCCTGACATTGTAACCTATAGAAAGGCTTTCCTCCAAAGGTGGCCAAGAGCATGCCCACCTAGCCCACTCGGGCTCCAGGACGTGTTCAGACAAGCCTGGGCAATGAAAACCCAGACCTGAAAAACCAGACCTACTGATTCCTGCCTCAAAAAAGCATTTCTGAGGCTTTTTGTTCCTTTGGGATAGACAGTCATCTCCTGGTCATCATTTCAACAAAATGTGTATATACCTGTGGTAGGTTGAGAGAGGGCTTAGCTCTCCGTCCTCCACAGAGTAAGAAACCACAACTAGCCCAGTCAAAGAGCAAGCTATATATTTACAAGCATATATGGAAAGCAGGTTATATATAACACAATATATACAGGTGTTTACAATATATACACAGAAATATACAGCAAAGAGAAATAACACAACAAAAATCCCTCCCCGAGGGAGGGATCCCCTCCTTGGAACCCCCTCTCTCCCCCCCCTACCTCCCTTTTTCCCCAAAAAGGGGTTAGAGAGAAAGAAAGGCAAGTTACTAAGGAAAAGAGTTGTTAGTAAGCTTCAAAAGCCCATGCAGGATTAGTGTTTGCTTATCTGAAGGCCAGCTCCAGCAGTTCGCAGAAGAAGCAGGCAGGGAGAACAGGCTGAAAACCACACTCCCCCCAACTCCCAGACGAAACTGAACTGAGGAAAAAAAAATAATTCCAACTGCTCCACAATCTAAAGCTGCATTTTGTCTATCCACCAATGACATTCGTTTAGAATATCAGAATGTTTTG
This sequence comes from Dryobates pubescens, assembly GCF_014839835.1. Classification (NCBI taxonomy): domain Eukaryota; kingdom Metazoa; phylum Chordata; class Aves; order Piciformes; family Picidae; genus Dryobates; species Dryobates pubescens. The sequence goes on from NC_071625.1 coordinate 10,434,998, forward strand.
GTTCTAACACCGAAAACATTTAGCCAGTGTCTCAGCACTGCTTGTTTTTAAAGGCACAGTGTCAAACGGTCACAATACCACATCTCCTAGGTCTTGTGGAGCTTTGGTAAGGATTCTTACCACCTTTATGGGCTGATTCAGGTGCTCCACTAGTGATTCAGTTGGATGATAGTTTGGACACGATGATCTTGAAGGTCTCTTCCAACCTGGTCTATTCTATTCTATTCTATTCTATTCTATTCTATTCTATTCTATTCTATTCTATTCTATTTATGGGATAATGCTGTTCAACCAAGTCTACAAGTGCAGGATTAACACTGCTTGTAGACTGCAACAGCCATTGCCTCTGTAACCATGTCCTTGCTCGCTGCTTCTTCTTTTCTCCTTCCTTATTTTATTCCACTCCCGTTTTTCTACACTGTCCTCAGGAGCAGTACTAACCCCCTCAGACTCCATGTGTGAAGTAAGAAGCTGCAGTCTGAAGCATCCCTCCTGAGTGGTCATATGTTCTGAACCTGTTCTTGATGGCTGCTTTTTTTTTTCCAGTAAAGCCATTTATTCTCCCATGCTATTGGTAAATAATAAAAGGTGCTCTTTATATCCCCTGTGACCTCGTTCATTGTATGTACACATGATGCAAGTACAAAGCAGCATCAGAGAGAGTCTCTGGTTCCTTGTTACAGCTCTATTGCTATTTATTGAGAGCTAATTTTAGCCTATGATGCGAATATAACCTTTTTTCTGTTAACAACTCATTACTAACATGGGAAAACTGAGTCTGGCAGTTTACATTGAAGACAAACCCAAAAGATAATGAGATAAATGTGGAGCAACTCCACTGTACTCTTAAATCTGCATACGTTATTAGGGAATGCAGTGCTGCTCACGCATTTCAAGTGACTGAGCTCTGGATCATACAGCCCTGCTTCACTTTTTGTCCAGCAGAAAACACTTTACTACCTTATAGTTCTCTGTTGGCAGGTTAAAAGGAAGCTACACCCGAGCCACCAACACCCCACTGTGCTACTGATCACTTTGAAATAAAGAGGACTATAATCAGCTGAACCCCCTCAGGGCATGATACGAAGATGAAATGAACTCAGCAGGTTGTTTTTTTTGACCACTGCTTTCTTTCTCTTAAAATTTGCAGCTAAATGAGTAATGACACTATGTGTCTGTTACAGCTTTGAACACGTCACATTGAGGAGGGGGAACATGACAGACCTCTCCCTTCCGTGCTCTGACCTGCTGTGCTGAGAGCAGTCAGAGCAGAGCAGGTCCTGGCTGGATGCTTACTGCTGTGAACCTGTCTTTGACAACGAAGCCTATGATCCTCCTTGTTGAGATGGTTATGGAAGAGCCAATTAGAGCTAATTAGAGCTAATGCCAAGGTAGGGGAAAGTACATGGAAGGGTCTGTGTTGTAAAATCCACAGTCATAGATGGGCTTTTGCAGGAAGAAGTGTGAGAGCGGGGAGCAGAGGGAATGATATATGTATAACAGAAAATAGTCTTTCAAACCATGCTATCCATTAACAAAAGTATGTATTTTCAGTCTAATAAAATAATGCTTGAAACTCTTAATTATTAATCCCATAATGATACATATAAATACAACTAATGCATCAAAAAATGTGGGTCTGCATATCTCCTAATGGATCAGCTTCCTTTGATTAAAGGCTGTGAATAGAGCTGTGGTATTATACAGTGAATTAAAGCTATTTTCAGATGTCAGCTACATACTCAGTGCTCATTCACAGTATCAATTATAACAGAAATGAGTGACCCTTAAAAAGGAGCAAATGTATCCTTTCTGGCAGCCCTGCATTCTAAGCAATAAGAGTAGAAGAAACCCAGATCTCCAGGAAGGAAGCAACATTTGTTCAGCTTTATCTCAAAGGATTACTGCTTGAGCAGATTATTTGATTCAGATCTATTGGCTTATATCTAATAAATAGCATAAGTGATTTGTTCCTCTGATTGTCTATTATCACTGTGGGGTCTTTTTTATCATCTGCTTCACATGGGTAAGTCCCTGTGTTGTCCTTAAGACTGCATGTCTTGATGTACTTATCAAATCTACACTTACAAAATCTAGTGGGCAGTTATGTGAACAGAAGCAAAATATCTGGCTCATTGCAGAAATGCAATGGTAAAATTTTCTGGTGTCTTAAAAAGCCACAAGTTCTGATCCAAGCTTCTCCCCTATGTTATGCTATGCACCACAATTCTCCCCTGCATGGGCTTTCAGATATCCTTGTTCAAAACTTACTCCCTTGCAGGCGCATTTGTTGCCTCAACCTTCTGTTCTTTATGTACTCATTTCTTTTAACAGCTGTCAGCCTTAATGTATCTGATAACATTTAACAGATTCACAGAATGCTTTCAGTTGGAAGGGACCTTAAAGATCACGTTTCCAACCCCTCTTGCCATGGGCAGGGATGCCATGCACTAGACCAGGCTGCTCAAGTCCTCATCCAGCCTGGCCTTGAACACCTTCAGGGAGGAAGTATTCATGACCTCCCTGGGCAACTTGTTCCAGTGTCTCACCACCCTCTTTGTAAAGAATTGCTTCCTAATATCCAGTCTGAATCTATGCTCCTCAAGCTTAAATCCATTCCCTCTAATCCTGTCACTACAAGCACTCGTGAAAGCTCCCTTCCTGGCTTTCTTGTGGGCCCTTTTCAGGTACTGGAAAGATTCAAAGAGGTTGAACCAGTGAGGAGATGAAGATGCACAAGCTTCACTCCTTTCTCATACTGAAATTAAAATCAATTGGCCAGATTCTGAATTGATCTAATTTGGTACAGCCCCAAGAGAAGGCAAAAGAAGCCATCACACTGTCATTTCTTGCTGCTTTTGCCATGGACTCACTCTAATTCCAACCACCACCCTTTGGCTCTGCCCTATTGCATTTCCAAATCTACTTCTTTTCCTACTTACTAAATATATTCAATAAGATAAGCGATTTTGTGTGTTGTTGTTTGTCTTAAAGAGCTCAGAGAGATTAAGTGAAGTGAAATCAAAGCAGTTGTTTTCAAAACTTTTATGAAGCCCTGAAGTTCTAGAAGTTATTCAGAAGGAGCAGATTTACATTTGCAGTTATGAAACATGCCTGGGTTTTAAATTATTAGAAACACTTTATCATTTTGAAATTACAGAATGCAACTCTTTGGGTTTTTATTTTTTCTCTCCTTCCTAATGAAAGTATTTTGCTTTGCAAAACCACATGAGTCAACCTCCTTCCCAACTATCACATTAGCATTTTGAACCCATTGAGCATCTCATTATGGATGTGCCAAACTGCCTGTTGATAATAAAAGTACTCAGGTGAGATAAGTAATTGTCACAGCAAGGAGGAATTTCCACTAAACCTTATCAAAATATAGCATCTTAATGAGGGAATGAATTACAACAAGTCTTTCCACTAGAAACAAAGCTAAATGAATGTCCTGAATTCTGTCTGATCATTCATCAATTGATCTTCTGGAATAACAGACAAGCAACTATATTCTTTATGACAAAACTTTATGCAGAGTCATGGTAGAATTAGTATTTATTCTCTTCAAGGTTCTCAAGAGACACAAAGAGGATGATAGAAAATTTAGTTTGCATAGAAACTAGGAAGTTCTGAACTTGAAGTAAAACTATGGGATCTGTGAGATCTAAAACTGTCAAGGGTGAGGGCTTGGCTGGCCACGAAAAGAGTGGAAGACAGTCTCTGTTAACCCTTCTACCTTCCCAAAGGGGAAGAAAAGGGAATAAGGGAGACTTAATGAACAGGAATAGGAAACTAGAAGACTTTAAATTAAAACATAGCAATAAAATTTGTATACAAGTATGTACAAAATCAATACTGAACCCAGCCTGCCTGTTAGCAATTCCACCACTGTCACCACTGGTGCCATGGGCAGACACTGAGGAAGTCTTAAACTGGACTCAGTGGCAGTTGGTAACCGGATGCGGGAGATGGATTCTGGAACTAGATTCAGAAACATGTGGATCAGGATTGAAGGGAGAACAGAGAGAGTTCATGTCATACCAGCCTCTCTTTATCCCTTCACACTGAATGTTGTATGGCTTGAGATCAGATGAACTGCTTCTACAGAATTCCTTCTGCTTCATTAGGCTCTTGTAGTTTCTCTCCACGTGAGCTGATAGAAATCAGTGAAGAAAAGAGCAGACTTTCCAGTCTCCTTTGTCACATGATCCCAGATCTGAGTCAACAAACCACAGGATCCAGTGACTCTGTTGACAGGCAAGAGAAACCAAGTTTCCCATCTGAGCCAAGTGATCAAATTAGTTTTTCTCACATCTTGTGACAATTATTTTTTCAGAACAATTAAATTACAAACTCCGTATTAGTTTCCTTGGGCTGACACCAGTCCAACATGAAGAATAAAAGAAAATACAGATGATACAGAGAAACTCACCTTTTAATAAAGATTTGGGATTTTATGAAGACTAAAAGTCCCCTGTATTAAATAGAATTTGTCAGGTACATGTAGGAATCCCTATATGTGCTAAATCACTTGGGCACTTCTGAAAAACCCATCCTGGGTTTTAGCAGTACTTCAGTAGAGGTGTTCTCTGTTAAGAGTCAGCAAAAAAATTAGTTAAAATGAAGGATCACTGCCTTGGGTCATGAGGTTTATCTCACAGAAAAGGTGTTTGGTTCCATCACAGTGTTTACTCGTAAAAGGCTTTTCCAGGTGAAGATTTGTCCCACAAATCACTTTGCCACAGGCTCAATACAGTATCACAAAACCTCAGCTATGTGGTGCAGCAGCTGCAGGAGAATAAGCTCTATTTAATTGCATCAGGTGTAAGTCCAAAACACATTTGGAGCTTACTGTGCCAGTAGCTAGCTGTGAAATTTAAAAACCAGCCTTTGGATGGTACCGAAGTTACATCACTGATGGTGATTTATTTCCTCTACACACTGCAGCCTTGGTGCTCCCTCAGAGGTGGGCAAAGAGTACAACATTCAAGTCAGCTATGATTTTTCATGACCCTGAGCACAAAGAAGTAATAAAATCTGAAATCAGCCAGTTTTTCAGAAGGGGAAAGTCCAGCTGGGGAAGCGTTCTGAGCAAGAGAAATTGAATTAAGAATAGTTTATGTCTAGTGGGATACAGTGAGTCATTGTTCCATCTCGGCATGTGCTTGATGTTATGAGACTGTTATGGGTTTGTTGTGCCTCAAGTGAGCAGAAGTGCATTTTAATTGAGACAAATGGGGGGAAAAAATTGGACAAGAATATTGTTGGCTAAGTGGTACACAGCACAAGGTGTCTCAACATGATACCTCCCCCTCCCTCCTACCCAAAGGGTTGTACCAACAGAAATGTGCTAGTGAATGTCAGTATATTTTGGGGGCTTTTTTTTCTGCCTGTTGTTGTTGACTTGCTAACATCTGTCCTCATTTGTAGATGTAATACCAGTCAGTGCCTGGATCAACAGGTATGTGTATAAAATAGTGTAACAGATATGCAGTTAAGAGTTTTGCGGTGATCTCTGGTCCATCTGCTCTCAAAATGTCTCTGGCACAGCTGCTGGGCTTGCATATATTAATGTTGAACTGCTTTAAAATCTAGCCAGTGTATTCAGACTGTTGCATTAACACAGTATTTACTGGGAGAAAATTCTGGCTTTTAATTGATTGCCAGATCCAGTTTCTGATCTCTGACTGATCACCACGTTAGAAGTCACAGAAAATGAACTGCTAGCTGACTAGTCTATCCTCTCTGATACAGACCAGTCACAGATGCAGAGGAGTGAGGCAAACATCAGATAATACATCTTCCAGACTTCTCATTTTCACTTCAAAGTCATGTGGGCTTTTAAATGCTCTCCAGCTTCTCTGCATCCCATATCCAATGGTCCCATGGCTGACCATCACCTCTGGCACAGCAAACCCTCAGATGCAGTATTTCCTCAGCCCCGGTTCAGACCATTGACATTGCCTAGATAAGGTAGCAGAACACATGGAAACATGAGGAACAAGGCTTTATGGTGGGATGGTGCGGTAGAAAGGAATTTCAACCCTGAAAGAAAAATCAGTCTATGGAGATGCCAAAAACCTTTGATGTAGCTGGAGTCAATGGTGTTTATCCATCCTGACAACTATCACAGTTTCCTGTTTTGAACAGTAGTTCAGCACCCTGATGGGTCCCTGATTACTGTCACTAAACCTGGGATAGCTTCTGCTGGGCTTCCTCCTACTGTTGTTTTTTCTTTTTACTGTGGGGTTGAGCATCTGGGGCTAGCCCCACTATTGCCACATAGCTTTAAACCATAGATGGTTAAGGGGAATTCTCTCCACTCTGAAGGATAAAATGTTGTAGAGTTTGAAGGGGTCTGGAAAGAACCCTTTTTATGACACCCAGGCATTGCACTAGCACTGACCTTCCTCTTTCAGCTGTGTCCAGATTAGTGGAATCTGCAGATTTTATGGATCAGAATCTCAATGAGATTCCATCAATAAACTGTTGGTCAAGTAATCAGTAACCTGAATTTTCCACAGGCCACTGCTAGGCCACTGGCAACAGGTCTGATTCATTTCACCCTGTGTCTTCATCTGTTAAACTGGAGTAATGGTATTTGCTTTACTTTGCCAAGTGCTTTGAGGTCTACAGATGAAGCCCATCTGAACACAACTGAAGTGTGAATATGGGAAAAATGACTGGAAAAATTAACTGAGTGGTTTCAAATCTCAGGAATTACATGAGTCTAATTTCCAGCTCTCATTCAGATGTCATTCTCTTGTCATCACCTCTTGTTCCAGTCTGTTTAAACCCCTGGTTTTATGAACGCCATACCGTGTGTCTATGCTAGCCCTTTGCTCTTAACACTAAAATTGGTTTTAAAATCCAAGTTGCCCTTCTCCACTTGTGCTATTTATTATTTTCTTTTTTTTAACCCTTCCTGAGCAAAGAGCAGATACAATTGTCCCGAATGGAAAAACAAGCAAAGAAAACCCATACAAACACAACAACAACAACAACAAAAGGCTGGGGGTGGGATTTTAAGGTAGCTTTAATCTTCAGCCTTCTAAGACAAAAATATAAGGAGAAACAGTGTGATGAAGGACAGCGATGAGGAGTTGTCAAGGGCTCTTTCAGGGAGCCCCGTAGAAGAGTTTGCTATTGTTCCTCTCACTCAGTCAGGAAGATTGCCAGCAAGTGAAACAGGAGAGCTCTGCATCCACCTCGGGGTGCAGCCAGGTTTATGAATACTGCTGCTGCATCCCTAGAGCTTTTGACGGTGCATCTTAAAGCAGATATTTCCACCAGCACTTGGTTTGTCTGTGGTTTTACCCAATCTGACTGAGCCAGAGAAGACTTCTTTGCAGAGGAAACGGTGGTGGATCAGTAATGCTTCGTGTGTGTGTGCACATGTGTGTGACTGATCTCATTAAGAGGCAATTTGTGCGCTGGTGGTTATATTGTTGCTCCTCTACAATCCCAAAAAGAGCTGAAGGGGCTCAGGAGTGATGACAGTAATAGAAAGAGAGGTTTTGAAGATAATTGTCTGTGCAGTAAAGACAGTCAATTTTTCCTGCTGCTTTCAAAAGCTGTGATACGAATCTGTAAGCTCTGAAGGGACTCTTACAGCTCCCTACAAAGCAGGAGGCAACTGTAAATTACCATCACTTTCACAAGGACAGGGCATGGAGGAAGTCAGAGTTTTAGCAGTTGGTGTATTTTTGTTGCCAGTCAATCTGCCCTTTGTTTGCCGGGGCGGATCAATGTGATCGATATGTGAAATAGACATCTGAAAACAGAGGGAAAGCAGCTTGAACCAGAAGACCCGTGGGGCTTCACAAATCCTTTCACCTCCCGCTGTTGTCTCCACCCTCGGTAAATTGTGACTCCTCCTGGAAAGCAGTGATGCTGAAGTCTGCCTGGGCTGGATCTGCTCAGTCCCGTGCCGTTCTCTAGCCAGCTGGAAGTGCAGCTCTGCTTTCTCTGCACCGCCTCCTCTGCAGGCAGGAAGCTCCCATCTCCACAGGCTGTGCTTTCATGAATGCCTCAACCCGGCTGTCAGAAAATAGCTTTTTCACCTGTGCAAATGAGCTGGCGTCTTAGAGGGATTAACCTGTCTCTGGTAGTTGAACTTACAAAGACCAAAAGTCCAGGTGCTTTTGGGGGAGTGGAGGACAGTACAGGAATGGGACTGTGACTACATGGAGAATGTGTTCTGGGGCTACAACTCACCCATGCTCTGCTCCACTCACCCCTTTGCAGGGAACCATGGAGAACACGTGCTGATACCAAGTGCTGGGCAGAAGCAGCAGTGGGCTGATGAAGATGGAGAATGGTACAAGGGAGGAGCAGAACCAAACTGGGCTGCTGCTGACAAGCCAGGAGATTGTTACAGCCGAATACCAAGTGGTTACCATCCTCTTGGTCCTCCTTATCTGCGGACTGGGCATCGTGGGCAACATCATGGTGGTTTTGGTGGTCCTCAGAACCAAACACATGAGAACTCCCACTAATTGCTATCTAGTGAGTCTGGCTGTGGCAGATCTCATGGTGCTTGTGGCTGCAGGACTACCAAATATCACAGAAAGCCTGTACAGATCCTGGGTATATGGCTATGTGGGGTGTCTCTGCATTACTTACCTCCAGTACCTAGGGATCAATGCTTCTTCTTTTTCCATCACTGCCTTCACCATTGAGAGATACATAGCCATCTGCCACCCAATCAAAGCTCAATTCCTGTGCACTTTTTCAAGAGCCAAAAAGATCATTCTTTTTGTCTGGGCTTTCACTTCCGTATACTGTATGCTCTGGTTTTTCTTGCTAGACCTTAATACAGTAGTCTACAAAGACACTACTGCTGTGTCCTGTGGCTATAAGGTGTCCAGGAGCTATTACTCTCCTATCTACATGATGGACTTTGGCATATTTTATGTTGTGCCAGTGGTGTTGGCGACTGTCCTCTATGTCCTGATTGCTAGAATACTGTTTCTGAACCCCATCCCTTCGGACCCAAAAGAGAACTCTAAGACATGGAGGAATGACGTGGCTCACCACAGCAAGCCTGTGAATTCCAAGATGACTAACAGAAGTTTCAATAGCACTATTGCTTCTCGAAGGCAGGTAGGAACAGCAGTTTGAAATGGCTTTCTAAAATCCAAAACTCCCTTGGTTATAGATCACTTGGTCTAAACTTGTGGAAGGGGTTAAAATATATCCTCCCTTTTTTGCTAAGTAGTCAGACCGAAATTCTGGGATATGTATACACATGCATATAAATATGTGTTGCTTTTTTTCTTTCCTGTTCACTATTATATGCCTCAAGGACTAAAAAAACCTTATATTTAATTTCCTACATAAAAAAAAACAAACCAGCAATTGGGAAGAATAGAGAATAAAACTTTTTTAACTGCAGTTTCTTTATATTGCCCTGTCAAATACACAAAGTGACTCATGAGTTGTTTGTGAAATCTGAAGAGAAGGAACTAACTTGGGATTTTAGGAGACTTGAGGCTTTTGTCCCATCTAAGGCACTATGTCATTCTGCAAATGTAGTTAAGTTGTTACTTTTCCTGCCTCTAATTCTGTATAAAAGTGGTTTGGAAATCCTAAGTGTATTGGTTATTCTTATCCTTCATGAAATGCTTTTATGCACTGATGGCTCAAAACAGGGACATAGGCTTGACTAGCTTCTGTTTATATTGTTAAACATGTATGCTACAACGTGTAGTTCTACAAGTAGAATATAGTTTTATGGTTACTTGCAATAAACCATACTGCCTGGTACTCACACAGCATGCAGCAGGTAGCACAGTTGGGTGCACTGCTGAGAAATGCAGGGTACATTGCCCTGGCAGGGGGATTGGACTGGATGATCTTTCAAGGTCCCTACCAACCCCTGATGTTCTGTGATACTATGATTCACAGCTGGCTCTCAGGAGAAGGGTCCAGCTGGGTCAGGCAGTGGGATGGGAGAGTTGGGAAGCAGTACTGCATGCTGACCGACTTGGCTTACACCCTTCAGCAGCCACTGCTCAGCAGCCTGGAGGGTCACTTTGCCAAGAGGGATGCTTCTACCTCCCTGTACTGTGCAGTCCCTGCAGGAAGCAAAACCAAGCTGTGAACCTTTTCAAACATGCTGAGTTCCCCCCTTCTGTGATGGGTTGAACTTTATTTTCTTCATATTTTGTGTAAATTGCTACTGTTTAATGAGAGGGACTGTTGTCCCTTATTACAGAGACAGTGCTGACCTCAAAGGTTAACTGAGCTACCCACTGGAGCATCCAGTGCTCACAAGAGCTCTAAAACCGTGCTTTGAAATGCACAACTGAAACCTGTGGGCTAGGTTATATTTCATTAAGTGTCCCCAGTTATAGCTAACCGTCAGATTAGAAGTGTTTAGTTTTGGTTTTCTTTGTCCATTATTTAGCAGCAGAAGAAAATCAGTATCACTTTATTCTGGATGCTTGATTACATGCTCAGCATCATTTTAAAACCAGTTTGAGCCTGAGAGAACAGAATGAAATGGTTTTGCTGTACACATTTCTTCAAGTTAAATAGGAAGGAAGTTGAGAAAGCAAAATTTCCCAACACCCTTCAGCTAAACCCAGGTCACAGAAGCTGAAACTGCAAAGCTTAGCAGAGGGGAAGGATCAATATGATTAGAAGATGATATAATGATCAAGAGTGTCTCTTGAGTCCATAGAGTTCAAAGTCCCATTTACTCGATTCAGAGCCAAAGAAGAAACTGCAATGCAAATTCAACATTAAGATTTATTTAGTAACTATGTGATCATGTGGATGGATGATCACAGGTCCTGCAACAGTGGACTGAAGTTGATTTCTACTCACTCACCAGAAAATACAGACTATGAATTTGGAGCTGCACAACTTAAAACATATTTGAATGTGTAAGGAATCCTGGACCTCAAGAAGCACTGGGAAACTGTAATTGCTGTCATAGAACTAGGGAACAAACTATGTGTGTCGGCAAGAAGGATTGAATGTGATCCAAAGAACCATGAGCCAATAAAAATCTTCTGGGTGGAGAAAAGCACAGTTATGGCCATGGGCAAAAGACAGACTTGATTTGGGGAAAACATAATCATAGAATCATAGAATGGTAGGGGGTGGGGGGACCTCTGAAGATCATCGCGTCCAGCATCCCTGCCAAAGGCAGGTCGCACAGAAACACATCCAGACAAGTCTTGGAAGTCTTTAGAGAAGGAGATTCCACAACCTTTCTGGGCTCTGTCACCCTTATGGTAGGGAATTTTTTTTTCATGTTGAGGTGGAACTTCTTGTATTGTAGTTTGTATCCATTGCCCATTGTTGTATCACAGGACACCACTAAAAAGAAACTAGTTTCTTCTTCTTGACTCCCACTCTTCAGTTATTTAGAAACATTAATAAGATCCCCTCTCAGTTTTCTCTTTTCCAGACTGAACAGCCTGAGGTCTGTAGGACAGTGATAAATACAAGCTGATAAGTACACCTTTTTCCCAGACCTCTCCTCTTCCCAGGCTCAACTTTCCTACCTCCTCCCCCCAAAGCAGTGTGGTGGGGCAGGGAATGGGTGTTGTGGTCAGTCTCAGTTAGTTTAATGCTTTTGTTGTTCCTTCTCCCTCAGGAAGAAAACTCCTTGCAGTCTTCCCCTGCCGTAAAGTCTGTCCCTCCCATATAAGGTATTCCTCCATGAACTTCTCTCGTGAACCTGGATCCCTTCTCCAGGCTGCAGGTCTCCCTCAGCCCACTCTAGTCAGCTGATCACAGTTTTCCCTGTTCTCCATTTCAGGGATTCTTTTCCCAAGCCTTTTATTAAACAAATGAAAGGGGGGAAAAGTTTCATTTAGTCAACAGAAAATGTGTTATTCAAAGTACTAGGAACAATTTTCATATTTATTATGAAATGAACAAAGGTTCACTGACAAGCAACACCAACCAACACTAAATGCTTCTTTACAGCATACAGTAAGATGGATAAAAGCTAATTCTGCCTCTCTTACTTTTTTTTTTCTATGTGAGTGCTTAATTTTGCTAACAGTGCTTCTTTTCTTCCAGTGGCATATCTCAAAAAGTTAGTTGTTTAGTCCAATCATATCATCTAAGGTCCTTCCATGGTTGATTTAAACAGGTAGGTTGCCCTCTAGAGAAAGTCCTTTCTTGGACATTGATGAAGTATAGGATGACTTTTCCTCTAGAGAGACCCTTCTGTGATCCTGCTTTGGCAGGGTGTTTGGACGTGGGGATCACTGGAGGTCCCTTCCAACCTCTAACAATCTGTGATTCTGTTCTCTCACAGCAGAGTAAGCATAGATTCCAGCTGCAATGCAAGATAACATTTGCAGAACTTGCATGAAGTTCTCCATCATACTGCATGGTTTCACTTGGGGTGTTGTTATCACAGGACTTTTATCCTTTTATTTATTTAACCTTCTTCCTCATTGAACAAGTTCTTTTGGATTACAAAATCACAGTGGCATAGACACATACAGAATCACAGTGGTATATTCCAATGAACACCACCAAGCACAAGAAAGATACTATTCATAGAATCATAGAATCTATAAGGTTGGAAAAGACCTCATAGATCATCATGCCCAACCATTAGATGCTTTTAAAACACCGGAGTGATTCTGTGCACAGTAACTCAGCAACTATGACTATTCTTTTGTCTATCAGTCTAAGAAAGATTAGTATTCAAAGGAGAAGGAAGCAACTACCAAAATGTGATTGCCATGGTAATGAAAATGTATCTTCCTTAAAGTGACAAGGTTTTAAAGCAGCAAGGAAGAGCAGAATACTAGTTTAGAAGTAGAATATTGGGAATCTGTTTAGTGAAAAACATTGAAAATATTTTCCAGAACATACTCAGAAACCAAAAGATAGGGCTTGATGTTGCATGCAGCCAAGAACACATTCTCTTCTCTTTGCTATCATTCAAAGTATACCTGAAACTGGTATGAAAATGGATTAGCTCAAAGCATGTCCCCAAGACAGGAGCAGTTAGTGTGTAGTGAAGGAGGCTGCTAGGGCCACTGCTTTCAGGGAGCTTTGGTGTACGGTCAGTTACAGGTAATAAAAAGCAGGTTCTTAAAAAGGTTTGCCCTCTTATCACTCACCTGACATCAACTACTTATCCCCTTCCCAAATGATGTTTAGTTACTGTGAGAAATTGTAATATTTGGCTTTTGCAAGGAGAATTGCTGGGAACTGTGGGGTTCAATCTTTGGGCTGATCGGTTGGTCATGGTCTTTATTGTGTGGGATCCTTGTGTATTGGGAGAGAAAGGTGAGGCACCGACATGTCTGAAGACTGGCCAGGTCAAAAGTGCAGGTTTTGTCCCAGCCCTGATGGAGAAGGGTGGGAGCTGCTGGGGGAAGGTATGAATGTGTATGTTTGACGTTTATGTAAGTTCAACTCGTGTCGTTACGGTGCGCCTCTAGCAAACCTGCTAGGGTAGTTTTGCCTTTATTTTATGATAAACTGGTTGTATTTGAAATTTAGCAGTGAGCTTGTTCCTCACATTACCTTTCATATGAAGTGATTTGGAAAAGGTTATGGCAGTTTACTTAAGTAAAGTGGGCCAAACTTTCCTCTAAGCTATTTCTGTGCAGCCCCACCCATTCCAATGGTTTCTAGTGTGGATAAGAAAGTAGATTTGGCCTAAATCCTGTGTTTAGAAGCTACATTCATCCATAAAGGTAAATTTAGGTGTGAAAAAGTGCAAGGTGGAATTGCAGCGTCTTCGCATCAGGAGCCATGATGAGTGCCTCAGCCTGCAGTCGGCTTCTGGCCACACTGGAGACAAAGTGAGTGGTGCCAGAGAACTCTGTAAGAGCTGCTATCATTTGCATGTTGGCCATGCTCTGAAGTAGCTGGTGGTGAAAATCCACTGCACCTGCAGCCAGCTTAGGGAGCATTTATCAACAAATAAATAATTGTTTCAACTCAGTGCCTTGCAGTCGGTCTCAGAGATAAGACTGCTACTGGTCAGATGGATCAGGCAACTGAATTTCTGCCTGGCAATAGAGGGCTTGTGACAGATTTTGTGCTTTTGGAGCTTTGGGAGGACATGCACTGCAGACAAGTTAAAATTATGAATCCTCCTCACTGTTTTGCACTGACTGAACCACTTGGAGATGCCACTAAAGAGGTGCCATCTGTGGGCCATGCTTCTGCCTCTTCTCTTGCACTGACTGTAGACTCCATGGCAGCATATGAATACACAAGCTTAGCAAACTGGAAACCAGCTCTTCGTAGAAGTGCTTCTTTGTCAGTTGGACCAGCAGTCTGATATGGACCACACCCTCAATTTGGGGGCCAGCCCAAAGAAGGGAGGTGAGAAGAGGATTTCTTTTTTAGCTGCACTCACACAATACTTTGTCTTCAGTGTAGGTCAAGACCAGGACTTAGCAGAGTCTGAGTGCTTCAAGGCATGAAGTCTACTGGCATTTTTAAACACATTTGAAACTGCAACTGACCTGCCCTGGATTTGTCTCAGATCAGGGCACTTCGTGCTGTGATCATAGCATCTTTTTATATGGTGCTAAAAGCCAGTTCTAAGATCTTGTTAAATCACAGCCCCAGCAAGCTGAACATGACAGCAGTACAAGCTAGTGTTGTTAGACAGAAGGAAAATATACGTCAAGCTGCCAGTATACACAAATTCAACTAATAGTTTGCACACTGCATACATGTATGTCTTTGAGGCATATAGAATGCAGCCACTTGAAGAGTAACAGCCTTTTCTCATTGCTGTAATGTATTAATTGTGTGACTCTAAAATATCCTCTCCCTGACAGTGAGATTAATTTGCTCTAAGTTCAACTCAGGATTCAAAATGACAGCTGTGTCATTGTAAGTAATTCTCTGAGCAATTTTTTGTTAAAGACATGCTCAGAAGAAATATAAATTGCCAAGGATCAGTAGGTATGATAACAGGAGTCTCCTGCTGAGCACTGAGCAAAGGACTCTGATGCCTGGGTAGACTATTACCCACTGAATGCCGGAGATGATGCAGCACATCTATTAGTTGGGCTCGGCCCCATTGTTAGCCCAAGCTCCACAAATGCTTGCTTTCTTCCTTTAAATGTGGGCCATTTTACATGGTGAATGATTATTCTCAGTGGAATGGATGTGCTCAATTTGGAGGTACAGGCTGGAGCCGAGCTGGAGGGAGGAGAGGCAGCAGGTGAAAATTCTTGAGTCTTCCTCAGCCAGAGCTGGTCAGTACTGGGCCACCTCAGTCCATGCAGCCATGTTCATAAGACAGGTCCCTTTAAAGGAAAATTCACCCTTTTACCTACCTGAGACATTCATATTTTCATTCTGCTCTGTTGTGATGATTATGCACTGCAAACATGAAGAGCAGTCTAGAAGTCATAAGAAAATGTATCAGTCAAGTGACAAAAAAAGAGATAATATTTTTCAGTCTTATTTTTCACTTTTCCTAAAAACAGCTATATGAAAATAAAAAGTCAGGTTGAAGGGAGAAGAATTATAAGATAAAATTGTACCTTTTGAATATGTACATTTAAAGATCAACAGATTAAAAACCATCAATTTGTAGAGTAATTTTGCTCATTATCCTTTTCCTTATCATAATATCTATAACAAAACCAACAAGTTGGCATATGTGTGTCTGTGTTTTTCTAGAGAGCTAGAAGAAAATAGATCCCTTAGGTAGTGAGATGGAAGGCTTTCAATACAATGAGTTATTTGGTATACTCTTTCATAACTTCAATCTAAAATACACACCTACAACTGGCATGAATGAAACTTTTATTGGTGAATAGAATAGAATAGAATAGAATAGAATAGAATAGAATAGAATAGAATAGAATAGAATCAATAAGGTTGGAAAAGACCTCAAAGATCATCAAGTCCAACCTGTCACCCAAGACCTCATGACTATTAAAGCATGGCAACAAGTGCCACGTCCAATCCCCTCTTGAACACTTCCAGGGACAGTGACTCCACCACCTCCCTGGGCAGCCCTTTCCAATGGCTAACAACTCTCTCAGTGAAGAACTTTCTCCTCACCTTGAGCCTAAACTTCCCCTGGTACAGCTTGAGACTGTGTCCTCTTGTTCTGGTGCTGGTTGCCTGGGAGAAGAGACCAACACCAACCTGTCTACAACCTCCCTTCAGGTAGTTGTCAAGAGTAATAAGGTCTCCCCTGAGACTTCTCTTCTCCAGGTTAAGCAACCCCAGCTCCCTCAGCCTCTCTTCACAGGGCTTGTGCTCCAAACCCCTCCCCAGCTTTGTTGCCCTTCTCTGGACACATTCCAGCAACTCAACATCTTTCCTAAACTGAGGGTCCCAGAACTGGAGACAGTACTCAAGGTGTGGCCTAACCAGTGCTGAGTACAGGGGCGGAATGACTTCCCTGCTCCTGCTGGCCACACTGTTTCTGATGCAGGGCAGGATGCCATTGGTCTTCTTGGCCACCTGGGCACACTGCTGGCTCATGTTCAGCCTACTATCAACCAGTAACCCCAGGTCCCTTTCTGCCTGGCCACTCTCCAGCCACTCTGCCCCCAGCCTGTAGCACTGCATGGGGTTGTTGTGGCCAATGTGTAGATCTGCATCTATCCTTTCTGCAAGCAATGGAATTCTAACCCATATAGCCAGAATGTACCCTGTGGTTACAGGAATATCTGTTTCATTGAAGCATAACTTCAGGTACCCAGAAAGAAGAAATCACAGAATCACAGAATGTTATGGGTTGTAAGTGACCTCGAAAGATCGAGTCCAATCCCCCTGCAGAGAAGGACCACCTCCAGCAGGTCACACAGGAATGCATCCAGGCAGATTTTGAATGTCTGCAGAGAAGGAGACTCCACAACCTCTCTCCAGAGCTCCAGCACCCACACAGTGAAAAAGTTTTTCTATAGTTTACATAGAACCTCTTCTTCTCCAGCTTGCACCCATTGCTCCTTGTCCTGTCATTGGAGCCTGGTTCCATCCTCCTGACACTGGACTTTCACATATTTATAAACATTAATGAGGTCACCCCTCAATCTCCTTCAAGCTAACGTGACCCAGCTCCCCCAGCCTTTCCATAAGGGCGAAAGCAAAGGTAAAGAGAATTTATTGAGACCAGTCTTTCAGCAGGCAACAACAGTCTTAGGTCAAGAAGAAAGGCAAAAAATAAAACAAATACAACCAAAAAAAGCAGTCATAGCTCCCTAAAATCAGTGCCAATGTTCACACACACAGAGTTAATAAAGTCATCTCCTGACTCAGAGGAGGCTATGCCACCACAATATCCCACTGTCACACCTCACTGTG
Organism: Dryobates pubescens; assembly: GCF_014839835.1. Classification (NCBI taxonomy): domain Eukaryota; kingdom Metazoa; phylum Chordata; class Aves; order Piciformes; family Picidae; genus Dryobates; species Dryobates pubescens. The sequence goes on from NC_071625.1 coordinate 10,452,275, forward strand.
CATTCTTTTATTTGTTAAAACAAATTTACAAACTGGATTTAAGTTCTTATAATAATCAAGTCATTGATAGCCCCTTTTCTCCTGGCTCTGTAAACTTTAACATTTCAGAGTAAACATCAGATAATGAAGATCTAATTAAATATTGAGGATTTGAGGAATAGAAATTGTTTCTTCCCCCCACCATTATTTTTGGCTTTTGGAAATTCTTTCATGGTGGCTATTAAAGTAGACAGTCTATATAGACTTCAGGTTCAATTACTCTACAGACCAAAATTATGCTCAGACTCCAGCTGGGAGTTTCTGATCAGCATTTGATTCAGAAAGATTTTCTAAAGTAGGAAGGACAAAAAACCCCAAACTCCAAATTCCCCCTAGTTTTTATTAAATGACTCTTTCCAGGTGACCAGCAAATTCAGTTACTCTACAGACTATAGTACAGATTATCCTCTCCTAAAGAAGGAGATAGAATGTGATTTGAAACAATTACTTTAGACACTTCCCCCCCCATTTGAATTAATACCTCCTGCAAGCTTGAGATGTTGCAAAGTCTAAGGCCTGCAACTATTAGCTTACTGGCTTGTCACCTGGAAAGAGTTATTTAACAAGAAATAGGCAGAAATTTGAGCCAGCTTTTTTTGTTCTTCTTACTGTAGAAAACTTTTCTGAATCAGACACTGATCAGAAACTTGCAGCTGGAGTCTCACCACAGTTTTGCTTTGGCCCTCAGAGAGGAATGCATATGTTCCTTTCAGGATGGGTACTAACCTTCTGCCCCAATTCTATTTATCTCTGTGTTCCTCCAGGTTACCAAGATGCTGGCTGTGGTTGTGATCCTATTTGCATTTCTGTGGATGCCCTACCGCACACTGGTTGTGGTCAATTCCTTTCTCTCCAGCCCATTTGAAGAAAACTGGTTCCTGCTATTCTGCAGAATCTGTATTTATTTAAACAGTGCCATCAACCCTGTCATTTACAATCTCATGTCCCAGAAATTCAGAGCAGCCTTCAGGAAACTCTGCAACTGCCAGCAGAAACGGGAGAAGAAACCAGCTAATTATAGTGTGGCCCTGAATTATAATGTCATCAAAGAGTCTGATCAATGCACTGAGCTAGAAGACATCACTGTCACCAACAGCTCCCTGTCCTCTACAAAATTGTCCCTTGGTGATACATGTTTGTCATCTGAGGTAAGAGTTAATACATTATAATATTTGGTGTAGAGTCCTCATGAACCAGAGCATGTTTGTGTGCACAGGGCTGTGCTGGGCTAGAGTTCAGATGTAGCAGTGCGGTAAAGGACCAGAGAAAGCTGGCAGTGACAGGTGATATGTGACTAAACAGGACATGTTTGGGAGGGAGAACTGCCCAGTCGTGAAAAGTGGTGCTCTGAAAGTGCCTTGTACCCAGCATGAGGCGTGTGAGGAGGATTCAGGGAAAGAGGTAGGATAAGCCTTAGCCTCGGAGGAGCAGAGTGCAATTGTGAAGCATCAGAAAGTAGTGTTTGGGCATCGTGCCTCACACATGTCTCTGGAAGGAAGGGGTCATTGGCCTCTGAGTTCAGTGCTTCCTCCTGGACATGCTCTAGCTACCTGCAGGAGGACAATGGGATATTTTCTTGTGCTTCACCCCCTGGCTCTAGCTTGGGTTTAACTAGCCTGGTGCAACCATGCAGCTGGAGGTAAGAGAAGACCTGAATCTCCCCCCATAATAGCACTCTGGTCCTTAGAGTGCCAAAAGCCATGTTCATTTCCATGCTACCTGCACCATTCCCATTTGTGGCACATCTCTCTACCTCACCTCTCTTCTGCATGCATGTTACTGTTTTCACCATGCTTTTTTTTTGCACAGTACTACTTAAATGCTGTTTGGAAACCTCTATGGAACTTAGATCTTACAATCCAGATGATCCACAGAGAGGCCTTGTTTTTAATTTTCTTTTACAAATTACATGAGAATGAAAAATATTTCTTTCTCAATTTGCTTCTTCTCATTTTCAGCCCTGAGACCCACTGTGTCCTGAATACTTGGTCATATAAAACTTTTGGATGCTCTGTTCTCACCAACCTGCATGGAATGTAAAAGAATTTCTGCGCAAAGAACTGCAGGAGTCACCAAGTATCTCTCCACACCTGTTTGCATTCAGGAAGAAAAAGCAGCCTCTTAGGAAGTGTGAAGAATATACTAAGTGTGACTGAGCCCAGCACTCAACATAACTTTAAGCAGGTGAGCTGACTTCACTGCAATATCCGAATCCTTTGTCTCATGCATTGGCTAAAGTGTGTTATCTATGTTCTCAAAAACCAAGGCTGCCCAGGACACCTCCACAGATGCAGAGTGGGGCAGTAGCTGATGCTCCCAGTGAAGGTGAGAGGCAAGGAGAGGAACTGCCCTCCTGTGTGGCTGTGCTGGGCAGTACCAGTGGAGCCCACCAGACAGCAGCTAGAGCCGCTGCTGATTACAAGAATTACTCGCCATTACCCACTCCCTCACCCCACAGAAGTGCAGTTCTACTTGTGAGCATCATAATCAGACAGCTGATGACAAAGACCCTAATATCTCTTTTATTTCCCCCCCTTCTTTTTAAAAACTTTGAACAGCATGAAACAGGGAGACCATTCAATGAATTTGCAGCAGAGAATAAACAAATTAAAAGTTAGTAGAAAATGAGAAAAAAAAAAAATTTACTCATTTTTTAACCAGCTAGTTTAGAGAAAATGTGCTGATTGAAATAGAAGTCTCAGCTAATACCGAATCCTGTCAGAACTTGACAGCTATTGAAGAGTATTGGACAGGCTTTTACCAGTTAATTTTATCTTGGTTCAATAGTAATTGTGTCTCAAACTGTTACAGGAGGGTTATAGATTCAGTAGAGATAATGTCCAGGGAAAAGAGGGAAATTCAATGAATAATGACACTTTTTTCATTTGTTAGAGGTCATCCATTAGAATACTTCAGGATACATAAAGTGTTTGTCAGAAGAGAGTCACCAGTTTCTCACTGCTTTCACTCGTGTTCAGCCATATTCTCAAGCGTAAAGAGAAAGCTGAAAATACCTTGATAGACCTTAGGTTTAATTTTGTATTTGAACCCATGGCTGATGTATCCAAAAGCCTCTGTTCAATGTTGTCTGGATGGCAAGGAGGAAGCAAACAGTCTTGTGTCCTGCTCCATGGGCATCCTTGCTTTGAGTCCTGTTTTAACTTGCAGTGCTCCACAGGTGTGTCCTAACTCGGTAGAATGATGGCAGGGCATGGAAAGAGCCAACAGCAATATGTTTCTAATCTAAAGTACAAACATGACAAACTACCCCCAGAAAGCTGTTTTACCTTTCATTTCCATCAGCACTTACCTTTCATTTTGGCAAGCATAGGGAGAGAAACCAAGGGAGCATCCTGCTTCTTTCAGGTAAATTATGGCAAGTCAGTTTTAAAACCAAGCCGAACACCACACCTGTGGGCACTTGCCAGGGGCAGGCTGTACACCAGAGCCCATCCCATGAAGCACAGGAGCTGGCAGACCTTTGGCTGGGGCAGAGCCAGTGGCTGGATCCAAGCAGGCTGTGTTGCAGCATTTTCTAAACCCTCTGCATTGGGGATCTTAGTTACTGGAGGGCTGGGGCTTGCCGGCTTGTCTGCCTGGGTAACACAGGCCACCAGACACATGCAGAGGGGTCTGTTTCTGTGCAGATACTTCATCACTGTGGTATCTGAACACCCACACAGCTGGAAGGGGGCTGTGCAGATTCTACTGCTATTAAAATAATAAAGAAAAAATACAATGACAGAGTCAGTCACATGGCAGTCAAACAGGTAAAGCTGACCAGGGTTCAAGAATCAAAAGTGAAGAATACCAATGTTATTCTACATGTTAGTACCTAGCAATCATGTTCCACAAATACAATACTGTAGGAGTGACATACACTCTTGAGTTTGATGTGTAATTACAGAGCTCTGTGGCATTTTGCTGTTCACACTTGCTTAAAGCTGCAGTTTGCCACCATAAGGGGAGATCAAGGAGAGATCTCATAGTCTGTGTTAACATTTTCTCCAAGGCAACTGTCACAGTAAAATGAAATTATCTGGGAAATATTACCTGGACTTTTATATTTACTTAGCCAAGAGACATATTCAAAGTAAAAGCCAAGGTACTGTTTATGACTGAGCAAATCCTTTGTGTGCAGTCAGTCAGCACTGCACACAGCTTATCCAAGTGAATACTGGAGGGAAAGGGTGAGGAGGTGGCTGCTGGGCACCTGGAAACCCCTTCACTCTTCAAATGCTGTTATCAGTTAGGCTCCTATCCAGACCTTTCAAACAAGGTCCTACCTTCTAGACTTTCTACAGAGGTGTCAGAACTAGGTCCTTTTCTTATTTCAAAATGAGCAGACCTCCAGGACAAGCAGCAGGCAAAGAGAAGACATGCCACAGAAACCTGGTTATGGTGTTGGCAGCACGACTGGCTGGGCTGAGAACTGAGCCAAGTATCTGTGTAGTAACAGCAACACAAACTCACACTTTTATCTTGACCCTTTTCAGACTACAGACCGAACTACAGCTCTACAAACTGAGAACATCAAAAGTAAATTCTCTCCTTTATTTGCCTTTTTGCTCAAAAAGTAGCTCGCTGCTTTCTCAGCACCTGTCTCCATAGTTCTTTTTTTCTCAGATGCTCAGGTGAGGTATTTATTGCTAGTGAAATTTCATCAAGGGCTAAAATCTTCGTAGCTGATTGTGTGTGCACCATCACTCGGAACAGCAAATGAAAATTAATGATTTCACACTGGTATTTATTTGTGCAAACAGAAATGATTATGCATGCAAAATTGGCTGCAGGAATGCAATAGCTGAAATAGCAGATTTCAGCTCAGGTGTGATTTTTAACTCATAATGTGCTGTGACTGTGCCTTTTTAGATGTTATTTGTGAGATCCATGCTAATGTACTGATGCCTGCAGCTGGCACTATGAAACTGCGCTAGATATCTTGCTAATGTGATTTAAGACCTATTTCTGTGTTTGCCCTTCCATTTATAACAACAAACTTTTTTTTCTTGTACCTACATATTGTAGATTAGATAAGTGGGCATGCATTTGTATAAAGTTCTGTGTGATTTAGAGTTTATTGATAATATAGCAAACTTTGCTAGAAGTGAAGGTGAATGGATGTCAGCTACTCTTTCTATACTTTGCGGATAACAAATTCCTTTGCGACCTTTAATTCAAAAGAATTGTCTGATTGGTAACAATGTTGAAATCTATGTCTGTATCTAATGGCTTTGATGTAAGAGCTTTCCTTGTTACTGCATTTTTATTTGGAAATTTGCCCAGCATGTAACAGAAGAGATGCTGCTGTAGCATCTGATTTTTGGAGCTACACTTCTTCCCATCTGACATGCTGAGATGTTGGGAGCTTCAGTGTCGGTAAGTGGTGTAGCTGAGAAACGTTTTAAAAAACACACTTTGGTTCAAATTAGTGCATGACCTCTTTGAGGTCAAAATTAAGGCTCTGTCAAAGTAGCTCCAATGTGTTGTGAAGGACTTTAAGATGCTTGGTCACAAGTCAAATGACTGAGCTCTCCTTAGCTTCCCCCCATAAACAGTTATCCAATACAACTGATTGAAGGACTGATCCTACTTCAGGAGCTGCTGCTTTAGCTGCCCTACTAGACAGCAAATGCTTGGATCAGTCACCTGGCCTTTGGAAGTGCATAAATATTTCTTGGTGGCTTTTTAAAAAGGTGTTCTACAAAATGTGCAAAAGTAAGTTGTTCTTTCAACAGTGCTGCATATGCTTATTTATTTTTCCACTGTTGTACGAATTCTACTGTGTACAATTCAATTTTTTTACAAACTGCAATGAAATTTCAACATGATCTTTCACCATTTTGTTGCCTCTTCTTTAGACAGAATTGTTTCTTTGATGTTTTGTTCTTTTCAATAAGAGATTTTCATCGCTGCTACTGGGATACAGTGACACAGCAAACACCGGTGATTTGGTTCAGCTGAAGCGATTAGGACTCCAGGATTCCTTAATTTAGGAGCTGAATCCTGGAAGTTTGATTCACACAAACAGTTAAAGAGCAGCTGATTTATAAGGAATTTCTTTTTCACTTACCCAGAGTGATTCTGATCTCATTCTGTCACTGCATGTGGCTTATAATTCTGTTTGTTAATAGGAATGTGAAATTGTTCAGAGAAGTGTACTGCTGATACATGTAGTCCTAAAAATGAAGAACAATTTTTGTTCAACAGAAGCATTTTTGTATTTCTTTGATGCATGCCACTGTGGAGATTAATTTGTGATGGATTTTTGTTGCTACTCTAATAAAACGTTGAGCAAGATAATTATACTGCAGCTTGAATTTCTTAACAACCATTTGAATACATACACCTTTTGCTGTGCTGTCCTTGGCAATGAACAGAAGATGTAACTTTTTTTTTGTCATCCCTAGGTGAATGAGCACCCTGAAAAAGCAGGGTTTGTTTCCTGAAGGAAGAGCAGTTTGTTAGTAGTCTACCAGTTACAGTGCTTAAATGGGAGAGGATTAATGTAATCCCTTGGTCCCTACTACAGGGATCATTTATGTATTTTGCACTGAACAGCAAAAATAAACAAAGTAGGGAAAAAAAAATTATATATATTTTGGGAACAGGGCCACAGAGCAGAAGGCAGTTTGTTCTTTAGTCCCAACAAAAAACTTCCCTACTCTATGGGTACTGCCTTGCTTTCTCAGTGATGTCAACCACCTGTGCTTGGACTCAGCATTAAGAGGACAAATGGAAGTACTTGGTCTGCCCTGACTTTCCTCCAGATAGTGCATGGGAGACTCTCACACAGGAGCAGGGCTGCATTAGCTAGAGGTTAGACTAAAGCCATATGCATGTCTTATTTCTTGGGTAAATGCTCTGTCACTAGTACTAAATACAGACAGCCCATTCTCCTATCAAATCTTGCTGATTGCTGTGAATCCCAGGTAGTACGCTTCATAATATTTTGACTTGGTACCCAAATCAGGTTGTCTACATGGGCATGAATAACCCCAAAACTCAGTACATGGTGGGAGCTGACCTGCTGGAGAACAGCTCTGAAGATATGAGGAGCTGTGCATCCTGGTGAACAAACCGACCATGAGGTTGTAATCAGCCCTTGCAGCAAAGAAGGCCACAAACCTTCCAGAGTATCAACAGCAACTGACTTAATTCACAGTCACCAAATCTGCCATGAAAACAAAAGAATGCGTGATGAGAACTTAATTCTCTCCACTAAAACATGAGCATCAAAGCCCATTTAGAACAGTTATGGAAAGATTTATGGTTTCTCCAAGGGCAAGCTGTACATTGTGTGGGCAGGCATTGTCATTCAGGATGATAATCAGCAGATATTGCAAAGGGCCAGGGAGTTATTCAGCACATATGATGCATGTTTAGAAATGAAATGGGAAACAGCCCTAGCTCTTCTGTGTGGAAGACTCTTGAAAATATGACTTTTTATAAATGAACATGATTTTTTTAATGCAATAGTGGAACCTACCCTTCTGTGCAAAACAACAATTAAAAGAGCAAACAAGACTGTGAGCAGATACAGTAGACATGTAGGAGAGGCAGATGACAATGTTCCTACTGCAGTGAGAAGGGTTAGTATAATTTTTTTAGTGGTCATGTTTAGAAATAAGTTGCACATCAAAGACATTTCAAAAACAGTTGCTGTTGTACTAAAATTGGATGTAACAAAATGCTGTGTCTGATGTACTGAAAACATAAGGGAGCATGGAGTGAGCTCAGGTAGGTTTTCTAAATTGCAAACTCCAGTTTTAATTTCCCCAATGATACGACCTTCTGGAGTGTCAGACTGAAGTTCAATAGCCTACTTCTTATTCTGACTCCTTCAATTAAGTATTTTGGTGTTAAGGAAAATTATTCTGTGGGTGACAGTTGCACGTAGTGGATAGCAGTGAATTAAGCAGCAGCAGCTCAGCACGGGCACCATCCTGCTGCCATCACCTCTGTTAATAGAATCATAGAATGGTCTGGGTTGGAAGGGACCACTGAAGGTTGTCTAGTCCAACCCCCCTCTGCAGTCAGCAGGGGCATCCTCCACTAGATCAGGTTGTCCAGGGCCCTGTCAAGCCTCACCTTGAATACCTCCAGGGATGGGGCCTCAAATACCTCCCTGGGCAACCTGGAGTCTCTGGAGTGCTCTTAGCCCATGGCAAGTAACACTCTTGCAGGAAAAGGGCAAGAGTCAGCCTGGCCTGGCAGTATGCCCAGTAAGAACCTTAGGTGTTGCCACCCTCTCTGCGAAGACAAGAGAATTTATATGGTATGGAAATGGACCACACGGTGCCTGTTGGGTCTGAAGCTAGCAAGCAGATTGTGCCCTATGTGCCCTAGTTTGAGTGTAAACATAGACACAGTCATTTCTTCATGGGAACTAAATGACTTTACTAGCTTCTTCTTTTTTTTTTTTTTTTTTTTCTTTCTTCCTTTTCCCCCCCTTTGTTTTAAAAAGCAAAGCAAAACAAAACAAAACACAAAAAACCCCAGCAAACCAACCTCCTCTTCTCCAAAGGTAGCAATGAATCTTTCTTCCCAATTTCCATAACCAGCTTAAACTTGTAAAACTTGTTCTCTGCCCACAGTTTGGCCCTTAACACCCAGATCTGGAATTGGATTTGCATACTAGAAAGCATGTCTACTTTCTTGATTGATAGTAAATGGACTAATAAAAGGTATCACTTCTCCCCAGGAAATATCATTCTGCTGTTATAAACAAGAAGAAAACAAACTTCAGTATAATATGAAACTGTATTTTTCATAGGGAGACGTGTTTTCTGTTTGCAGTTTGTGCCCTTCACTAAAAGTTAGTGAAAGGACAAGAGAAACAAGCAGTGCAAAGCAAAGACAGAAGACCAAGAAATTACAGAAGGGGTAAACTCCATCTAATTAAGTTAGTAACTAATGACAGCTTTTTAAGTGCCTTTCTCAAGATTCCAAGTTTGTGCTGAAGTGCTACCTGAATTCTTCCTATCCCCAAATCAGTGGAGCATGAGCATATGCTTGGTGACCTCTGTGTGCTGAAAAAGCCCTATAGAGCAGCATTCACTAATGAATGAATATTTTTTTATCTAAATGAGAAAGAATATATAAGCACTCTCATTTCAGTCAGAGGAATCCCCTCCCTTTGTACCCCACAGCTTGATCTCACAAATACAACTGCTGCCTCTGGCACAAAAAGCCTACCATTAGTGTCCTGTTTCCTGCCAAGGAACCCACAACATAACACAACCCTGACCATTCACAGAATCACAGAAAAGAATCACAGAATTAACCTTCAAGATCATCAAATCCAACCTATCACCCAACACCATCTAATCAACTAAACCATGGCACTAAGTGCCTCATCCAGCCTCTTTTTAAACACTTCCAGGGATGGTGACTCCACCACCTCCCTGGGCAGTCCATTCCAATGGCCAAACACTCTGTGAAGAATTTCTTCCTAACATCCAGCCTAAACTGCAAAATTGTTTTAGAATCATAGAATTGTTGGGGCTGGAGGGGACCTCAGGGATCATCCAGTTCCAACTGCCCTGCCATGGGCCAGGAGCCCTCACACTAGATTTAGGTTGCCCAGAGCCACATCCAGCCTGGCCTTAAACACTCGCAGGGATGGGGCTTGTATCACCTGGGCTTCTTCCAGTGTCTCACCACCCTCACAGTGAAGAATTTCTTCCTAACATCCAATCTGAATCTATCAATTTCTATTTTTTTTCCCACTCCCACTAGTCCTATCATTACCTAGCACCCTAAAAGTTCCTTACCTGCCCTATTTTCCCCCATTTCCCCCCTCAAATCCCAGAGCACCTGGGCTCTGTTGGAGTCTCCTCCCACCCCAGGTGTGGCCACTTGGTACTCCCCACCCACTCCCCTTTTTAATCCCCCCCAGGAAAGGCAGAAGCCCCAAGCTGAGCCCATCTGGGCTGAGGGATCCTCCTCTCATCACTGGTGAGTGCCCATGGTGCACACTGGGTGATGGTGGTGGTGACAACAAAGGCCGGGGGGCCTGGTGGCCCCCCGGTTGTTAGGAGCAGGATTGATGACTACTCCAATATCATCCACGGGTGCTGGCTGGGCCTCCTTACTGGGGCTGAGCTTCTCTGTGTGGTATCTTGGCTGGTGAGGGTCTTGCCCCTGGCTTTGGGATGGGTGCAAAAATGGTGGTAGTGGAGCAGGAACTGTTTAGGCATATGATATTATGCTAATTACAGGATTTTTACCTGGAGGCCCTTTGAGTCTGTTCTCATCATTCAATAGATCTCTGCTGTTGTGCCTCATTTACAGACCATTGCTCCCCCCTCACTCCTTCTTTTCAGAAATAAGGAGGGAAAGGAGGAAAAAAGCAATAAAGCATATCTGGAAAATGCATTCCCTTATCAATCAGCTCTGAACAGGAAGCCTTCAGGAAGAGGGCAGGTTGAAAAGTGAGAATCACTTATGAATCACAAGACAAATTTCATACAGAACAGATAGAAAAAAGACTGCTTCTTCTCCATTGTGGTTATGTTTCATGGTGGGAAATGCAGGGGGCGGGGGGGGAAAGCGTTCAAGCTGGCTTGGAAATCTCAGTCACACTTCTCTACAGAAAGAATCACTGAGAAAGGGATATTGTGACAAGTGAATACTCATCCTTCATATAGAAATACCAGGTTGGAAAAGACCTTCAAAATCACTGAGTTCAACCTATCACCCACCACCATCTAATCAACTAAACCATGGCACTAAGTGCCTCATCCAGTTGCATGAGTTCTCAAGATTATGACCTCTGCCTGAAACTCCTCACCGTGCAGGGGCACAGAGAGAGCACCCTTATAGAGAACATGTCCCCCTTCCTCCCACCCTTTCCCCTCCATGCTAGTTGTCATAAGTATGCTGCAGTGTACCTGAATAAGAGAAGAGTTGTGATGCTCCCAGAAATGTTACCATTTGTCAGATTGCCTACAGCAAACAATACATGAGCTCTGTCTTTTGCTAGAAGGTACGACTAGATCTGGAATAGGGGGTTATATTCTGCTCTTACCCCAGTAATAAACTATGATCCTTAATCCTAAATGCTAATACCATTCTGGGGACAGTAAGAGAAGACACTGGGATGAATTATCTCTTCCCACTCAATGAGAGCTGTCAGAAGTCAGATTTTTATGATAATGGTTTTAGGGAAAAAGGGAAAAAAAAAGTAAAAGGCAGAAGTTCTGTCAGTACTTTAGACATCGAATCTCTACAACTGTGCCAGAAGTAGCAACTCTGTATGAATGTATTATGAATGTATTAGATACACAGTGGGGAATAAAAGACTGCATTTAAAAAAAATACCTGGAATGGGAAATAAACTCTCTTAATTCCATTGCAGTACTCAAAGGACATTCTTTGAAGTGATGTGCCTCAGTAAACCCAAGTGCATTGATTGGATATGTAGGAGTGCTGCTACCAGCAGGGCAGCTAAATGCAAATTTCTGATGTATATCATGTAAGGCTAACCACCAAACCCATGTTTATTAACAGCAGGTTTAATCTATATGCATTCACATCTAAAGGAAATGAACAAGTAACCTCTGAGCTCCACAGCAGGGGTCCAATCTCAAGTCTTCTGAGCAAAGATGGTTTTTTCCTTTGGTCTGTTGTTAGAAGGGTTTTTTTTTTTACCATTTTCCCCCTCCCTTTTGCTCTAGGCCATTTAATTATCACTAACTGTGCTGTTTAAGCTGCAAATCCCACTTAGTGGTGTTTGGGGCTGGGCGGGAGTTGGAGTTTATTTTCTGCTTTTCCGTTTTTCGTTGCTTTCCTTAGTTCACTAAGATAAAACAAACTCTTAGAGCACCTAAAAAGTAGTACAAGCCTTCACAAGCTGTGTCCCTTCTGCTCTCCAGAGCATTGCTCCTTCGTGAAGCTGTGTTTCAAGACTGGCTTTGTGCAGGCTTACATTTGGCAGGTAGATGTCTCTGGTAAGTTGTATTCCTTGCTTTTATGAAAGGTATTACCTTCCTGATTTTGACTTCAGTAAGGATGTTGCAGGTGCATTATCCCACGGCACAAGCTCTCTACCACTATGGTTGTAAGAATCATGGGAACCTCCATGCATAAAATGTCTTTGAACATTTATTTCCATGAGTGTCACTTATCTTTCTGCTGCCTTGGATTCCAATTATTGCCGTCTCAGCAGCTTTTACTGGTCTCAGCTGCACTCGCCAGCACAGCACAGGGAGAGAGAGGCTATGGCTCTGTTTGTTGTGAAGGCACACAACACATTCATAACTAGACACAGTGGCAGCTTGTTACATCCACCCTTGATCCCACTCTGGAGCTGTCAGTACAAGTTTGGCTACAATGGCCAGGATGCCCATGTCCCTTGGCCGCATGCCATAGGGCATGGTCTGCCTCACAGGGAATGCTACAGGTTCCTTAGAAGGGAAAGTTGGGGAAGTCCTGTCTGTGCAAGATATGGAAGCAAGCTCCTTTTCAGAGGATTTTTCTGTTATCAGATGAGGCAGTTGTATTTGCACTCCAGTTCTTCTTACAGTTAAAAGTTTTCAGTCTTCTTCGTGCCTTTGGATTATGTCGAACAGAAAATTTCTCCCAATTTGTACATTCATTATTAGTTAAGTTTCTAATATTTAAAGAGGCTTTGTAGTGTATTTATTTATCTTCTAGGTTTTATTTCACTTATTTTCTTGAGTTGTTTATTGTTTCTCCAGTAATGTGTCTGGAACAGGCTGAAATACGAATTACAAAGCATATAGCTAGCTAACAGGTGTTCTGCATTAACAAGGACTGTGCCTTTATGAGGTTTGAGTAAAGTTTGCAAAGCTCCTCTGAGAAAAAGACTAATAGAAGTGTTGATTATCAGTGCAGCTACCCATGCTGCTTATTTTCCCCAGGAAGCAAGCCTGTAAAAGAGAAACAAGTATTGTGGGGGGAAAGGAACATTTTCTCTCTAATTAAATTATATATCTCTGCAAAGATCAGAGTGGTCTGTTACTCTGCTGTCTTTTACAGAATGAATAAGGGATTTAAAACCTTATTTTTGTGGCCTAAATAGACAATGGTACATGAATAATTCCTTGTCAGCATGACTAGGAGCTGTACCAATATAATCCATATCTGCTGCAATCTTCAGAATGTCTTTTTTTTTTTTCATAGTCCTTCATTTCAGGAAATTGAAAATTAATTGAAATTAATGGCATGTTTTACTCATCAGGAATGGAAGGGCAAGGCAAAAACACCTTCTGCTTCTACATCTGCTATCATCAGTTCCATCAATAAATAGCTCAAATAGCTCAAAAATTGGCTTGAGATTTTTCTGAGTTTCAGAACTTTGTTGAAAGAGACAGTACTAATTACTGATTATGCATGGAGCAATTATTCCTACAGGTGATCCAGCTGGTAGTGGAAATGAAAGCAAGCAGTGAAAGGTTTGTGTACTGTTTGCCTTTTGGGATGAGTAGTTTCAGAAATGCCAAGGGTGGGAGCAATGGAAATGAGATTGCACTACACTGTCACCTTCTATGTCTCCTTTAATAATGCCACAGGAAACCAGAGGATAAAACTTGACAAATAATATTTTTTTAATCTGAATGTTATATCAAGAACATGGCTCAAAACTTGCAGACTTAAGTCTGAGAAAATAAGGGTATCAAGGCCTTTGAGATCCCATTGCCCAGCACTACATGAAGCACTTCCAGTTCCCTCTCCCTGCCTTCACCTGCCACTGTTTATTAATAGCTCAGCATGAGGACTGGTCAAGGACCATCCTTGATTATACACAGGCTGTTTCTTTTGCATGCTATTTCACAACAAATAAACAGCAGATGCACTTTGAGCAAAACATCTGGATAGTTCAGAAATTGCCTTCTTCAAGTAACACACTTCAGCATCTCCAAAATGTAAAATATCAAACTAAATGGAAAATTTGGAGTTGTTATTACCATCTGCAATGTCAGATCCTGCACTTGCCTTCAAGTGCAGCGCAGTGGTGACCTCTCCCAGACAACTACATGGATGTAGCTAGGGGCTGAGTGTTAGACCTGGTAGTAGGTGATTGTAACCTAAAAGTACTACTTGCTGCTGGAGAGTAACTCCTAGTGAGTAATAATACAAAATAAAGACTATATGAGTCAGGAAAGCTGTTTAGGACTTAACAGCCAATACTGAGGAAGAGGATGTTGTAAGCTTTACATTACACTTGGTATGCTAATCACACCCCCTGGTTGCACTAAGAAATTTCCAGACATGATTCTATGAAGCCTTTTCAGTGTCCACTAAAAGCTGCTGTGAGTAAAGACCCAGTCAGTCCTGTAAGTTAATGTCAGTGTTTTGCTAACTAAACCTGAAATTTTCTAGACTCTTAACAGAGGCAATTCTCAGCAGCACTGAATGCCAGCTAGTTTCCAGTGTTATTTCTAGAACTCAAAACAGTAAAAAACCGCTGTAGCTTTCTCTACAATAGAGCCATGCCAGAGCACAACAGATTTCTTGAGAAGAGAAAATAAGCCTTCAGCTCTGTCATTTTCAAATCAAAGTTCTGCTTTAATTTCATTGAATATATCATCTTTCTGTATTGGAACTGGAAACCCTTCCTAACTACATGAGTAATCAAAGCTGCAAAGTGCTTATGCTTGGGTGGCTAATCAGAGCTGCAGACTGTCTGGTTGCTTAGAGCTAGACATGCTTTCATGTTCGGCTGACTAATTAAAACTGAATGTTTTCTCGTGGAAAATGAGATACTCGGGGCTTAATTTGCAAAATATTTAAGTATTAGCAGCTTGAAGACTGTCAAGCTAGAGAGGAAGAACTAAAGAACCCCATAAGTACCTAGGTTTTCAATTCATGTTTGTTTTCCCCCATCAGAAGTAATCAAAGTTGGGGGACTATGACTCTTAGGGGCTGTGGTCCTCAGAGATTCCATCCGTTTCAGCTAGGAAAGAGTAAAAATAAATCCATACCATTGGGTACACCTGTTTCAGTCACAGTAAATAGCAGAATGATGGAGGGCTTGGTAATCTTCTATAATATGCCTGGTACTCATGGAGTGCTCTTCAATGCTGAGTCTTTTGCAAGACTAATTTCTCATCATTTGGAGATAGATCTTAAGGTTATGCTGTAGAATGGGCTTTGAAAGTGGCTTCCTTTTAGAGTCTGAGCATATATGGCTCCAGAAAGTTCTCTCCCTGAATCTCCAGCTTTAGGTACAAGAATTTTCATTAACACATCCAGATCCAAAAATTGAGATTTAAAGTCAGAAGTAGGTATCCAAACTGTCTGACCTCAAGACTACAAAGGGAAATGTACACAGTTAACATTTATAATTTCCATATAAATGAAACTTTCTGCTAGCAAATAGTGCTAGCAAATGGTGACAACTTCCATTCAGAGATCGTAGTTTCATATGGGATCTTTAGGCAGAATTGCATGTAGACCAATGTGGATGACATACCATGGATATAGTTATGGTACCTTCAGTTCTAGAGCTGGTTGTTTGAAGTTAGCTTGGCTATCTATACCTGGGACTTGTCTTAGTGTTAACTTAAACACAGAAATTAAAATAAAACTCCCTTTCTTTGAGAATTACAGGACATGAACTGCACATTCTTACCCTCGTGTAGTACTAATCCCTTACTCCTTTGCAGTTTGCTGAGGTTCAAGAATTTTCTGTCAGTTTGCTAGCCCAAGTAGCTCTGATGTGCACTTCCAGGCAGTGGCCAGGCAGCCTGGGTTCCCCACACTTCTTCCTAGAGGAGAGACCTGCCATTGAGAGCAGGCTTATGGACAGTGACCCTGTGCTGATTTCATTCTTGCATTCCTTCGTGGATCAGAATAAATGCACAGGAATGGCATGAGGTTAGTATTACAGTGCAATTTGTTTGTGTCATGGTGACCAACCTTGTGCTGAAAACAGTCCTGAAAATTTTCCTGTTGTTTCTGGACATGTTAAGGCAGCTTTTTAATTTATAACTAGCCTGTTACTCTTAGACAGTCCAGACCCAAACCAGGCTTGCCAGAGAGAGTTGAGGTGTATGGGGAAGGAGACCTCTAGGAAAGATGAGATTGAAAGCAATTCAATGCATTCAAGACTTGTAGGGGAAAGCAGATAATACCCAGAACTGAAATGACAGAAAACAGATAGGAGCAGCAGGGAAGGAAAAAAGCAAACAAACCAACCCACCAACAGGCAACAGGGTCACAACCTGAAAAGGCAGAGGTTTAATTTATTTCAGAACTAGATAATTAGCTACATTCTTAGTCATGGTAATTAAGAGTGTAATTTGTGATGTCTTCCTGTCATCACTGCTGAAAGTGAGCTCAAACAAACCCACTCTCTCACTTAGTAAATAAAGGTAAGTCATCTGAATGAACCAAGAGTGCTTGAGTGTTTTCTTTTATTCCATTTAGCCAAGCACTAATCAAAGAGAGCTGCTCTTGTCTTCTGGTCCTTATTGCATCTGAAAAGCTTCTTGCATCTCAGATGTGCCAG
This sequence comes from Dryobates pubescens, assembly GCF_014839835.1. NCBI lineage: Eukaryota > Metazoa > Chordata > Aves > Piciformes > Picidae > Dryobates > Dryobates pubescens. The sequence continues at coordinate 10,468,794 of NC_071625.1, forward strand.
TATATAGAAAGGGGACAAAAATGCACCTATATGATAGTGCTTCTGCCCATGTAAGTTACTCCCCTTTTGATCTCGAAGGTCTCTTCCAACCTGGTTTATTCTATTCTATTCCACTTGCTCTCAAACTTGTACCAATATATGGGCACAAACCATGCATTATGTGCAGGGAGATCCATCTCCCAGGCTAGACTGGGCTTCATTATACTTAATCATCAAATGCTGAGTTTCAGAGCTTTCCACATTACAGTCTGGTATTCAAGGACAGTTACAGCTAATCAGCATAGCTATCCTCTCAAAGACTGTCCTTTAGCATAAAGCTCAGCAGCTCAGTGTCCTTCCCATTCTCATGCACTTTCACGTTGTCTTGACAGTTAAGTCACACTCAGGATTGGACACAGACTCTGCCTCTTCAGTTTTAAGGATATAGTTAATGCTACACAGTCTTGAAACGAATTGTTCCACAGAAACTAAGGATTTGACTTCCCGATACTGGTGTGAAAGAAAACCGGTTCTTACAGATGCCTCTACCTCAGCTGTGCTATTTCTAAGGTTTCTTTCCCCCTGTCAGCAGCATGTTTTAATAAAATTTCTAGGTATTTTATTTTGTGGAGCTCTTCATGTCTCTACCATCTCTGTCAGCCAACACACAAAATCAGGCAAAAAGTAAACTAACTTTTCATTCAGTGAGAATGTACATTTTTAAATGTAGCTGAGAGTATAATCAAGCTGAAAGCATCCTTTACACTTCTTGAAAAAAATATTTATCCCTCCAAAAGATAATGACCAACAATTGCAAATGGTACTGGAAAGTCACATTGTATCAAAGGATCAAAGATTTCTTTCACAAGAGAATAAATAGCTAGTGTGAAGCACACCACAGAAAACACATCCATTTTCTTTTCCAGATAAAAAGATGAAAAAGGGAGAGAGAGAGAATACATCAGCTTGCTGAGCTCCATCTTTTTTGATGAATCAAGAGAAAAGAAAAAATCAACTTGAGCTTTTCCAGGAGTTACAGGAAGAGGAGTCATAGGCTTTATTACTACAGCTATGATACTTAGAAGTATCACATCCTAGATATAAAATATCTCTTTTGTGCTGCTTCTTAGGTTCTGATTGATCTTTTTTGCTTTTCCTCTCAGCTTTCTTGTACCCCCACCACAGCTGCAAACCTCCCCGAGCAGATAAAGCTATTTGGATGAGTAGTGAGCTGAAAGTGAGCTCTCATGGGCTGGTTTGCTGACAATAAAGGCACATGAAAACAACAAAAACTGTCTCAGTTTTGACTGTCTTCAGTATTTTGTTTTGCTCTGGCAGATGAAAAGGAAAAACTGAAGCATCCCCATGGCCTGTGTACTCTTACATTGCCACATTTGGACTTGTGCATCACAGACAGAATGGTTAATTAATAACAGTGCATCACAGACAGACTGGTTAATTAATAACACAGTATTTACACTGTTATCTGAGGCAGAAGCAGCACTTCTGAGTTCCCCATACCAGTCCACAACACAGGTGCTTTTCCTGTAGGCCATTTTCTAATTGTGAGATGAAGCACAATGTCAAAAGAAAATGACACAACCAAGAGTAGAACTACACCTTGACTAATTTAATATGTAATCACTGACCCTTACTTTACTTCAGGAAAAGCTATTTTGTTGCTCTTAGAACATGAACAGATGTCACTGCAAGTATGAGTAGGTTCCAGATCTACCCATACGCATATAGAATATGCATACACAATGAAACTAACCCCTTTGAATTAATCACCTGTATAATATTCCATCCATTCCATTCATTTTTTACTCATTACTACTGAATATTGAAATACTAAATAATCTTTTTTGGCCAATAGCATTTGGGTTTGGGATATATTTTTCCTTTATGACACACACGTTTTTTACTTTGCACATCAGATGATTTTAGCTGCAGGCTTTAATTTTTCCTTATCTGCTTACTTATTTCATAGATAAACTGTGGCATTTAAAAACAGAAGTGAATACTCCAAACTCAGGGCTATGGCAAAAACCAGTCACTTGGAAAAAACGATGCACCAATCTATTCACTCATGCAGTAGCAGCCTCTGACAATTGCTCAGGGAAAGCTTAGTGCAGAAGACATTTTCCCACAGCTCTGAAAAAACTTGGTTCAGTGACAGCAAAACTGAAAAGCTTGCTCACCTGCAGACAAATTCTAATGAAAAATTTTGATTCCCCCATAAAATCTCCTTTTTAAAATTTCAGCAAATTGCACATCTCAGATAAGTTACCTAGTCAAGACTTTACCAAGTTGTTAACACAAAGTAGAGCAGAATATACTAAATAATTAATTTCCAGAGTTCACCTTTATTAAAAACAAGGTTTTTGTTGTGAGAACAAATAATCTCTCACTTGTAGCTTGAAAGCCTAAGATAGGATCATTGGTTTCCAGGGTTGTTACTAGCTGCTTAGCAACCTGTCCCACTTGTCTTCCTTCCTTCCTGTTGTACAGCACCGTGGACAGAGGAGTCGGCTGGCGGTAGATGAAAATTCGTCGCAAGCACTCACAAAGAGCAGCGTAGGAGTAATCTGGAGCACAAGCCATGAACTTCTTGTCTTGCTTTGATGCTTGGACATAACCTACACAGCCCAAAAAGAAGCAGAAGGGATAAGTAACACAGTGGTTCCAATAGCAATGTATCTGGCTATGAGAAAAAGCAAGCTTAAAAAAGTACTATGCTTGCACACTGTCATGGCTTACTATTTTTCCAGCTCTGTAAACCCCCAGTAATAAGAAGTTGGGAGGGGATACAACCAGGAAAGCTGACCCAAACTGTCCAAGGAGCTCAACCCATTTGTTTCCCCTGTCCCACTGGGAGCAGAGAGGGAGAAGAGGAAGAGAGCTAACCTGTAACAGTACAGTCACACTTTAACTGCCTATTTTCATGCCTTGAGGTTGTCTTTATCATGGTTTGTTGGTGCTGGCTGTGTGTGGCTTTTGGTTTTGTTTGTTAGGTTTTAATTTTTTGGGAGCTATTCAAGGTGAGGCTCACCAAGGCTCTGCGTGATCTGATATAGTTGAGGATGCCCCTGCTCACTGCAGGGAGGTTGGACTAGATGACCTTTAGAGGTCCCTTCCAATCCCTGTGATTCTATGATCCTATGAAAATAGTAGTACAAAATAAGAGGATAGCAGAGGAACAATATTGGGTTTTATCCCCTGAGGTACAGAAAAGCTCAAAGATATAATCATTTCTTTCCTGTTATTTTCAAAGCTCTAGAAACATTCTTAAAACAGTACCACACAGTCAGTACAAAAACTTGAAACTAATAGTAATTTGAAAAAAAAAATAATCTTAATCCTTATCATCCACTTTTTTTCCCCAGCATAATGCAATCTGAAATGAGCAAACAGAACAAAGTGTGAAATTAATCTCTTTTGTTAGAGGATCTGTTAGGATGCTTACAGCTTGATTTGATCTTAATTTAAAATAACGAGCTAATAAAAAGAATGCATATTACAAATCCACAGAAATTGCAAAAACTCAGAACAAAACCAATTATGTGGTACAGTAACCTGTGTGAGCTCTACAAAACATCTAATATCTTCCCTTGAATTTTGGGCCCAGACTGAGTGGTGTGGTCAAACAAAAGTTTTTGGGGGAGGGCAAATTGTCACACTCAGCATTTTCTGAAGGAATGGCTCTAGAGAACGCTCAGAGAACATGAAGACTACAGCTGTCACAGAAGTAGTAAATTCTGGAATAGACTGAGGTTAATGAAAATCAATTCAGCTGTTTCTTACTTGATAGGTACAACACTGGGCTACACAGACCACCTTGATCTGATATGGCAGTTCTTACTATTGCATTTATAGTTTTTGAAGTACATTCTGATTCTGAGCTTTAGGATTCTGCTCCCAAAAATGGCCAAAACCAAATTCTTAAATCTGACTGCAAGAATACAGCAATAACTGTTCTTGACAATCTTTCACAATCATGGTTTTAACTTTTTGGGCAATCTGTAATTTCAGAAGAGTTAGAGGCTTCCTGGGCCAGAGCTGGCACAGTTCCACTCTTTATTGATTCTTCCTGTCACAGAGTTTTGTGGCAGAGGGCTCCATAGTTAAATGCACTCAAGAAGTATTTCTTCTAGCTTCATTTGTACCTGCTATGGACCAGCATCATTTGCTGCTCTTAGCTCATACAACAGAAGAAATGGTTACGTACAATTCTACAGACTTGTAAGCTGGAACAACAAGGCAGGAAAAATCTAGAAGCCATTTATGAAAACATCTTACCACAAGCATATATACACCTAGACATGTCATATGAACTGCAGCTGTTGCAGTGTGAGTGTTAAGGTAGTGATTTGTGGGTTTAAGTTTTCAACTGCAGATCATTTATCCAAGGAACTCTCCTTTTAATGTCCAGGAACGTGCCTGTATCCTATGTACCGTCTTTAAAGGCTTATCTTCCCCAAGGCACAAACATTTCATTTCTTATGTTGAAGTAGTTCTCAAGTTATCATGCTGCTATGAACATAATGATAGAAACTTTCAACTAATGTAAGATTAATTATCAAAAGATCCTGTACTAAGAGTGTTCAGGTAGAAAAGTCTCAGGCAGAGGAAAGGGACACAAACCAATTTCCTACCTAAAGCATTAAAAGTTGCAACATGTTCCCACATGTTCTCTGGCTGGTCAGCATGGGGCTGCCAGAGAAGAGCATCAACATCATGCCTCAAGCAAAAGCATGGCATTTCTTTGGGATCCACAACAACTGAAAAAAGATACTGGTTGCTTCCAAGATGAATCTGAACACAGAACAAAGAAATACAAAATACCGAGTCAAAACATTCTGTCACAGATACTGCCAAAGTTAGATGACCAACAGCTTCATGTTTGCTAGTTGCCAAAATGTTTGAATACATTATGCTGCACCCCTCTGATCCACAACTCAATACACTACAGGTAGCTAATACATTTCAAGCAGATGCAATTATGTTTCTTGCAATATTTAGGGAAACATTATGTTCACTACACAACAAGTGGGACAAACTTTACCTGTCATACTGTATCCACAAAACAGCTATTTTCTTGGTGCTGTATGGTAGCCTTTAAAATCAACCTGGTTTACTTTGGCAGAGCAGATTCAAGAACAGGCATACATAAATATATATCATAGTATCATAGCATCAGTCAGGGTTGGAAGGGACCACAAGGATCATCTAGTTCCAACCCCCCTGCCATGGGCAGGGCCACCCCACATTAGATCAGGCTATACATTTAGAAGTGTACACACACATATATATGGATATATACATAAAAAGAACCAAGTCTGCAAGACACAGGCTTAAGACTTCTAGAGCTTTTCTGAGGAAATGGGAAATTATGAACTGATTCACAATGCCATCCTGTAACTATGACATTTTCTGGACAAAACAGGTTATCCTATGTGTACTTTGTGTGACAGAAGGTAGTTGATAAGGTCCAACATGAATGGTTACTACAAGCTGAGTACAGACATCTGGAAAAAAAGCACAATAAACCCACAAAACTAAAAAAAAATCCCAAGACAAGCTCATCTGTGATGCTGTCACAGATTGTTTCCTGCTTTAGACAATGGACCAAGGTTGCTCACAACCCAAATCAAGCCTCCTGTAGAAACATTTTCTTTACAATCTGCTATTTCCAGTGTGATTGACAAATAAATGTCATAAAGTGATAAAGCTCCTTAGTAAAACCAGTCAACTTTCTACCAGGCTATCTGCAAAGTTCCTGAAAAAATGCAAACTAAGGAATCTAGAACAACTTAATGCTGCTGAAAAAGACTCCTGTCTTATAACTATCCTGACATAATTTTGCTTTTTACAGATGGCTCACTTGTGGAATTTTTTATATATATATATATTTATTTAAAACAAAAGGAGCCTTGGTTTTACATTAAAATGACACTGAAGAATATATATACTGGTAGGTAATTTCTGTTGCTACTCTGATTTTATATTATGGAAGAAATGTATATGTTGTTTTAAGAGTTTGAACAGATTTTTGTTCTGATAATAGAATTCAACTTGGCTATCATAAAAAAAAAGTTCCCAAGTATTTCTGTAGTACTTTGCAGGACTTACTACATGAGTGACTTTCAAGGTATCACCATCAAATCTGCACAGGCTTGCACTATCTTCAAGAAAAGCATCACATTCTTCTAATTCTTGAGCATTACAAGGGGGGTTCTCCTTTTCAGGGTTTGGATTCTGAAATAAAAAGACAACAAACTACACTGAAAAATCTGAGTTTATATATCTATATATAAATAAAAACCCATTTTAATTCAAAAAAGGTAAATATTGTAGGAAGAATCATTTGCATATCTTTACATACTTAAAAGATCAAGCTACTATGTATTTATTCAAAATTAATAAAAACATTTCTGTTGTGGAGGATAGCAGGAGTACAACAAAATGCATTTCAGCTTAAGGAAAGTATATAAGCCTCTAAAACATGGACAATAAATGCCAATCAACACTAATACAGAGTCATACTGAAGTTTTAGATGAGATGCCATTTTCTAATTAAACCAAAAAGGGAAGTATCAAGAAAATACTAGTTCAAAATGACATTTTAGTTTAAGTAGACTACTTGTATAACAACAATGACAGAAAGTTTGAGTCATGGGTATATTTTCCTAATTTTTCCTTTTAAACATGACTTTTAGATGGTGAATGTAAATGATGGCACAGAAGCCATCGTGTAAGCTAACTTCAGCCCCCCCATGATGATGATATTACCGTTCAAAGTGTATTCTCAACTCCAGTGCCATTATTTTGTCCAGTTTCAGTTAAAAAATTAATGTAGAGTTAAGACTCCGAACAATAAATGAACTGTCAAAGAAGTGAAAATTTGGGTCTCAAGAAAAGACAGGCAAATGCTCAGGAAGTTTAAATCTCACCATTACTTCAGAAGTAAGATGCATCAAGCTTTCAGATATTTTAGAGCACTGGGAAGGGTCAATAATGATCTCTCCTCTTGTGTCACCAAGTATTAGCTCTGGCCACTGGGGTCCCTCATTTTTCTTAATTAGAGAGATCTCCAAGCTAAAATGCAAACAGAAGACAACAAGGAGTACATGAAAACACTGCATCCATTTCTCAGATTAATCAAAAAAGCTCTGAATGGAAATTTGAGCACTTCTGCTCTTCAAACTGAATTAATCATGAAAAATCACGTGACAGAAACTATTAACTTTCAATTTACAAATTAAACTCTTCTAACAGAAAAATATTCTGTGGGATGTGTGATTCCTAAAAGCCTCAGAACAAAGATAAATAGATCCATGTCAGTGTGGTTAGTTTTCAATGTAAATGCAGCGTCCACTGAAGCAGTCTTATTAAAATATTTTAAATACCATAGGAAATTACCTGTAAAGAAACCCACATTTTACTACAGATGTTCATTTGAAATGTAAGTAGTACTTAGGAAAGGCTACTTAAGTATGCACTCCCTTCACATAACACCTAGGATCAAACTGTTTGTATTTTGTAGACCTCAGAAACACAACAGTTACCCAGGGTAGATAATTATCTCAAACCCTATTTCAGAAGCGATTCTATTTCTATAACCTGTTAAGAAAACCTAAATCAAGCTTATAACCATTAGGAATTCCTAACTAAAAAAACAGAGACACAATCTGATGTACCAGCAAAGCAATTTCATTTAATTACAGCATAGGACTAACACAAGGATTTAATGATAAAATGACCATTAGCTTTATTATACTCAGTTTTTTTACAGACACTTAGATGATCTACAGTGACAGTCTTTTACTTGACAGAACAGGAGAGCCTTCAAAGTTAATTACTGCATCACAGCAGTAACTATTTGGTTATATAACAATAATATACAAACATTTGATAATGTACAAGTATTAGTCACTATTTCATTCTTTTGGAGGATAACTATCTTTACAGTTAACCTTTTAGGGAAAAGCCAAGAATTTTGATAAGGGAAACCCAAGGAAAATCATAGAATATCTGAAGATGGAAAGGACCTATAAGGATCATGGGGTCTACACCCTGCTCCTTGCAGGGCTACCTAAAACTATACTCTATGACTCTCAAAAGAAATTGAAAACCAATTTAACTGGGAAGGTCCTACAGAAAATGTTATGCTAAGCTTCTTATTATGACCAAATTTCACAAGGTACATACGCCTCTGTACTATAAATAGAAGCCCAAACAAGTCATTAATGGAAAATATTGACCTCAAGCTTGTACAAGCAACCAGAACTCAGTGTTATCTCCATCTTTTTTTTCACTTTGCATTTTAAACTATTAAAATGGCAACAATAACTGCTGTCACACATATCACATACAAATCAATATGCAAAGCTATTGTAAGACACAGTATCTCCAGCATAAACAATCTGCTCCCCAGTTTCCACACTTGGGGAATGATAGTGAATGTGTATGTATTTACAAGTTCTGCCTCAAAACTGTAATGACTTCCCTCCCCCCCCCCCACTTCTTTCCCCTATGGGAAACTCAGTCTTATGATGTCAGTAAAATGCCTCCTTAAATGACCACGGTTTCCATAACTTTATGGTTGGAAACATTACCATTGAAAGACATCTGTATTCTCCCCACTTACACAGACTTAAGTGCTATAAACCTGAACCAGTATTCAGTATGTCAAAACCTCCCAGAAGAAACTAAATTGGAAACTGTGAACTAAAAAGGCCTAATGGAGACCCAAGGACAGATCCAAACAGATTCAGTTACTGGTTTGTTTTCATATCAGTAAGTTTCACAGACACAGAACTAACTTCTTGAACTGGGAGTCTGAGACAGAAAACTACAGTCTATACATTCTCATAAAACAGGTATTAGATATTGGGAAGTGAAGGGGATCAATAAAACCATTTGCCCTGCTCTAAGGCTCTATCTGGTAAAAAAAAAAGTTCAATTTTCCTATGGCAAAGAAGGCCAATGGCATCCTGGCCTGCATTAGGAATAGTGTGGCCAGCAGGAGCAGGGAAGTCATTGTGCCCCTGTACTCTGCATTGGTTAGGCCATACCTTGAGTACCGTGTCCAGTTCTGGGCCCCTCAGTTTAGGAAGGACATCGAGACACCTGAACGTGTCCAGAGAAGGGCAACAAGGCTGGTGAGAGGCCTTGAGCACAAGCCCTATGAGGAGTGGCTGAGGGAGCTGGGGTTGTTTAGCCTGGAGAAGAGGAGGCTCAGGGGTGACCTCATTGCTGTCTACAACTACTCGACAGGTTGTTGTAGCCAGGAAGGAGTTGGTCTCTTCTCTCTAGCAACCAGCACCAGAACAAGAGGACACAATCTCAAGCTGTGCTAGGGGAAGTTTAGGCTTGAGGTGAGGAGAAAGTTCTTCACTGAGAGACTCGTTCGTCATTGGAATGGGCTGCCCAGGGAGGTGGTGGAGTCACTGTCCCTGGAGGTGTTTAAGAGGGGATTGGACATGGCACTTGGTGCCATGGTCTAGTCATGAGGTCTGTGGTGACGGGTTGGACTCGATGATCTTTGAGGTCTCTTCCAACCTTGGTAATACTGTGATGCTATATGTTGAATAACTACACTGTAAAAACAGTAACAGATCTATCACAAAAAGGGGGAGGTAGTGTCAAAAAACCAAAATGGAGCAGAAGGTAAACCAGACCAAGTTACAGCACTAAAATTTGACTCAAATTCCTGTGGTCAACAACAGGATTTCCAAGACATAGGCATGGTCAAAGGGATAATTCCTCTTCAGAAGAAACTGTTAAGTACGTCACAACCACATTTTATTGCTAAATGCTTAGCAAGAACACTTCTATGATTACTGGGAATCTCTTTTAACACAGTACAGGTTTGCTCAGAGTTAAGTACTTGGTACCTATGAATCAAAGAAAGCTCAAAAATGTAGCAGCTAAGAACTCCAAGTTTTTCATTAGTAGGTTTAGTTTATGGAAATGCAAAAGTAACTGTAATGTAAGTGGCATTAATAATAATAAATATAATATATACCATATAATATTATATAAATTTATATGATATGTAATAATATAATATTAATGCTACCTGGCATTAATCTCTGTAATCTCTGCAATTTTCAGAAATCCACAGTGCTTCAAAGTAAAAATCTATTGGTCATTGATAATTGGTATTAGAAAAGTAGGAGCCCAATCAAAGAATAGAAGGCATTTCAAAATGCCTTGGAAATGGATACAACTAATGCATTGCCTCCAACAGGAGGCATACTGTTGCTGTTAATACATTAGGAACTTAAAGGCAGATTTCTTTCCTTAAACAAAGGATTTATTGATCCTTACATCTAGTAAACAGTTAAGTGTTTCTGTTACACTTATGTATTAGCTTTGGCTGCAACAGTTAATTTTCTTTGCAGTAGCTTGTATGGTGGTCTATGGTGGATTTGGCTTTGAGTAGAATAAAAGACAAATATGCTTAGTGATATAAGCAAGTTTGTATTTTGCTACAAAGCTGTCCTTTATCACAGAGTACTTGCAAATCTTCCCTAGTGAGAAAAATTAATTTTTATTTAAAGGAAATACCTCTATTTCCACAGAAACAATTCCTTTCTTCTGATATGATTTCACATGATGACACCACATATGGAAATTACGCTTTAAGCAACCATTTAACCAAACCTGCTTGTTTCAAGAAATAGTGGCTCATTACTTTATCCTAGGAGAAAGCAAGAGCAGTAAATGTCCAAATATGTACTACATACTGACAGACCCTGCTGCTTTTCTTACACTTACTGGAAGGTCCATGACAAATTCCATCAGGAGCAATGAAACTCATTGACTCATCTCCTTGAATTCCCTCCACCATCACAGCCTGTATCTTTTTCCTCCATACTTTAGCTAATGTTTAAGTAATTCCTTTGGCTGAGGAATTAGCCTATAGTTCTGCATTTACATAAAAAACAACACAAGTTGTGCCCAGTCTGCAACCAGCCTTACATGTCACAGAGCTTGTGACAGACTAAAGCTCTGAGAGAGGAATGTGACTTACTGAACAAACCTCTACAATGGAAGATCACTGGTCAAGATGGGCAAAGAGAATGTGCCCATAAAGTTCAGGGAGTAATGGGAAGAAGCTTACCATATTGCAACACAAAGTGTGGCCTTTGTTTTAGATAAACAGCTATCAGCAGCTGAGTGGATCAACTGGTGTTGAGTTCACTGAAAGAGTGAGTATCACCCTGAGTCAGACTAGCATGGGGGGCATGAAAGAAGTGGCTCAGCCCAGGCAGAGTATAAAAATCAGACAACTAACAAAAGAACTGCTTATGAAGCTGTTTAAGGTTTTAATACCTGTGTTTCTTGGTTGGTTGTTTTGGTTTTGTTTGTGGGGTTTTTTTGTTGGTTGGTTTGTTCATTTTTCCCCTGGACAGTTGGTAAAAATTTAAGTTTTTCTTTAGCACTTCAAAGTATTACTAAATTTATCAAGAAAGTTTCATAACTATATGATGCACTATTTTTATGAAAATCATTTAGCAGTTTACCTATTCACTTTTCCACTGTGATCAACTAGAGGCAAACAGACAAAACTACTCTCAGAGAGAATAAAAAACCCCAAGGTAACCATACAGACATACATGGGGTAATCTCCAGCAGCTGGTATCACCATGTATTGTTTTGAAAAGGAAACTGATCACATTAGAACAGGCCATTAACACTGGCTGCCAACAACTAAAGCAAAGCATATGAAAATAGTGTGAAGAATTTAACTTTGAGCATCAAAAGTATGCATAATGTTGCAAAGAACTCTTCTTCACAGCTCAGTACAAGAAGCTCTTAATTTCCTGGTCTGCTAAGAGGTACAGCTATCAGTATAGTTATATATAATGCCTTTTATTTTGTGAAATAAAAGAACTTACTATTCTGGAAAGACTCTTCTATGTTGCAGAAAATAGCTAGTCATGTAGCTTGTAAGCAAGTAACAGTGAGAGGAAGGGATTACTTTCACAACAGGCTAGAGAAACAGCTTTGTGAGACAGCATTGCAAAAGTCAATGAACTATTTTCAGCAGCAGAGACAAGTTCCGGTAAGGAGGGTGTAGCATTAAATAGGATCATTCCTGGAGAGGTCCCAAGTCAGTTACAGTATATACTTTGAAATTAATTCCCATCAATAGGAAATCTAGAATATACAACACCTTTTGTCCTCTCTAATTATCCACGTGCAGCTTTCATGGTCCACCGATGAATAGAGTTTCCCTTCCATCAAAGGAGGCTGGTCCCTCAGTGTAACACAAATGTTATCAGGGGAAAAGCGTACTTTTATGTCATCTTTAGTGATGTCTTGAGGAATGTGAACTGTTATTGTCACATCATCTTCAGTCTGCTGCCAGTAATAGACAGGCTCTGTAATTGGAAATGTGCAAAAAAATGCAAACTAGATTACAAATACTCTGCTGGATTGCACAGTATGCAGTGGTGGGAGACACTGAATAGAGGTTTGAGGAAGAGTGAAAATTAGCTTCTACTCTGAACAATTTATATAAAACATATTCTTGTTATAAAATGAAGAAACATTTGTGTCCTTTATATTCAGTTTATATTCATGTGTATGCTCAAGTATGCTTATAGAGTTATATATGGGCCTTAACGATAACTCTATGTTTACTGTAGCATTAAAAAATTCATAACCCTTTGTCTACAATCTAAAACAGCTTCTCGTATGTTTTTACACAATGCAAGTTCCCAGGCTGAAAACAAACCAAAAAAAGACAACCTGTCCTTAAAAAACTAAAAAAATCTGGAAGATAGGTATTAAGACATTTATTGCTGCAGTTCCCAAACAGATGCTAACCTGACAAGCTATTTTCTAAGCCAAAAGAGAGCAGCCTATCCCAATCGGCCAGACAAATCTTACCTTTCTTTTCATTTGTTGTTTTTGCATCATCATTTTCTTCTGGTTTGTCTTCTTCATCATGCATAAATTTGAATGGTTTGTAAGAAACAATCATTAGACCATCCCCACTGGGCTCTATTGCTGCATAATGAGGGACTGATTTTCCTTGTAAAACTCTCCTTTTAAAGATTTCATACCTGTGATCACCTATAAAATAAAAATATTAAAAAATATTAGCTGTGCTGCTTTGCTAGAAGAGAAACTATGACATGAGAATCTCATTACACTTAAAATATCAAGCAATCCTAACAGTTAAATCACAGTATCATAGTTTCAAAAGGAATCTGTCTTCTATAAACTGTCTTCTTCCTAATGAGTTTGTTAAATATGCAGCCCTTAAGTTAATCTAACACTTACCCTCTTTGCTTATCTCTCCAATTGTAAGCCATTCCAAGGTAACATGAAATCCACTTCCTTTTGTGTCCGATTCATCTTTTTCTACCCTAAGCAGCAGCACAGCTACTGAATGCACATCAGATTTTACAAATGAAACACTATGTGCTATAATGAATGGACTTCCTAGTTCTTCATTAAACACAATCTAGAAGACAAAATTGTAGTAAAGAGTCAATCAGTTGAATCTGGAAGTCTTGCTCTTTCTGAGAAAACAGTGAAAGGCTTCAGCAAGTGGCAAATCAGTTAAAATTTGCTTCCCTCAAACCTCTCTGACAACATGAATCCATGAACATCACACAATTCTGGTTCCTCCTTCCTTGGCTATCGACCCACAATTCTGAAATGCTTTCAGTTATTATTGTTTATATTATAAAAACATTTAACAAAGCACAAAGATTCACAAACCCATCTGCATTATGGCTGTTTACTACCACAATAAGCAGAGATACAAGAACTGCCAAACAGATCAGGATGCATAAATGCAGTCTTTCAAGTGGGGGAAACAGTCTCACACTTCAGAAAAAAATGCAAGCATTTCACCAAGGCCCTCACTGCTTCTTTAGACACCCCAGCATCCCAAAAATCTTTATAAGTCTTGACATGCACAAACAAGAATGAGGGGAGAGGGTTTGCTTTACTTGGTACTATCTTTACAGAGATTCAAATTTCCTTCTCTACAAAGTTTCATGAAGGGGAAAGAAAGACAAAAATTTTAACAAAGAAGTACAATATTCATGTTTAGGAAGTGCTAGGGTTAGAAGGTTTTGAATTTTTGTGTCTGCAGTTTGGAAAAGTCCATCCAGTGTTTGGATAGGACTGGGCAGACAGAGTGTATTACCATCATAGTGCAAGGCTTTGATAAGCACCACTGTAAACATAACAGAATTTCATAGGGAAGGGCTGCACATCCTGCAGCTTGAGACATTTAGCACTTGGTAGCTATAGCTGAACATTTTAATTCTAGAAACTACATAGCACAGCAAGAATAAGAATTATTTGGTAGATGTACAATTTTTAAGCATGCTATAGCAAGACTTACCTCCCACTTTTCGGATGCACTGTTTCCACGCTTGCCTGATTTAATTAAGTAGAGTCTTCCTGTACCATCAGAAAGGGTAACCCACGTGGAAGATGGGAAGTGTATCGAGGAACAAAGGCGATCATCATAAGCTGTTAAGTCGGTAGGTAGCCTGAAAACTTCTCTTGGCTTTTGTAGAGCAGTGTCCTGTAAACAAATAGAATAAACAAGGTTGGAAAAGATCTTTGAGATCATCAAGTCCAACTTATCATCCAACACCATTTAATCAACTAAACCATGGCACTGAGCACCCCATCCAGTCTCCTCTTAAACATCTCCAATGATGGCAACTCCACCACCTCCCTGGGCAGCCCATTCCAATGGCCAATCACTCTTTTTATGAAGAACTTCTTCCTAACATCCAGCCTAAACCTCTCCTGGTGCAGCTTGAGACTGTGTCCTCTTGTTCTGGTGCTGGTTGCCTAGGAGAAGAGACCAACCCCCACCTGGCTGCAACCTCCCTTCAGGTAGTTGTAGACAGCAGTAAGGTCTCCCCTGAGCCTCCTCTTCTCCAGGCTAAACAACCCCAGCTCCCTCAGCCTCTGCTCATAGGGCTCGTGCTCCAAACCCCTCCCCAGCTTTGGTGCCCTTCCCTGTACATATTCCAGCAAGTCAACAACTTTCCTAAACTGAGGGGCCCAGAACTGGACACAGTACTCAAGGTGTGCTGAGTACAGGGGCAGAATGACTTCCCTGTTCCATTCTGTTTTAAGGACTACTGACATTTGTAGCTGCTGCTAATTTGTAAGCTATACTTGGCTGAAAACAGTATTTGCAATATACATTTGACTAATATATGGCCAAGCACATTTGTAATAAGACACCTTGTTGATGTTTCTGAATACTCATTCCTTTCTATACACATGCAAACATGTTTCCTTTGCAAAGCAGCACTGTGCTGTGTATCAGAACACAAGATGGCAGTTATTTATTTCACAGTCCAGTGGAACTGAAAATCATGGCAAAATATTAAACAAGTACCATTTTCTAAAAGATTCCAGTGGACCCACCAGTCCTAGGGATGAATATTTACTATTTTGATTTCTTGAACATTAAATTCCTTTACCTAATTTATTTGCTAAGAAAGAAACGTACACACTTTAGTACCCTCCTAATAAATTAATGTATTGGGTTTCTGTGTTGTGTTGGCAGTGGGGAGCTGCTTCACTTTTTACTACAAAGAACTGACCAACACCCACCTCACTACAACCTCCTTTCAGGTAGTTGTGGAGAGCAAGAAGATCTCCCCTCAGTTTTCTTCTCTCCAGACTAAGTGCCAGTTCTCCAGACACTTCATCAGCATTACTGCTGCTACAGGCCAGGATACTGGCCTTCTTGGCCATCTGAGCACACAGATAGCTCATATGCAGCCCACAAACACTTCAAGGTCTTTCTCTACTGAGCAGCCTGTTGAATCTCATACCATTGGCCTTGCCCATTGATCCAGCCTGTCCACGTCCCTTTGCAGAGCCTTCCTACCCTGAAGCACTCAACTAAGTGTCATCTGCAAACTTATTGAAGGTGCACTCAATCCCCTCATCCAGATCACTGATAAAGACATTAAAGACAACTCGCCCCAATACTGAGCCCACTTGTGACCAGCTGCCAGATGGATTTAATGGCATTCACCACCGCTCTTTGGGCCTGGCCATCCACAGTTTCTCATAGAATCACAGAATACCAGGACAGAGGGGACCTTCAGGATCATTTGGTCTAACCTTTACTGGCAAATGCATGGTCTAAATAAGATGGCTCAGCCCCTACTCAGCTGAACTCTGAAAGTGTCCAATGCTGGGGATGCTACCACCTCCCTAGGGAGATCATTCCAATGGCTGATTGTTCTCATTTTTTAGCCAGTGAAGCATCAACCCATCCAAGCAATGAGCAACCAGTTTCTCCAGGAGGATGCTGTTGGAGATAGTGTCAAATGCTTTAACAAAGTCCAGGTAAACAACACATACAGCCTTTTGCTCACCCACTAAGTCTGTTGCTATCTTGTAAAAGATCCAAGTTTGTCAAGCAGGACCTGCCAGTCATGACCCCATGCTGACTGGGCCTGATCACCTGGTTTTCTCCATGACCCTCCCCAGCATCAAGGTCCTACTGACAGGTCTGCAGTTCCCCAAATCCTCCTTCTGGCTCTTCTTATAGACGGGCATCACATTTGCTACTCTCCAGTCAAATGGGACATGGCAATGTGTATTTTCCATGCTTCCCATGTTTATTCTTACCAGAGTCACTGATAGATTCATAACTCTTCCAAACTGATCAACATAGTAGACATTATCCTGGTACCAGGAATCAAGGTGCAGATAATTATACATGCCAAAAGCACGCATGTGGTCGAGGGTATACTGATCATCACGAAGTTTCACTTCTGCTACAGCTGAGGGGGGGGGGAACAAAACAACAATAAACAAACAACATAAAAACATCTACTTTAAATTATTACTAAATAAACAAATGTTAAAGTTCAAGTACATGAATTTCAAGTAATTCTTCCATCCTCAGTCCATAGTCAGCATCTCAGGACTACTCCTTCTCATAGCAACAATTATTTAATTTGGTACTTTTTCAACTTCCTCTTTCTTGTCTGCTCAAAACCAAATTATTTCCAGTATTTCACTTCCATGCACCCTCCAAAGGACCATTCACAACTCTGTGAAGCAGTCTTCATTTAAGATTCCTTATACTTTTCTTCAGTATCTACTTAAAACTTGAAGAAACAGTAGTTTATTCTATTCCACAGAACATTAACTAGTGCAAAGTAGTTCCTTTTACAGTGCAATCACTGCCACTGCAAAAGTTATCACAATGCCATCAATCAGAGAGACACTAAATGGCTCAGAACTGACCCCACTGGAGATACTGGCTATAAAAGAGGTTGTAGGAAACGATGCAATTTGATACTACCCGATTAATAAAAAACCCCAGTCATACTATACAGAATGCTTGCAAAATAACAGTATTATTACCAATTAGTCTCCTAATCATTGCTGATATTTGCAAACCAAAAGTATTAATTCCACTCAGTCCAAATGATTATTCATACTCACCACACAGGAGGGATTTACTGTACCTCTGCAAAGCATAAATTACTGTTCCCCATGCCATGGCTTTTCAAAAAAAAGCTGGAGCATCAACAAAAGAGTGTCAAGAAAATACACCTGTCATAATTGGAAAGACTGCCACCCATTCCAATTTCTACTTCAACTGATTAGATTTTTTTTACAGTAAATTACACTGTAAAAGAAATTAGAAGGATATGTTGTGAAAATGGGTTTTAAAGTTGTTTGCACATCAAGCTTTATCACAGAGATATTTTTCCCACCACAACAAGAGACGATGTGACTATTCTGTAGACAATTAAGGACAACCTCAAATATAAGCCAGGATAATTATTTTCAGTGAAATCAAGAACATGTCATCTGTTTCCTGTATTGACTGGTCTTCTGAAATCAGAATATATATGCAGAAGCATATAAAGTTTTAACACCAAACACCTAAAATGGCCTTATTTTATTAAAACTTCCTTTCTCTGCTTCTCCCTCCCTGCTCCCCTAAACATGTTTCTGCTGTCAGAATTGTAACTAAAACACATACAAGTAGTGAAAACAGTCCCAGCTAGATGCTTCTTACAGCATATATATAACCTTTCAAGAAAATTCTTGGAACAATATACTTCTGATTAGTTGACTGTACAAAAGCTGGAAAAACATTAATAAATGCTCTGTCCTTCTTTTTTTTTTTCAGTCTGTAGTCCTCAAAAGATCTGGAAAAAATAAGAGGTTGGGAACAGGAGATCTTAATCCCTTGCATAATTGCAAAGTATAATTCTTCATGATCTTCTTAAAGTTATTACTCTGCACTGAAAAAAAACCCTTTCATTCTCCTCTGAATAAGGAATACTGTCAAGGGATTTCTAGTTTAAATGAATAGTGAAGTCTGCCATCAAACACTATAAAGGAAACTGGGGGGGGAAAAAGGTAGAGAGAAAAGGGTGAGGACCCCCCTTCATTTTGAGATGTTTTATTGAATATGGCTAAACAACTTTAGAATACTGGAAAATAATTATATGAACATATTACTTAAAGGCATCTAATGTTCCATGCTTGTATGTCATACTTTGTTTTGCAATGCCACCCGGTGGAAGCAACGTAGTATTTCCTATAACTTGTATTAGTGGAAGAGACGACATGATTTTCTAGTATCAGCATTCAAAGATCCTTCTATCCCTGCATTAATCGTTTTTCTTTTTATATTAACATATGTGGTGTTATTGTCCATTGTTACATGTTCCAAGTATACTCTAAATCTAAATAGGTTTACTGCATGAAATCTGGGATGTCACACAGGCAGATAAAATCTGAAACAGCTTCCTAGAAAACAAACAAAAAATTCAACAGCCATTCTACATTAATCTACCAGATTCTACTGTCACATTTTTGCACAGTTGTGAATAAAATCAGAAATTAGTCATGCTGACAGTGTTCCTAAGTATTTTGTCCAGTTATTGTACTTTTACTCACTCCCATCCTCAGGAAATAAAAATCACTCTTTGCTCAGTAAGTAATATTAATTTAATAACCCAGCTACCAAGTTCTTCATCATGTTCCTGATATTTTTAATCTGCTGGCAAACGCGCTGGAAAGCAGATGCTGATTTCAGACACATTTCTCTAAACTGCATGTACTACATCCCGCTCAGGTGCACACTACTTCGGCCGGCCTTGCCACACATATTTTCTTAACGATTTATGAACCAAGTTCAAACTCACAGGGGCGGGTAGTTGTAAAGCTGTGATGTGACAACAGAGAGAGACCTTGGTCTACCAAGAAACACATGCGAGGAGGACGGGGGACCAGTGACAATACCACAGCCAATTTTAACGAGCAAACACGAGACGAAATGCTGAATCTCCTCCCGTCGTTCCCCACACCGGATCGGCGCGCAGGCCTGCCGGTGAGGCAGGACGGGCTTTCCCCAGCTCAGGGCACGCTTACACCGACGGCCGCTAACCAGGCCGCGGAGCACCGCAAGATGACAGAAAAAAACCGCAGACGGATCCGGCGCCCTCTCCGCCGCCCAAGGGGCCGTCTGGGCCGCAGACCGAAGCGGAGCCCCGGCGGATCCGCTCCCGCTCCTCACCCGCATCGATCCCCAGCTGGTAGCAGGCCAGTGGCTCCAAGGACAGCTTGTAGCCCTCGAACTTGGGGTCCAAGAGTAGGCGCTTGGCCTGCAGGGAGCAGTGGGCGGTGCCCGCCATGCCGCAACGCCGGGTAAAACTTCGGGGAGAGGCGGCAACTCGGCGGTCCCTTGGGCGACGCGCGGCAGCCGCTGCGGAGCACCACGGGAAGGGCCGCCCTGGCGACTGGCAGCTGTACGGCATGCTGGGGGCGGTAGTCCAGGCCAAGGGGAACAGTTCAGGCTGCGGCACTGTCGCAACGCTTTCCAGTACTACGATTCCCGGCGGCGCTCGCAAGAGAGGGAGGGCGGGCCAGGCGGCGTGTTGCGCGTTCGAGCCGTGGCTCCGTTTCCTGCCGCCGGGGACTGGCGGCGGTGTGGTGTGGTGGGGTGAGCTGAGCTGGGAGCGCGGTGGATCGGGGCCTGGCGACATCTTTCTCAGCGGCCGCTTCCGCGCTCCGTCCGCGGCGGGTGTCGCTGGCGGAGGCGCGAGTGAGGCACCAGGCCGCTCACTGGCGAGGGTGGGCGGCGCCCGCGCAAGCGGCCGGTGACCTGCCGGTCCCCCCGGCGCTAGGGCAGCCTGGTGAACACCGTTCCGGGGCTGCTGTGTTCGCGCTCGTCCCCTGAGCTGGTCATATACTGGTATTCAGATCATGCACTGGGGGGATGCGTAAAAGGACGTCGCATTGCCTGTAGTTCTATGCAAGTGACTTTTTGCTGTGTTGGTGGCACCGGTGCCTGTAAAAACTCTCTTTTGCCCTGTGTAGGTTTTTGAAAAAAACTGATTTTCAAAATGAATAAAGATGCCCAGATGAGAGCAACCATTAACCAAAAGCTAATAGAAACCGGAGAGCGAGAAAGGTAAGTAGGCTTCCTACTCCATGCCACTAAGACATTTTAAATGTCAAATGTGAGATATTTAGAAGTAAACATGAAGCAAGTTGTACAATTCTTAAAATGCCTGCATGTGCAAGTCCTATGTATTCTATAAAACTGTATATAGAGGCAAACAAAACCTCAGCTTACTTTTGCCTTTTGAACAGTTTTCTACACTTGAAAAACTGGGAAAATAAAGGAGTGATTGATTTACTTGTGAACTCTAAAGGTTTTTCTTTTGCTGTTTTGTCTTGAAAAGCTTTTGGTTCATATGGAAAAAAACCCCAAACAACACAACATTAAATGCAATTGATAAATAGAATGAAAACTTTTGTTTTCAAGTTTTACTTGTCATCCTATCTCGTGTCTTGTTGGGGAAGGAAATACACAGTGACAAACATAAAAGAGCACTTGTGCAAATTGCTAGGCTCAGGGAAGTAGTTGTAGGCTTAACTTTCACATCAAAGCATGTTTAAGATGTTGGGAACACTTTCTGTTTCCTAGTAAGTTTTTAATATTGTCTTAACAGGCTTAAAGAGTTGCTGAGAGCCAAATTGATTGAATGTGGCTGGAAGGATCAGTTGAAGGCACATTGCAAAGGTAACAGTCAAATAAATAATACTCTTTGTAGTCAACTGAGGTTTTGGCCAAATAAAAGTCACAGATGAAGGCTTTACTACCTAGGAGTCAATTTAAGTGAGATGGGCAACAGGAAAGTGCTCCTGGCAATTCGTTTGACGTGCAAGAGAGCATTTTGCCATCTTGGCAAAAAAATAAATCTTAAAACTTCTTTGATCTGAACCTTATTAAGCTTCTGAGAAGAGTATTGGAATTGATTCCCTAAATATTCATGATGATGCAGCTTTTTGTTTTTGAGAAAGATAACTTCCTTACCACAGGAGAATAAAAACCAAGATAAAGGAAAATGGAGCAAATACACTGAAGAAAATTTCCTTGTCTGCATATAGGAAAGAACAAAGTGTATTTGTACTCTTTCTGAATACAATTCTTGAAAATAGGGTCATCTACTTAGGGAAAACAAGCAGATGAATCTTTAAATAGCCACATCTCAAGAAGACATATTTAATGTCTTGGGGACAATCAATTCTATGGACAGACAGACAGTTAAAAACAAACATTTGTGTTGAGACAAAATAATTTTGGGTTTATGCTACTCATTTGAGGTTTCTTCTCACAACTGACTTTGTATTTCTCAGCAGTCTTCAAGGCATTATAGACAATTGTTTAAATACTGGTATGAAATAATTATGCAGTCATCTCAATCATGTTAATCATAGCTTTCTTTTTTTTTCTGTAGATGTATACCTTTCTTTCAGATACACTTTTATACTTTGCTGAAATACATAGAGTAGAATTTTCAGTTTCTGTGGTCTCCCTTGTTGTCTGCTCCAGTCTTTCAAATTGCATCTTTCTCACTATTATGTAAATAACAGTTTTGAAGAGCTGAGTGGACTAATTTGTGAGCTACTACAATGCTCCAGTAATACACATACCTAGAAATGCTCAGATAAGCTTAAACTGCAATGTTTGATTTTAAAATGTGAGCTGATCAAGATGTATCAGTGGTGACAAGTACCCATGGTGTATGGTGTGAAGGAGAGACTAAATTGACTGCACAATGCAGTAGTTACCGAGTTAGGTCTACTTTATACACTGATGACTGGTGCCTGCAGGTTTTGGTTTTTAATCATTGGCATAGGTACTGTCTTCTAATGAATGAATTAAAAGATTTTAAATACTGGTCTTGTTCTTCCCCAGATGTCATCAAAGAAAAAGGATTAGAGCATGTTACTGTTGATGACTTGGTGTCAGAAATCACTCCCAAAGGCAGAGGTAAGAGAATGCAAACACGGATGTGATAGTGCATCAATAAACAGTATGAGCTTACCTGTTTTGGATTAAAGGACTAATGTTAATAGTTCAATAATAACTACAAATAAATCATGTAAATTTGTGTTGTGTAACAGCCATTCAAAATCTGTAATGAGCTGTGTGTGTAGACTGCTTTTGTAGGTTACGTTAGTTAGTTGTGAGTCTGTATTCATTTATGTAACTCTTAATGGCACCCAAAACAATTGGATATGCAGCAGAGATGTTTTGAAATTCAAGTTCTTTTTAAGATGGCAAGTCTGAACTAACAGTACTAGTGTAATGGGAAGTGGGAAAAGGGAAAGGACATAGCATACAAATACAGAAAAATGGTAGTCTCTAAGGAAACGCTGCAGTCGTCTTTACGTAGAGTTCTTAGACTTTCTAATAGGCTTTGGTGTTAGTGGGAGAAACTTCTGTAAATCTTAAATAAAAATAGGCCTTCAGAAGCTGAAGACCTTACTCTGAGGTAATGGCTGAAATAATTTTTTAGGGGTGTTAAAATTTGTGAACTAAAAAAGGCAGGATAACCAAATTAGTTTCTAGTCATTGTCCTGTTTACTGTTGACTGATTCTTTCCCATGAAACTTTCCAATTCTCTTGGCTATGACTAGATAAAAAAAATACCAATAATAACAGTGTTCTCAGCAGGCTTCAATTTTGCTGTATTGTAAATAGAAAAACCAAAAGATGTGCTGTATGAATATCAAGTAGCTTCAGCTACTTTTGGTATTAATAGAACTGCAAGCACAAAGAAAGAATAGAAAGAGCTGTTGTAAAAGGTTGGTATTAGCATATTTTCCATTTTGTCTTTTTTACTTCTTGCTTTCGTATTTGTGTTTCAGCCTTGGTACCAGACAGTGTAAAGAAAGAGCTCTTGCAAAGAATAAGAACCTTCCTTGCCCAACATGCCAGTCTTTAACTTGGACATTTGTCTGAGATACAGTGTTTCTGGTTTGATATTATGTCAATTATGTCAGGATTGGAATGCAGTTTACATGCTTAAGGATGGAAAACCTTCTTTTTTTCTTTTTTTGTATGATGAGTTGATGCTTCTTTGCACTGCATTGATTTCTTAAACATGGTGTTATTTTAATAAAAAATAATTGTGGACTTGTGGTTCTAAGGGTCTTCTGTCAGTGCACTGTAACAGGGTGTCAGCTATTAATAATTCACAACTTTACAGTTGTGCCGACTTGCTCAGATTTTCTGCAAAGACGCATGCTTAACAGGTACATTAACTGGAAATGCAGAGGGTAGGGGAAAAAAAGTCTGTGGACAATGGGATACAGTGTACTACAAATCATATCCTATTTAATTTTCCCTGAGTAGCTGGGCAGCATGAAGGACTACATGAAACTAGGTGTCATTCCTGTTGAAAGTGAATGGTCTGAAGTCTCTGACTTGCATTGCAGATGCTCAGTTATTCCTAAGAGGTTGAATTCTTCAAACAAAAGCAGTCATCTCTGTCATCAATAATTCTCTCTTCACATTTATTTCATGAAAGAGTCACAAGTCTGATCCACAACAGCTACTGTTTCTTAGCTTTGCTGCTATTTTTGGTATTTTTCAATTTTATGGATCTTTGTGTCCTCTTGAAATTTTAAATGCAATACAGTAATTTGCCAACATCTCTTAAGATGCTACATTTAAAATTCTTGTATCTGGAACCACAACATTAGCCAGGTCTGTAAATAGCTGCAAAAATAAACTTTATGAAAGAGATGTTTAATACATGCAGGATCAATTTGATCTAACATTATGAACTGCAGGAGATGTATAAGCAGAAACTGACTGAGCAATTAGATACTGCTGTGACGCGGCTACTGTTAAAAATTAACTGTCTCAGTGTGAATCTTTATACTCCTAATTAGAGGAATACTTTGAAGAGCGGCTGCTCTAGTGGTTTCCTCTCCTTCCCCAATCACGGATACGAATTGCTGCCCGAGAAGCCGCTCGGGGGCACCCGTGCCTCACGCGTGGTCCAGGCTGTGGCCGTTCCCCGCTGCTCCCCGGCTCCGCCGCCTCGCAGCAGAGAGAAACTTTCCGCGTTGTGCGCCGGAACGAAGCGCCTCCTTCCTGCGCTGCCTGCTCGCCGGGAGCTCTGGCGGTGGGTGTGCTGAGCTAGGCACCGCACTGCGCTGGGAATACATGGCAGCAACAGGATTATCTGTGCTAGGCTGCGAGTAGCATGGTAACTTGTCAGCTTGGAACTGGGGGACAAATTTGAGAGAGTCTAGCAACAGCTGAAGGTGAAGTCTGGCAGTAGACAAAAGTATAATCTGGGCAGTACTCACAGTGGGTTAAGATGCAACTGGCCATGAACACCTTTTGTCAGATCTGTCTGAAGCTGCAATGTCTCAGGAGCCCGGCTCAGGGATCTGCTACAGTATATGGACACAGCTCTGAGGGCCTGTGTTGTACACTTTTAAATCTACTTTCATGTCAGTTTGACCATATGTATGCATTGTCTTTCTATGGAGATAGATTTCGTAATGGAGGATGTCAGAAAGAAGAAAATTCCTCTAGTTAGAAATCCATCTTGTTTTTTTAAATTTATTTGCATAGAGTATGTTAATTCAATGTTTGATTGCAGCTGAATTTGCAGTATGTTGTTTGAATTGCATATTCTGAGCTCTTTCATTCTTGACTTATGCAATGCTAGTAACTGATGGGGTACAGAATGTTTCTTCATCTAGCAGAGGGTATGTATAATACATGAAGAGGCTGTAAAATATCTTCCATATTCTTACTCTGTTGTTCTTAGAGGTCTGCTGATGCTCTTTCATATTTTGCACATAGCCTTAAATGTCTGCTTGATGAATAGCATAACATTGTGTCATGGGCACACAATAACTTGCTCTAAAACTTCCACTTATTTCCTTCACTTTGGTGGATCAGAGTAAGACTTAAGGTATTTATATACTGAACTGTGGAAGTCTTGTCTGATTAGTAAACACCTGAGATTCCATATAGAACGTGACAGTTGAAGTGCAGCTGCTGTAAGTGTGGTGTGCAGGCAGCTCCTGCTTGGCACAGAATAAAGACTGAATGCTGTATGAATTTTTAGAAAGTTGTGCTGACCAATCTGAAGGTAAAAGCTTGACAAACAGCTCTTTCACATGCTTCCAAAAATAAGCTGTAAAGTTCTGCCCAGACTGGCTCAGTATGCAAGAGCATTTAGACACCTAAAAGGAAGAGCAGCGATTGCCTTCCAGTCACATACCAGCAGCTCCCATCTCAGGGTAATGCTGCTTGCTCTGTGAAGTGAAGATGTGCCCAATGGCACAAGTGCTCACAGTGAGTTCTCTTAATCATACCAGCGCAGCCTCCATTCAGTCATTCAGTAGCTAGGAAAAAGCATGTTTTACAACATATGCAGATCCAATTAAACTGGAGTAGTCTGGTTGGAGGTATCTTGATCTCCTAAGAATTAAATCAGATTTGGCATGATAGCAGCAATGGGAGGTGGTTTTTTGGGGAATAAATAGGTCCACTTAGTGGCTTCATTTTTCTTTTAAAAGCAGACTTGACTTCACAAATGCAGGGGTTGGCTTTGTTTTGCAAACTTTTCTCTGCACAGTCTCAGTTCCTGCTCATTTGTTTGAGTATTGACAACCTGAAGGGACGTTGTAGCCAGGAGGTTGGTCTCTTCTTGCAGGCAATCAGCACCAGAACAAGAGGACACAGTCTCAAACTGCACCCCGGGAAGTTGAGGCTTGAGGTGAGGAGAAAGTTCTTCACAAAGAGGGTTGTTAGCCATTGGAATGTGCTGCCCAGGGAGGTGGTTGAGTCACTGTCCCTGGAGGTGTTCAAGAGGGGATTGGACGTGGCACTTGGTGCTATGGTTAGTAGTCATGAGGTGTTGGGTGACAGGTTGGACTTGATGATCCTTGAGGTCTTTTCCAACCTTATTGATTCTGTGATTCAGGGTTCAGCCAGAACCTACTGTCCTATTGCGTTTTTTTTCACACGCTGAAAACAAAGATGATCTGTGCTCTTAGAAGTTCCATACCTATAATATTTACAGGCAGATAGATGCATTAACGACTTTATCTTCAAAATTTCAGCATTTCCAGTGTCATGAAATACATCCAGTCTTTACTAAGGCAGACAGCACCCAGAACTAGATAGTCAAGAAGTGACTATTTAGGATTAATGTGAATTAGCTGTGGGCCAATAGCTCTTTTAGGCAGCTGCCCTGTATGTACACTCTAGTGGCTGATTCAGCTTGGCCTTATTGTATACAAGCCTGAAAAAAAGAAAATCAGTTTGTACACTGACACTGAAATAATGGGTCAGATAACAGCTAGAGTAAATTAGTGTAGCTCTGGATGTGCACTAATTCAAATTCCATGTGACAGTGAATTGAATAGTCCTACTGCTGTCAATGAAAGCCCAATAGAAAAAGTTAGCTTAGCCTCTCCCTTAGTCAGGCCCTGAGGGGTATGAAATACACAATGAACTGAAACTGGCTAGATTCTATTTTGTTTGCTAGTTATTTGTCCATAAATACTTCTCCATATTGACATAGTACAGTAAAAAAATGTTATAAAACAGAAACATCACCAAGAATTCTACTGGGATGTCAAGATTCCACTCAGATAGAACCGTAGCCTTTTGTTTACTGCCAGAATGCTTCAGGATGGACCTTTACCACTTGGAGAACAAGTATGTCAGAAATCTTTTTAAATCCAATAAGAGTCCCATCAATGGTATTAAAAAACTGCCTCTCGGCTCTTCTTTCTGGGGGGTTCTTCTGGGTAACAAGTCTGTACTACCTAGTTCATATTTTCTTTCACATAATGGAATATGTTTAATTGTCATGACTGTGGCACTTCAATCTTTGACTTACTTAGGGATGATCAGTTTTTCACTGGAGCAATGAAAAATAGCCAATGCTTTTACCTGCTGGCTTCCTTCAAATATTTAAATATTTGCAGTTGAAATCAGAATTGTGTTGTACTTGGCCAGTTTTTCTCAGCTATTCAGTTTCTAAAGGAAACAGCTGTAGCTGCAGAGCCAAATTTGGAATGACTGAAGCCCCAAATGAGGAAAAATAAATTATTTTCCTCATAAATAATTTATATTTCACTACTTTTATGTAATGAATAGGTAAATCAGCATTCTGCTTGGAATAAGAAAAGGCCTAATCTTGCTTTAGTATTTTTCAGATTTACCATGGTTCTTTCCATCAGAACAGTATTATTCTTTGAAGTGTTTTTTATGTTCCCTTTAGAACTAGTGAAGTGATTCAGTAGTTGATCATAAAAAACACCTCTCTAAGAAATCCTTGCTGTTTGCTGGAGTTACTTGGAAAGAGGTTATCCATGCTTTCAATCATTGATCCTGAGGTAAACAAGTTGCTGCTGATAGAATCTGGGCCTGGCAGCCTGTGGGTGAATACTGACAAGGGCAGCACAACCTGGCCGCTTTTGTTAGCTGGCTCCCAGTAACTGCTTGTGCACAAATTCAGCACAACATTGAATTTTTACATCTAGTTTAGAGGGAAAAAGCAACACTTAATCCCCTGGACAGCAGTGATGCCAAAAATCACACTCATCAGCTGCTTCCATGGGATCTTTGAATACATATGAAGACAGATAATAGTGACACTGATTTCTGCTGTGCGTACTGCAGCGGTGAGACTACACTCATGATGTATAACTTGCAGTTTTGAAAGGAAAAAGGGAAGAGAACTGACAGAGGAAAGAACATTACTGGGGGATAACACTGTTAGACAAGTTTTAACATTCTCCCAGGGCTGGTTTATTGAAAAGAAAGCTGATAGAAAATATGAATGTGATGGGTCAGAACCTCCTCAGGGAGAACACAGGAAACAAAGGGCACTTTAAACAGAGAAATGCAAAAATTGTTGGTGAAAATAGAAGTAAAATTCAAATTTTAAACAAGATGGTGCTGGTAGAAGTACAGTTGCTTCATCACTGGAACAAACTATCAACAAAATGTGGTGGATGTTTAATTTGTCAAGGTTTTCCTGAGTACCATATGACTTTTGGTTAGAGCTGCTTTAGTTCAGAGTTACTCAAACTTTCTGGGAACACAGTACTCACCTATGAGTGTTCCCCAGAGCTGGCAGCAGTAGCTGAGTTTCTTCCAGCTGAGGAAGGAAAACCAGAATAAATACTCCACGTTTATATTTCTGCTCACTTGGAAAGGAAAAGAGGCATCCCCAAAAATGTAAGGTCCAGAGCAGTTCACTGACTTTTATAAATGTCCTCTGCCTGGAAAATAACTTTTCTGTCCTGGAAAAGCTGATTGGCATCTTAAATGTTTTCTAATACTTTCCAAGGTAAAGCTTTTTAAAACGTTTCCATAAAGAGAAATGCTGCTTTAGCTGAACACAAGCTGAAGTTGTTATCCCCACTACAGGTGTAATGCAATGCCCTCAGAATCTACAATGGAAGTGGCAGTAGCAGTTAACCATTAAAAAGAAATCTTTCTTTAGTAACTTTGATAGAAAAATGCGCCTATCCAGCTAATCTGTTTGTCAGCTTTTTCATGTGCATTTCATTCTGAGATGTTTCTGCCCAAATCCTGAATCAGTTTGCTGATATTTGAATAATTCAGATTACATTTCAAAATACCTGTTGACATATTCTTTGCAAGATGTTTCATCTAATAGTCAAAGACTTTGTTGAATAAGGATCAGAAAATTATCTGTGCCTGGTTTCTGCCTGCTACCTGCTGCAGTGATAAAGATGACTTAAAAAGCTTCCTCACTATCATGAGATAAACAGCAAAACTTCATAAAGAATGAGGGGAAAAAAGTATTTATTTTGCTTCCTCATTTCCATTCTTTGATTGCTGTCTCCTATAGACTAAATATATATATAAAAGGAAGCTTGATTCTGTAGCCTCTTGGTTAGCTCATTCATATGGCACTAACAGAGAAAACTGGGTTCTGGTACCTACTCCCAGAATCAATTCTGTATATTAATGCATCATCATTAAATACAGAAACACGCTAGAAAAAAGGAGCTGATGCTGGTCACAAAAAGAACTGAGGATCATCTCTCCAGGAAATTTCTTAGCATCAATCACATATTAGCACCTCCAAGTTCTTTATAGCACTGAACAAACCAGAAACTTGTTCAGTTTGAGGCAGGTATTCCTCTAGGCTTACTACAGGTTCTGCCCTCCTGAAGGTCCCATTGGTTGTCCAGGCTCCAATATGAAGGTCAGTGCCTCACAGGTAGATGCTAAAGGAGACGGACCCCCACGATCATTCTCAGGGGAACAATGAAAAGTGCCCAGTCCAGTAGAGAGTCAAACTCCTGCAGTCTGCTTTGAGGTCAGGAAGACCAATGCAGTCACTGCTGCTCTTTGGCCTCTTTTGGCAACTCAAATTGCTTCAAGTGTGCACCTTTTCACAGGTTCAAATATGACTTTTTGTGTATTATATGCTTCCTAGAAGTCAGGGGTGTGGTGGTTTTGTGTTTTGGTTTGTTTTGTTTTTTTTTTCAGATGAAGGGACTTTATAGCTCAGAAGTTGACTAGGCCTGCCTGTGAGGAATGACTACACTGTACCAGAAGGCCAGACAGTGAATATGTATAAGCACTTTTAAAAGCATTTGGACGTACAGAGACACCCACTGCCAGCTGAGGCTTTACTCTCTCAGAAGCTACTTCAGCGATTTTTCCTTTTTTAGTAGCTTCCAAATTTACAGCTCATCATCTAGCTAAGCACACAGCAATACCTTTACAACCACACATTAAGCATCCTGACAACACTGAAAACCACTGGTTTTTAATCACCCTTTCCCGAAGTGACAAAGACCTGCCTCAAACCCTCCTCAATGCTGTAGCGAGACCTCAGGAGGAGGGGAGGAGTGAATACAGCTGGTGCCGGCGGGCAGCTCGCCGCGCCTGTGCTACTGTGCAGAGGGTTGTCTCCGCTCGGCTCGGCAGCCGTTGGCCCACCAGCCCAGGGCGGGAGCCGCAGGCACAGGGGCGAACGCCGATTGGTGACGCGAAGGGGAAGGAGCGCGGCCGGAAGGGGCGGGCCCGTCTCCCGGGTGACAGGAGGCCGAGATGGCGGCGCGGGAGGCAGCGGCGCAGCGGTGCGCGCCCGGCTTTGAATGAGGGGCGGCCGGCGAGGGCGGAGGCTGCGGGAGCGGCCGCTTCGGCTCCTGGCGCCCCGTGCTTTCTGTAAAGCCCCCCGCAATCCTTGGGGCAGGTGAGCGGGGAGGGCTGCTTCCTTCGCTGCTGGGTGCCCACTTCCGCCTCGGCGCGGCTAGGTAGGGGTCTTAGCCTTGGCGCCTTCCCGCCGGCAGGGAGGCCCTCGCGGTTCTCCCTTACTAACACCCGCCCCGTTCCCCTCCGTGCCTGGGATGCCCCGGCCCTAGGGCTTTGTGGCCGCCGCCTCGCCCAGTGGCAGGCCGGCCTGGCTGCCCCGGGACAGAGAGGCGTCTCAGCGGGGCGGGTCCGGTTACCTTGTGGCGGGGAGGTGCGGGGGAAACCTCGCGCCCTGGGAAGAACGTGAAGTGACTGACGTGTAGATAGGCAGCGCTTGGGCACCGGGGGATCTGACGCGTTGTGGAAAAGATGGGGATCTCGTCAGAACTGGCGGGATTTAAGTTTTTTTCTGGTGGGTTTTTTTTTTTTTTTTTAGAGATTCTATAGGACTAGACTGCGTGGGGTTACATAGTCTGAAATTTGTATTTTTTCTTGCTGAGCCAAATTG
The DNA here is from genome assembly GCF_014839835.1 of Dryobates pubescens. Taxonomy (NCBI): domain Eukaryota; kingdom Metazoa; phylum Chordata; class Aves; order Piciformes; family Picidae; genus Dryobates; species Dryobates pubescens. The sequence goes on from NC_071625.1 coordinate 10,499,849, forward strand.
CATGAATGTTAATGTGCAAGTTGCTTAGTACACTTTGGAAGATTTAAGAATCTCTTAACAGGTCACAGAAAACTTAAGTGCTACTATCTGACTATTGTGCAGCCTCTAATATCACTCGAGCCTGGACTGTGCTGTAGAACGGTGGGGCACTGTTTCGTGGTCATGAATTCACAATGGAAGTGCCCCAGTTGTACATCTAATGAAAACCAGTGCATCTTTCTGCTCTGTAGTCCTTATGACTACTCTGGAAACATGAAGATGTCTGGTAGCGACTTCTTCAAGCCATCTTGCACACCATGTCTTGTCATGTGTCTTGTCTGTAAATAGTTCATGATACTTGTTGAGACAGCATATGCCACAAGATGATTTTGTCGTATTAACAGAGTGTGTTAATCTGTCATCTCTGTCTTTCTGTGTAGCTGCAGGTAACTTAAGTCCAGGATGACTAATAAGAACTGGAACAGAACTGGCATCTCTTGAGCTCTGATTCTGTGTCCAGTGTTGAAAAGGGAGTTACATGAATACTAATTCACTATGTCAAAGACTTCTTGTAAATGTGAGCAAAGTAGCAGTATCATGGGGTTGCATGACTTCAATCTTCATATTCTGTGTGCTGATTTTTAGAAGGCAGTAGCATATATAGGTAAGGGGTTGTCAAAGAATGATTGTGATCAGTCTATTTTAACTAACATTGATTTGAAAATTAGAACTTACTCAAATTCAGAACATAAAGCTTCAAGAGCTCACATTAACAAGATTGGAACCATGTTCATTTTCCTGGAGGGATAGGCATGAGAAGAGGGTATTACTGGAGAATTTTTTTGTGTCTCCAGAAGTAGCATGTTTAAAAAAAAAAAAAAGTTGTTTAGCTAGCCATGAGGTGTTGGGTGACAGGGTGGACTTGATGATCTCTGAGGTCTTTTCCGACCTTATTAATTCTATGATTCTGTATATAAGTTAGGAATTACCAATGTGCACTGCTTTTTTACTGCCTTTAGTTAAGAGACAAACATACCTTCTTTGATTTTGATGTCTTGTGCAGCTCCTGGTAGTCTTGAAATCTCATCCTGAATGTGAGCGGTTTTCACTCACTCCCATAAATCATAGGCGAGAGTAGTCTTCACTCACAGCTACCTCAAAGCTGCCCAGTTGGAGTGCTTGGACTATAAGTTACAGCATTACTGTTGAAACTATAGTATCTATTGCAGACATTCCCCAACCCACCTACCTACAGTGAGGAGATGTCTTGAAATATCCCTTTTGGATTCTGCTCCTTTAATGCCATAATATGCTTTCAGGGCTCATTCCTGCTGTCATTTGATCTATTTATCAAACTATTAAAATCATGGTCTTGATTTTTGTTTGTGGTTTGGTTTTGGTTTTTTGTTGGGTTTTGTATTTATTTGTGTATTTTCTTTTTTCTTTTCTTTTTCCTTCTTCCTTCAGTGTTCCCAATATTATGCTTCTGTATGAAGTGATTAAAAAGAAAACAACCAACCAAAACCAATCATAAACCAAGGGGGGGGGGGGGGGCTGAAACCTCCTCATTAGGCTACAGAATCATAGTTGCTGTCTTTGAAATGCAGGAGATGTTGGGTCTTTCAGTACCAGACTGGTTGCTGTTCCTGAGTCATTATGCTGCCTCGTTAAAATTATAGAATGTTTTTATACATCTTGTACATAATTAGGAGAAGGGGTTTTGTGCTTGAAAATAAACAGATTTTTCAAGCACTCTCTACTATTCTTCATGAGATTCCACATCTTATAAACTTGGGCATCTTTAGGTTGATGTGACCACTACTTTGGCAAAAAGTTGTACACAATGAACTTTTAAGAAATCCTACCATTACCACTGAAACTTTGGACTAATCATAGAGTACTTGCTAGGGTTTTATCAGCTGCTCTAGTGAAAGCATACTGGTTCTATTTTGAAGATGGTATCTAAAGAAAACTACAAAGTACAGATTGTTTGGAATTGTAAAGGAACGGAGGAGGGCAGGATGGATGCTCTGTGAGTGTTTTGACATCTTTTTCAGTGGAAGGAGATGAGTTTAGTAGGAGAAAACAAGTCTTTGAAGTAATTTTGGTGCCACAAAGTGACTTGACTTTAGAATTATGTCTGTCCCTTGAAATACTGTTGAAGTAGTGCTTGTGCTATTACGTATGAAATGCTTTTTCAGATGACAGTGTGGTCATTGTACAGTGATGGCCAGTGAGAGTCTTGCTTATTGCACCATAGTTTACTTACTCAAACAGACCGTGCATGCCATGGACAATTTGCTGGTTAGTGTCAGTGAAGTCAGAGGTGACAGGAGTTTTGACAAGGCCAGTGCTGCAAGCAATGTAAAATGTTTCACTTCAATAAACTTCTCAACTTTCCCTCCCTTCACTGTATTTCTTTTATGGATCCATAAAATGTTTTTGGAGATTAGTTACATCATTCTTCTGACTTGACTCCAGTGTGTTTAACATTTTGCTGCTGCTGTGCTTAATCGTTTGTGTTCTCATCTTCCATGTGAGCAGCTGCTGCAGTTTTTTGCTAATAGCACGCAGTATGAGCCACACAAAGTCAGACTCCATCTAAATGTGGTATCAGTTACAAAATTGTTGCATTGGCTGCTAGAATTAAATTAATTAGAATTCATGTCCTGATGTGTTTGCTTATTTATGTTTCCTGTAATGGAACCTGAAAGTTCAGTTGATAGTAAGTCTGATAAATGTAGTATTTTAGAAGCGATCTCGCTATATGAATGAAAGCTCTACCCCATTTTGCAAACTGGAAGCTGAGGCATGAGGTGTGGTATGCACAATGGTGTATCAGGCTGACAGACAGCTATGAGGTTTATTACTTCATTCTAGCCTGGTGTTTCACCTTTGCCTTCATCTCTTAAGAAATGTTTTGATTATTTCTAGAGCATGTCTGCTTTATAGGATGTCATTGTGCTCTCCTGTGTCATAGTTGGCTGCTGATTTAACTGTAGTTCCTTTTGGGGGTTGAGTATCAGGGAAAGTCTTCAGAGAAAGAAAAGGAGGAATGAATGTCGTGGCCCTGCCCTTTAGTTTTACACAGCTCAGTATTTGTTCCTGTTCAGGAGATAAGGAAAATACATAGGCTGTCTCCTTTCTTGTGCTTAATACAGACAGTCAAGAAAAGAATGAACTCCTAAGTTTAGTGTAATGGTATCAGGTGAATTAGGTTTGTGGTGACTTCAGGAAACACTAAGGTTTCAGTGCATTTGTACTCATAAAACTGCTTCAGAATATAAAATTAATTTATTTTCTCAAAGGTAAATAATAACTTTAAAACCCCTCAAACCTAAGACACCCCCTCCTCCCCTCAAAGGCACCAATAAACCTCAAAACCTTCAGCTAACTTTTCACTTTTCTTTATGGGTAGTGCTGTCCTTAGAGTGAGAATACAAATTCTTCTAAGTGCTGTTTCAGACTTTGGGGAGAATGCTTGTCTTGTCGTAATCTTGAGGCAGTAAACGGTTCAAGATTCTGTTTTAAACAGTTTCTAGCATATTGCTAAAATTGATGCATATATAACTGCTTCATGTCTTCTATTAGCATTATAAAAAGTAGGCACACTGATCAAACTACTTTTGAAAGATGAAGGCTAGCTACAGTGTATTGTTGCTGAAATTTGGGTAGTGCATCTGACTGTTTTTAGTGTGCAGAGCTTAACCTTATTGGAAGACTACCATCAAAGTTCAGAAGGGGCAGGCAAAACAGCTGCCACAGTTGACATGGAATACAGCTGCAACACAAATAGGTTATGTGATTGTGTGTGTGTGTGTGTCTCTAATAACTGTAATTCTTGCATGACACAAAGTGGAGAGGAACAAGTTATCTGATTGTTATGGGGAATGACAGTAGCTATTGAGCCCTGCCAAATAGGCGTAATGGTGATATTGGAAGTATAGTCACTCACATACAGCGATGTCCTATGAAAAATCAATTAACTTCTGGTGGCTAACTTGTCAGCAGTGGAGTTCACAATCTTGCAAGCCAGACTTCTTGTGGATTCTAATTTTAGTTAACTTTATATGGAGAAGACAGCGTAACATACAATTTGATATGTAGGGAGAAGGGGAGAAGTTGAGAAACTGATGTTACACATGTATATGTACACCTACCTATAGATGTACACCTAACTGATACACTTGAATGCTGTTTTTTATTGTAGTTCTGCATTTAGGTAGTAAACTTTCCCTTGAAATTTGGCACAAATGATACTGAGCCTGCGGAGGTTTTCGAATTATCGTGATTTCCTAAACCAATGATTTGAATCAGTACTTTGTGGTTTAATTTATGATCTCTCTGGAACGTCCAGTGTGTCAGTTAGGCAGGCTAAACAGTGGGGAAAATGGCTTTACTCTTTTTAACATTGAGTGTTTCCTATGCATTCCCTCCTGCCCCCCAAGTTTATGCAAGAGTGATAGAGAGGGGTGGAGTGAGCTTCTAAACAAGCTTACTTTCAGAATGGTCTTACCTTTATTCTTATTTCAGCAGATCACTTGCTCTTGATGCCTCAAATCCCAGGTTGCCTCTTTTAAAAGTAACAATTTCTTTTGCCAATTCAGCATTAGTTTGCACTAAATTCAATCTTCAGAACTGAGAACTGTCTATTTAGTTCCTACCCACAGTTTGTTTTTTCCCCCCACTAACTTCCCCTGTTTGTGAATCTTTCAAGCTCTTGATGGATGCATTTTCTTGTTACTTAAATATTTTCAAAATTGCTTGTTTCAAAAGGTCAGAAAGTTCTCAGGCACAATATGAAATGGTAGTCCTATCTTTAAAAGCTAATTGCATTGGACAGTGTCCGTGGTGTTCTTTGTGGGAAATTTGACTGTTTACTATTCCTTTTAGAGGAGGAACCCAATTAATACTCTTGTATAAGGTTTTCTACATTGTCTCCCATGAAATGAGATTAGTACAATGCTAGTGCTGAAGTAGAGGTGAATCATAGCCTATGAGGCCATTCTCCTGAGCTGCAGCTTAGTGGTGAGGCCTGTACTTTGATGGTTACCAATTGACTTAAGCCTTCAGTTTTATAGTAAAAGGACCCATTTGTTTAATAGCTACTTTGTATTATTTTTCAGTAGCAGAAATTCCTGACCTGGGCTGTATGTGAGGCAATATTTCTAGTACTATATTACTGCAGTGTTTAATAGTAGTTAGATGATCTAGCAAATGAGCACCAATAAAAAATAAGCTCCATGAAGCTCACAAATCCCATTGTGTACTTTTTAATAAAATCCTCAGGGCAGTATTGGAGCAGCCTACCTAATGATCCACCTTCCTGACTCTTCCTAACTTAAAGCCTGGAATATAAAATGTGATTTAAATGCCATAGCATAATTGAAAACAAGCTGTCCTTCCATGGAATCCATGGCCTGAGGAAAATGTCACAGGTCTGCCTTCTCTTCTCACCAGGAGGTATGTTAAACTTGCAACAAAAAATGTTGTTTTAAGTGTAGATATATATAATTAAAAGCTGTTTTTGAAGCTTAGCCTCTTTTTCTTTACTCTGAAATGTTCATCTGTGGAAGGGAGAAAAGCAATCTTTGGATTACGCAGATTATTCTAACTTGGTTTGCACCTCTTTGAGGGAATATTCTGGAATAATGCGATACATAAATTCTCTAGATTATCAAATTGACATTAAAGAATAGCTACCAAGATAAGTGGCTTCAGCCAAAGAGTAACTTTTCCTTGGCTAAGTTTGTTAGTACAATCCAGTCGGGCATAGGAGCATTGCTAGGTCTAGGGGTTGATTGATGCTATACTGCACACAGGATGAGCAGAGTCTCTCTTTGCTGATGATTTTTCAGGGACACTGGTTCTAAAATGAACAACGTTTGTTCTCATCATACATTGCCATCAAAATGGGAACTAAATTTAAATGTCTAGTTGCAGGTTTTGTTTTAAAGTCTAAATTTGTAATTTGTACATGCAAGATCTGCTGAAGCATGAGCTTCTTGCTGACAACTATTCAGTGAGCGTTCAGTGCTGTTATTAGTGCCTAAAACAGTTCAGCTGTACAGTCAATGCAGCTGATTACCCACAATTCCCTTTTAAAAAGATCTTTAACTGACTTTACCTTTGATCTTTAAAAGCTCTATACATCAGGTACTTGTATTGTATACATGAGTGAAGTGCCCTGATAGTAGGCAGGTAGCATCTTTGGTCCAGATACCTCCTCTCTTACCCTGCATTAATACTGTTTCAGAGAATGCTCCTCACTTATAAGCAAGTGAGGAAATTAAATTTCAGAACTATGTAAAGCTGTATAATCCTCTACATTTGACTTTTTTTCTTTTGCAGGAAGGGTTTCTCACCATGGCCATAACACAGTTTCGACTCTTTAAAATCTGTACTTGCCTGGCCGCAGTGCTTTCTTTCGTTAAAAAGTTAATATGCAGGTAAACAAGTCTTACTTAATTTGGTTACCTTTTTGGTTGGAATTGTGGGTTTGTGCACTCCTTTCCTTCTCTCAGCACCCACTCACTGCTTTTCCCCCTTCTGATTTTACTAATTTCAAAACAATCAAGACAGATCAAAACTAAGTCAATTGCATTCTTTAACCTGGATATTACTTCAGAATCCAAACCTCTATAGTACATTCACACCAGAATGCTGGAAGCATTCCAAAAAACCGCAGGAGTTAGGGTTGTGTAATAGTAGAACTCAAGGGTGCAGCAAGAGAGTATCTTTTTGGCTTTGTGCTGTTAAGTGCTGTTGCTTCTTGCCACTCTTGCAGAATGTTGTTTTGCATAAACAGCAATCTAGAGAAATGTATTCTGCTTTTGTGTATGATGACCACTGTTTTGCTAGCAAGGTTAAAGCATATGCAGAATGTGGTAGAGAAAAAACAGCTGTTTATTTCTCAGTCACCTTTATTCCAATAATGAGAGCAAGATCTCGACTGATTAATAAATTCACTACAGATACAGTTGCACTTTAAAAAGACATATTTTAATGCTGCATGCAATTATATATATATATGTATCTCAACCTTAGCACTGTGACTTGAACACCAAATTTAAATTAAGAATACTTGCTCTTCCAAGTTCTACGAAGTAAAAACACTGAGTTGATGATAGCTTCTGTATTACCTATCTTCTATATATTCTATATGCCTTCTATATTATTAATCTCTTTAAGTGTTAAGATATCTTTTAGACACAGATAATTGTTTACTAGGTGTAACTAACAGTATGTTTCTCTGCTTTTCAACTTTTAAATGAACTAAATCCTTGAAATGAGTAAGTAAATAAGTAAAAAGTAGGAAAAACTTTTCATCTGTGAAGAACAAGTAGTTGAAAGAATGAAAATTTAAAATCTTTCCTGTAAGTCAGTGGATCAGATTAATTCAGTCTGTTAACTACAGATGTTTTTCCTGTCCAGTGTCAGCTGCAAACCATAGCTTGCAAAATTTTGTTGTCCTGTAATGCACCCCTGCATGTGGGTATGCCTGATAACCAGCAAATGTGATTTAATTAAATGTGCATTTTAGTTCAATGGATATGAGCTAGTAGTTAATCTTCTATATAGTTTATACTTGCTTTCATGTAAACAAGTGCCTGCAGAGATCCTGCATCTTTCTAGTCAGCATAAAACCTACATACAATATTAGTCATCCCCTTAGTTAAATTTTTTTTGATAAACAGCCTGCCTGAATCTGCTGTGTTCTAGGAAGTAAAAGATACAGAGGTGAAACTTCATTCTCTTTAAAAGCTGTAGTTATCTTCTCTAGTGGAGAAGTCTGGGTGCTGCTAATTAGTGAGAAGATCAAAACCAAGATTTCTTGAGACTTTTGATGTTCAGAGCAGTGATCGATATCTGTAGTGATGCTTGTGAAGCAGCTGTTCCTAAAAGCATGTTTTCCCCTGTGTAGGATAAGAAGTGGAGATATGTAGCCTTCCTCAGTGCTGCTCTGTGTAGCATGTTCTTTTCCATGTTTTCTGACAAAAGCCATTTCCTTCCACCTTTAGCCTTATCAGTGTAATCGTTTTGGCTAGGTGAATGTTTGTTTTAAGCCACTTAACTGGAGTCTTCCAGGTAATATATGAAATTGCAGAGGTGGTGGTTTAGACTGCTATTGCATATTGTACAGGTCTGAAGAAGGATGTTTCTTTTAGAGATATCAACTAAATCTAGTCAGATTTGTAAGTCTCTAATGTGTTTCAGGGAACAGTGTTTTTACCTTCCTCTACCCCTAAACTGTGTTGCTTTTCAGCTTAAAGGAACAGTTTCTAAAGGAGCTAGAATTAGTTATATAAAGCTCGAAAATTTGATGGTAGCATCTGAGCTTTCAGAAGGCAGAATCTACTGGACTTAAATTAGGAAAAATATCTAATCACCTACCAGCCTGCAGCAGAAATAGTTTTACAAGCAATTCAGCTATTCTGAGTTGATGATAGATCTATAATGGTAAAAGCAATGGATCCAAACACCATATTGCAGCTTCCCAATTTTACTCCCATCAGTAGTAATAAATAAAACTTTTCAAAGCTACATAAAGTCAATTACATGACTGTCTTGCTATAAGAGCTTACACTCCTTATGGAAAATATGAGTGTAAGCCTGAAATTCATTTCCTGGTGTTGTGAAGTTTTAAAATACAGTGAATGCCATCTAAGTATATTGTAGTTGTTATTTTTGAAAACTAGCATGAAACAAATATCTAAGTGGTTTGTTTGCAGAGCATTAGTCATTGTTTTCAATTAAAAACAGTTGATTTAGTTGCTGAAATGCTTTCACTGAAACTGTTCTTTTAAGTAGAAGTGTGTACTGAGCAGAAGCAACTGACTTGTCTAATCTTGTACTACCTCTGTTTAAACTTTGAGGGAACAAGACCTTTAGAGAGACTTTCAAATCAAGCAGCAGATAGCTTGACCTCTAAGACAAGCAGAAAGAATTTTTCAGTTTGCAGTAGAAATTGTTATCTTACAAATGTAGATCCATCATGTTTGCTTCAGTGAACACTGGCAATCTAAAATCTTTAACTGACTATGCAAATAGTTGAGTTGATTTGTCCATTCTCTTAAAGTTGCTTCTCTATTTCCACTGCAGTTTGAAAAGTAAATGGCACTGTTGAAAGTCCCTTGAATGCTACTTTAAGTTCATGATAAAATTCCCTTTTTTTAGCAGACTTTTAATGGCAGTAATTAATACTAAATTTAAGCACTTGATATTTTAGCCATGACTTTTTCAGTAGTGCTGTTCTCAGACTTCCTTTTTGTTTTTTTTAAACTTAGTGCTCATGTTTTCAGAGCTTGGAGGAATCCTACATTTTTCTTTCAGGTCTGGAAGAGGGCGAAAGTTAAGTGGAGACCAAATAACTTTGCCAACCACAGTGGATTATTCATCTGTTCCTAAACAGGTAATTGCTTAAGTAAGTGGTAGGTGACTTAACAGATAATCACTTATCAGTGATTATACCAGTCCTACAACAGGATTGGTATATATCTGAGAATCATACCATATAATTATATATGCTAGATAATATCAAGGATGTATCTTAGCAAAATACAAAAGGACAAGTTTTTGTTTGCAGATAATATTAACTTGTACCATATGGTTCTATTAAGCCTGAAGTAGAAGATTGGTCTTCATGGGATGAAGATGCGCCTACCAGCGTGAAGATTGAAGGTGGCAATGGTAGTGTGGCTGCTCAGCAAAATCCTTTGGAACAAATGGAACCTGATTATTTCAAAGACATGACACCAACTATAAGAAAAACTCAAAAAGTATGTATTGCACTTTCAGCTCTGTTTATGGAGTGTATGTAAATTAGGCAACTTATGGGAAGTGCTGCTGGTAAAATTAAACTCTCCCTGTTGACATGAAAATGATGCTGACGTGTAGTCTAACATGTCCAATTAAGAATACTGACTCTTTGAGATCTAATGTGATGCTAATTAATGTTTGTGTTTTTAATGTTGATATTATTAGAAACTTATGAATAATTTCATGGTCTGAAGGCTCTGGCACATATAATGTGAAGAACCCTTAAGTTACTTCAATACTGAAAGTGGAACCACTGCACTTGGATACTTGAGCTCATTATTCTGATGTGATAACCTTTCATGTCCTGTTTTTTACTAGAGTTTGATGTAGCAGCACTGTTGGTTCAGAAAAGAATGGTTACTTGTTACACAAAGTTGTACTGGGAAGGTTGAAATTGGAGGGCAGTTATGTCAAAACAGTTTGTTCTTCAAATATCTGTTTTTACTGTGGAGACAAGACAGAAGGGCATATCCACAAGAGCATCAACACTGTAAATATTTAAACTAATGGTAATTGCAAGTTTTGGTTCTATGGAAGTCTTCCAGCTGAGTACTTAGAGGACTTTGAGACAACAGAAGGATCAAGTACTAGAACAGATTACAAGAAAGGTTGTTCAGGCTTCACCTCTGGACATTTTCAAAGCCAAGTGAATAAGCCCTGAGTACCTTCATCAGCCTCTGAGTTGACCATGCTTTGAGGAGGAGGTTGGATTACCTCTGAAGCCCCCTCCAACTGTGAATCTCCATGTGGTCCTGTGAACTGGATATGATACTGGGGTCAGTTTGTAATCATGATCTGCAGTATTCTGTGGACTAAATTCTAAGAATTTTGATCTCCCCAAACCTGCAGAGCAGAGGAAGACTGGGGAGAGATAGATTTCTCCTTTATACCTAATGGCATTTTTGCCTGAAAGAATGAGCTTCAGGTTCAGATCAAAACTTAAGTCTATGCTGTTTGAAAACTGTATACAGGATTCAGTTTCAATATCTATCTAGGGATGAATGCAAGCACTGTAAAGAACATTCCTGCTAACTTGACTTTATTACCTCCCTTAAATACTAATTTGCATTTGTATTTCCACCAAATCTGGGTTTAAAATAAACCCTAAGATCTGAGGTGGAATCTACTCAGGTTCTGACTCATATTTACAATGTTTAGAAATGGAGCTTCAGTCAAGTAACATAGTCTGTTGTTCCTAAGTAAGATGATCTAGCCCTGTTTCCTTTCTTGCATTGGTAATAGCATTTGTGCAGCCAATGGAGCTCTGAATCTATCTCTTCTGGAAGCAGCAGAGACTTAAAGTAGGCTAGACCAAATGAGTGAATTCCTATCTTGAGATCAAGCTAAGAAAGGGATACATGATCTTGGCAACTATGTTCAATTTGCTAATAAACCTTTTAGGATAAGTATTAGTGTATGTTTTTCAGCCAGATCAGTACAGGGCTTTACCAGTTGACATTATAGTGAATTAGACTGCAACTATTGAAATACAAATTGTCTGCACATATGTGCTGTTGAAGATGTTAAGAGAGCTCATTCTAAAGCAGTATAGCTGTGCAAACAGCACAATCCTCAAGAGCAGTATCTTACAGTGACCCATTGTAAAAGCAGGATTTCTCCACGGAATATGTCACATAATTTATAGTACTGGGAGATGTGGTTATTTGATCTGTAATTCTTTGTGCTGTTCTCTGTCTTAGTCGTAGGTTTCCATGCGATCTAAGAAAAAGCTAGTGGGAGAGGAAAGAGTTCTTCTGTCTTGCGTTTAGCTTCTCACATGTATCAGTTTGTGTGGCTTCCCAAATCCGAGGATATCTGAGACAGTGCAGTGTTGTATAGCTATAAATCTGGTTTTGAAGGTATAACAAGGAATCTGTGCTTTGACTTACCACTTTTTGTTGCTTTCTTGAATATTTTCAGATAGTTATTAAAAAACGAGAGCCTTTAAATTTTGGGATTCCAGAGGGAAATGCAGGATTCTCTAGCAGATTAGCAGCTACCCAAGATATTCCTTTTATTCACCAGTCTGTAAGTATGCTTCAAGTATTGATCTTGTTTTTGACAGCTAAATCATAGAATCAGTAAGGATGGAAATGACCTCAAAGATCATCAAGTCCAACCTGTCACCCACGACCTCATGACTACTAAACCATGGCACCAAGTGCCAAGTCCAATCCCCTCTTGAACACCTCCAGGGATGGTGACTCCACCACCTCCCTGGGCAGCACATTCCAATGGCTAACAACTCTCTCTGTGAAGAACTTCCTCTTCGCCTCGAGCCCAAACTTCCCCTGGTGCAGCTTGAGACTGAGTCCTCTTGTTCTGGTGCTGATTGCCTGGGAGAAGAGACCAACCCCCACCTGGCTACAACCTCCCTTCAGGTAGTTGTAGACAGCAGTAAGGTCTCCCCTGAGCCTCCTCTTCTGCAGGCTAAACAATCCCAGCTCCCTCAGCCTCTCCTCATAGGCCTTGTGCTCGAGACCTCTCACCAGCCTCGTTGTCCTTCTCTGGACAAGGAGTAGTGTGCCTAAGAGCCCCATTGTAGGGAGCAAGAGGAATAGTTGTAGAATAATGTAAATAGTTTCAAACTTGAGTATTTGGTTCAAAGCAATGAAGTAGTTAATCCAATTTTAACTAATTTATTCTGCTGAGAAAATTAACCAGATCAGTAATAGATGTAAAAATCTTCCACACACTTGTATCTTTGCAAGTCTTCTGAAACAAAGGACAATACCTTTTCTGGATTCTACACAGTAAGTTCCTAGCAAAAGAGTAGTAGGCTTTTTTACGTGATGATTTGGGATTTCATGGGTTGGGTTTTTTCATGGATTGGGTTTGGGTTACCTTTGCTTTAACCTGGTCTCTTTTTTAGCTTTCTGCTGCTTGCTTCCTTTCTGTAGGAATGGTCTTCTAACAGCTTCCTAATTTTTGCTCTTTAGTCTTTAAATTAGTGTAGTTAACCTAACAACCAAACCGTTTAGAAGGAAAAGCTCTCTCTCTGTGTTTTTTCGACAGTGCTTCTGCTTTGATTAACACAGTGCACAGAAGATTCTAGACAGAAAGTCATGGTCAGAATAGTCATACCACTTCCTTAGACTGTCCATAATGAAAATTATTCAGGGAGCTGCTTTTAGTGAAGTAAAAGCAGCACTCAAGTGATACTGGACACACAAACACATGGATGTACATGTTGGTTTGTCCATGTAACTTCCAGAAATCTCTTGCAGCATCTGTTCATTTCATCTGTACTCCAGTCCCTGCTCTCCCAGCTCTCTTCTCTTCCCTTTCTAACCGACAATGGAATCAGGAAAACCCTCCAAAAATAACTGGAAAAAGTCAGTACTGGGCAGGGGAAATGTGTAGCTGTGAAGTACTGTCATATCTCAAATATGTCTGGAAATTTTAACCTTGATGCTTCAGAAAGTGTTTTGTCTATTTTCCCCATGTGCCTAGAGCCTCTTTTTTTTTGTTTCAGCCTGAACTGGGAGACTTGGATACTTGGCAAGAAAATACTAATGCCTGGGAAGAAGAGGAAGATGCTGCCTGGCAGGCAGAAGAAGTTCTTAGGTAACTGAAAAGAATGTCAAACCATGTGAACTTTTTATATGTAAAAGAGTGAAATACAGATTTGTTTGTTGTAACACCTTTCTTGTAAGTGCTAAGAATTGTTAAACAATTAAGACAAATTATTTATATGCATCTAATCTCTATATAACTGGTACTTGGTAGAATACATCTTATACCTGATCAGTTTAGTAGAGGAGATAAGGGAAATCTGAGAATCACTGGAGCACTGGAAAAAGAAACACTGCCTCTGCCCACCTCCCCCGTCCCAACACTTAGTTATGTACAAATAACATGTTTCAATTTAAGTAAAATACCACTGGATGTCCTTAAAAAGGATCATAACCATATGCTCTAAACTAAAAATAGTTCAGGATAGACCACGATAGAAGGTGAATCCTGTGAGTGATCTGTGGTCTTCTGGCAAACTTTACTAAACTAGCTGATAAGGCTTGAGTGTAAAATCAGTGTCTTGCACAAAGCTCGTGTAGCTACTTCATCTATTCCATTCATGTTCTCTTTTTTTCCTTTTGATAATGTAGGGAAGGAGTATGAAGGGTCAGGTCGAGGTTGAGTTTAAATTAATCACCTAGAGTAATTTGAATTGTTAGTGATTTATGTTAACCTGCTTCATTTCAGCATTTATCAAACTTCTGATTGCTTTCTACATCATTAGATGGTCTGCCTCAGACATACAGTTATATGGTAGGACAGTAGTGATAATATGAAATAAGGATGCGATGTATTCAGAAATCATAGAGTGGTCTGGGTTGGATGGGACCTCTGAAAGTCATCTAGTCCAGCGCCATCTGCAGTAAGCAGGGCCATCCTCAACTAGATCAGAACTTTGAAGCTTTAAAGGAAAAAAGGTGTATTAAAAAAAAAGGAGGATTCTAGTCAACTATTTACTGTTGTATTTGGAAAAAGAGACCTTTTTTTTCCCCCCAACTAGCATAATAAGAAGGAATTCACCAGCACACTTTTGATGCCTTAATGATCGAAAATGTAGTAAACCAATTCTCATTCTGTCAGTCTTGATCTTCAGTAGCTTAATGTGTGAGAATAGGGTTGTAATGCAAATATTTTTGTTAACTCAGTCAGATACCTCTGTGAGTACATTCTGGTCAGCATCACGGGTTGTGGTTTGGGTTTTGTTTGTTTGGGTTTTGGTGTTGTTTCTGTTTGGTTAGGGTTTTTTGTTTGTTGTGTTGTTGGTTGGTTGGGTTTTTTGTGGGCTTTTTTTTTTTTTAACTTCAGTACTGAAACTGTTTCAATTCTTTCAGTAATGTAGCAGAAAAGTACAAGCTGTGTGGTATGAATGATGTGCCTTTAGGCTGTTTTTGTTCCAGGGATAATATCTTTTCCTGTAAAGAATATCAATAAGCTCAGCAACTGCTCTCAAGTGCAGTTTTCTGAGGCTTAATCTGTAATGTATCAGACAAAGAAAATGAAAGATGATGCAAAACACTTTTTAATGAGAAGTGAAACAATGACTTTTGCTAACAGCATTTTACTTGACTTAGTCCTTACTCTATTTTTTTTCATACTCCTAAAAACATCTGTAATAGAATAATGTTCAGACTTTCCAAAGGGCTTATTTTATAGTAATTAGCCACTGAAAGCAATCAGGTGTGTACACATACCAGTTTATTTTTGGTGTATAAAATTTGTGTAATGGATATTTCCAGAGTGGTCCAAAGTACTTTATCTGCTAGGTTTGTGCTCTAGAATACTTAGGGATATCTCCTATAAGGTGAAACAGAGGCATTTCCCCACAAACTGTTTCGGAAGTGTCATTTTTTTGGTTGAAGCTGTTCTAAAGGTTCCAGCCTGCCATATTTATTACTGCAAGGCTTCAGCTCAAGTAGTTAATTTTTCTTAGAATTCCTCCCTGGCCTTACTAGGAAGTATCAAATTTTACTTGTTGTAAAAGGAGTGTGTGTGTGTCCAAACAATTCAACTAAATAGAAGGAACAGGATCAGAACTGTCACTGTCTCTATTACATACCACTTGGCCAGCTATGAATGGCCATCTCAGTACAACTGATCATTGTGTAAGCTATATCCCAGATGTGTGAAGTAAAATCTGTTTTATTTGTGACACATCAAATGACAACGTTTTTCTTTTAACTGGGGAAAGTGCTGGCTGATTTTCAGCAAGATTGATAAGGAAAAACCTTTTGGATTTACAGTTGCTCTTGCAGTAGACATCTGTGGTATAGCTAACACTTGACATTTAATATAAAACTTAAGTACAGTACTTGACAGGCCTGGCTCTATTTTCAACAGACTGTAGCAAAGTGACTTGAAGTCTCTTTTAATGCTACATCATGGTCTACAAAATGCTTTGAAGATTTCAGACTGCTAAATGGGGGACAAGGTCCCCCTTGCCCTCCAGAGTGTTAAAGCTGACTGTACTCCAGCGGTTCTTACTGAGATTAAAATAAGTGTGCAGAAAAAGGATCTCCCTTATCTGTCTCTGCCTGGGTACCTGTTGGTGCTCAGTTAGGTTCTCAGATTGGAATAATTTTTGTGTACTAATGGAGTGCTGACCAATTGTGCAGAATTGGTCAGGGCTGTGGCCTGCTAAATAGCAGAGAGGACTGCATCCTGTGGCCTCTTGGGTGACTTAATGCATGTGTCTAACAGTTGCAATAAGCATGTATAGTAAGCCAAGAGTTTCCTGGAATCAAAGCTTGATGAAAGACAGTGCTGAGGAGTAGGTTACTAGTGCCTGACAAGTTCTGTGGTCTTACTTGTTTTTCACCCAGTCCTCAGCAGGTTCTGTACTGGGATGCACTGAAATTTTCCAGGGGGGTGATGAATTGGTACAGTGGATAATAAGCTGGATTTTCAGTTAATTGAAGTTAGTTAGAACTTGATTTCTTCTGCAAATTGTGGATAACTGTCCTTTTCAGACTTAGTAATACCAGTGATGTGTTTTTCCAGTGGGAACAGATAAGTTAAGTGGTGGTGCATGTTTAGTTGTGAAGTAAAAGCCAAATGATATGAAATCATTCTTCTTCACAAGGTATACACTAAATAAAAAACATTCTGGAATAAGAATGTCTGCTAACAGACTTTGGATTATAATTCCTCTAATTTATGTTCTTCTAAGCAATTAAATTCAGCTTTTTTTTTTTGGGGCATAACTTGTGTTAGGAATGCAAAGCAAGGTTGACATCAGGAATTAATACTTTCCAAATTTAAACGACTTGTATCATTCCATCTGGACTCTGCTGAATTCCTTGTTCTGGAACCTAGAAAAGTGAGTCAGAGACAGCTTCAGTTCATCACAGGCTCTAACTTTATTGTGAAATGAAACCTTTTTGGATCTGAATGGTAGCAGCTTTATGTTGAAAACATACAAGAAGTGTGGAATAGAGATCCAGGTTTTGAATAATGGCCAAGTAAACGAGCAGTAGAAAGATAATCACCTTGTGCTCAGCTACTGTAGCTGGGAGGGGGATTGGTCTTTTCTCCCAGGCAACCAGCACCAGAACAAGAGGACACAGTCTCAAACTGCACCAGGGGAAGTTTAGGCTCGAGGTGAGGAGAAAGTTCTTCACAGAGAGAGTTGTTAGCTGTTGGAATGTGCTGCCCAGGGAGGTGGTGGAGTCACTGTCCCTGGAGGTGCTCAAGAGGGGATTGGCTGTGCCACTTGGTGCCATGGTTTAGTAGTCATGAGATGTTGGGTGACAGGTTGGACTTGATGATCTTTGAGGTCTTTTCCAACGTATTGATTCTGTGATTTCTAGTTGTTTATATTTTTTGGTGACCAATTTGTCTGAGGTGAAGTCCAATAAAATGACTTGGCCAGCAGAGGGCATGGAAACTACTTCTCTTGGCAGAAGAGTTCTGTGTGGGTTTTTTGTTTGTTTGGTGGTTGTTGGTTTTGTGGTGGAGTTTTGGGGGGTTTTGTTTGGTTTTTGTTGGTATTTTTGCTCTTTCCCTATAGGAGGGAAACATGGTCTGATAGGACTTTCCTCATTTTAAATTGCAAATGAATAGCAGCATTGATTAACATCTCCTGTGGCTATTTGGAACTGTGCTTTTTAACATGTGGCTGGTGTACACACAGCTTCCTTCTGCATAAGTTCAGAGGTGTGGGGAATATAATAAAATCTACTGTAAACAGGCAAATATTATTACCCTGTATATACTTGACTGACAGTACTGTCCACTGTCTGAGTTTCTGGTGGAATAGTGGGTCACAATCTCAAAAAAAAAAACCATCCTCTGAGAGCTCCCATTAACTTGGAATGTGGATGCTGATGTGAGTGACTAATTTCATTCTTCTGTGGCAGACAGCAGAGCAGCTTAATGTAGTATAGGAAAGCTTCTAGCCATTAATATTCAATCAAGGGAAGCCATGAAGGTATTTAAATGCAGTCCCTGTGCTTTCCAGTAAAAAGATAATGTGTAGTCTTTGTACCTCACACATTTCTAAGTTTTGTATACCCAGTTTGTCCATAGATGGAATCTCCTAGAGAAGTGTTTGACACACTTAAGTAGGTGTGCACAGGTTACTTAGATACATTGAGAGTTAATGCCATACTGCCTTGCCTATTAACATTCTTTATTCTTTTACTAAGTAACTCTTTATTCTTACTGAATAGTTGTTACACTTCCTTTTCAAGTTAATTAAGCTAAAATTTTAAAGTCCTCTTGAAAGCAACTTAGATTTATTTATTACTTTTCATATCTAATTAACTGACTCCAGAGCAGAAGCGACTTCCTTAAGCCATTCTACTACTACAACACAGTCATGTGCCAACTGGAGTGTGAATGCAGGAGTATGGATCTAGTTGCTACCCCTGTGCCACTCAGTGAAGTGTTGTAGCTGCAGCTGGGCAGTAAAATGAGTGGATTTTTGTTGTGTGGGGTTCCTCCCCCCTCCCTCCTTTGCTCTAGTCAGTTATGTATCTGTTGAAATTGGAAGCCTATTTCTGTAGACAGCTAGTAGATGAGCTAGCAGATAGTGATGTCTGGGGTTTTATAGCAGTGATAAGAAATAATGCTAAAAGGATACACAACTGAAGAAGACTACATTATTTCCTTAAAGGCTACTGTTTATATATGTACTGAACAATAGAGTACAACACATCCTGAACATGTGAAAGAGGGTATTAGAGGTTGTCATTTTGTCTGATCATGAGGAAGATGTTTGTAGTATTTGCTTTACAAAGAGGATAACTGCTGATGCCCCTGCTGAGGGAAAGGGAGGGACATAAGTCAGTGTTCTAGACAAGCTGAACTGTTTGGTCTGTATCTGAAAAGACAGCTAATGCTGCTACTCAAAAGCATTAGGGAGATTTGTTCTTTTTTGTAAATAGCTCTAGGCCTCAACTGTCCTACACTTTGATTCACTTACTCTGAGTCTTTGAGAATAGAATAGCTTTTAGGCTGTAAAATAACTGAATACTACTGCCTAAGACTACATGAATCTGAAAAAAAGACTTCAGCATAATACAAGAGTAACTGTTCTGGGCTTAACTTCATTCAGTAGAATAAAGCTCTGTTTCTATTAGTTATATTAATCTGCTTTTTTGATAGGAATTTAAGGTATGACCATGCTGGAAATTGGATTCCTGTTATTTAGCAATTCATGTTCTCTTTATTTACAGACAACAGAAGATGGCAGAAAGGGAAAAAAGAGCAGCAGAACAGCAACGAAAGAAAATGGAGAAAGAGGCCCAAAGGCTAATGAAAAAGGAACAAAACAAAATTGGTGTAAAACTGTCCTAACAGAAACCAGACATCAGTGGCAGTGACAGTGAAAATGAGAGTTTCATCTCAACAACATACATATTGGTATTAAGTATTTCTAGGACTTCAACACACTGCTTGGTTTCAGTGCATTCTTCAGGTCATCTCAGAAGCCAGGATTCCCCCCAGATATCTTGAACTACTAGTAGGTGGTTCTTAAAAGAGGAAAACATCCACAGAAAATCATGCCTTGACGGAATGATTTTTCCTGCAATAGTTTTATTCCAGCACCCTTCTTTGCAGCAAAAATGATTGAGCAAAGATGCTGATTGAAAAACACTCAAATGAACAGCTCAAGCCTAGAGAAAAGAATGTAAATACTCAGTGGTGGGAAATCTACTGTATTGTCTGTGCTTACCTGAAACATGTAATTAAACAGTTTTAAAGAACCCCTTGCTTCCTGCCTGATAAAGAATGGCTGCTTTGGTCTTTTTCTAAAACTGTTTATGAATACTTGAGTTTCGCATAGGAGATCATCTTTGCCTGTGCAGAAGAAAATTACTTGTTATGGATGATCTGTAACTCTGAATGTGCTTGTGGCAGAGTATACTACAGCAGAGCACAAGCTATAGCTGAATGCTAAAGTGGATTTCTTGTCACTGTCACTTGCAGCTTCCTGTGCTGCCGTGCCCACTTACATGAGACACTGCACTGGCTACCAGCAGTGGTATCCCTACATAGTAGTGGTGCATATTGCTCCTTTCTTACGAAGGCTGATGTCAACATAAGGCAGTGATTTAATCACTTACTTGTATTGGTAAATTTGTGTGTCTAGCAGAAATACTTTTACTTCCTACAGTTGGGGGTGAGGGGGAAGTAAAAATCCTCATACCTCATACTTGTTGCATATAACTGGAAAAAAAAAAGTCCTGTTAATTGAGCTAGTGTGAAAATTCTTAGTTAACGTTCCATCTCAAATTCCATTTTTTGTGGTACACTTACTGTGTGTATTTACACTGGAATTCCTCTGAAGTGGGTATGGTAAATATGGAGTGGAAGACAACAACACTTTAATGAAGAAGGAAAGTTCAATGTCTGTTGGAAGGGAAGAGGGGAGTCTGCTGCTTATGTGCAGCTCAGAGCTTCAGTGAAAACCCTTTCCATCTTCTGTAGTATGCATGCTATTATGCCTGAATTCATTGGGATTCATGGATTTCTTACCTTGTGACAGATGAGTGAAAACATCAAGTTCTGTGCCTGAGCCTTGTTCCCTGTGCATACAGGGAGCAGTGTTTTACAACTTTGGTGGGAAGAGGTGGGAGGCTATCTGACTAGGTCATGCCTGCTGAGAAAAACAGATGTTTTGATGAAGTTGTAGTACAAGTTGTGGCACAAGCTTTGCTTTAAAAAGTAACTGAGGAAACAAGATAATAAGAACTACCATTAATGGTCTTAGTCATGGAGAAAAGTTAGAAGTGTTTAGTATGCTTCTGTTGCTCCTTAAAATCTTGCACAAGTCAACTGGCTGGACAGCAGGTTTTAGGTATGAAAGAAGTCCTTGAGAAAGGCCACCTTCTAAAAGGCATTTTAAAATTGACCAGTATGCACTTTAGTGCCTATTTTCTGCACAAGTGTTCTGGCTGGAGCAGAATGGATGACTACAATCTGTGCACACTGAAAAGTGGTATAACAAGCAACTCCCCTAGTACACACCTTTCTGATGGGGGAGAGGAGGTAAGGAGAAATCTGTGACTAAGCTTTGCTAACCATCTGTGTCCTTTTAACTGCACCAATGAAGTGAGGAGGTACAAGTTGCATTTCTTTCACTGTTGGTGACGCAAGGTAGGGAAACCTGGTCTCTATTGCCTATTTCAGGTAAAACCTGGAAGCTACATCTCTAAAAGCAAATAGTGCTTACCATTGTTATTTCTCTGGCAATGTCAAATAGATGCAAATAAATACTATTTATTAAAAGGAACAAAACATGGGCTACTTAATCAAAAGTTAGAAGTAAAGCCCCCGAATACATCATGAAAGCACATTTGTATTTTGGAGCCTTGAGTCATTTTAAAACCTCGTAGGTGCCTCACCTTGCATGTTAGCCTTCCTGTATTGCTTAGCTGTGTGCTGCTTTGCTGTTCTTCCCTCCATCTTGCTGTCCATATCTTAGTAGAGCTGCTCTAGGAATTGCTCCCATTTCCTCTGTTATGTGCTGATTTAATCTTAGAATTGTTTCAGATCATCAAGTCCAACCATTCTCTCTCTGCCAGGTTAGTGCTAAACCATGTCCTTTGCACCACAGCTTTGCACTTAACGTTTTCAAGAACGTCAGGGGTAGTGAATCAACAACCGCCCTGGGGAGCCTGTTCCAGTGTTTGGAAACCCTTTCAGTGCAAAATTTTCTAATATCCAATCTAAACCTCCTCTGATACAACTTGAGGCCATTTTGTCTTTTTTCACTTGTTGCTTGAGAGAAGAGACTGATCCCCACCTGGCTCCACCCTCCTTTCAGGTAGTTGTGAGTGAGGTTTCCCTTCAGACTCCTTTTCTCCAGATTAAAGAACCAAATTGCATCTCATTGTGCACACTGAGACTGCATGACTCTTGTCCAGGTCTGTCCAAGACCCTCTGGACCTCTGTTAAATGCCAGGAAGACTGGTAGTTTTCTGGGAACACAGAAATAAGTTTCAAGCTTTCAGAAGTCTGCAGTGGGTTGAATATGAGGTCACTGGCATTTGTTAATGCAGGGTAAGTGCTGCAGAGTGGGTGGCATGTGTGTCTGCAGACCAACTGGAGCCTTTTTCTGCAGCTGAGTGCTTATGCTTGCAGATCTGCTTAGGCTTTCTGACTATGTTCTCCAGGTCCTGATGGTTTCTTTTGCCCTCATCTGATGCCTCCTCCCACTCAACCTGTGCCCAAGAGCTCAGCTGAGACAGGGCATTTTTTATAGCTTAGCTGCAATGAAACACTCACACATTTGACATTTCTAACATGCTTTACTGAACTTGTGATTATAAAGGTAATTTACAATAAAGCAATTAAATAAACAATAAGTTAAAATACAATACATTTATACATAGTATTTCCAAGGGCTCGAAAGACTATTGGGTTCCAATACATTAAGACTTTAAAACAACATTGAGATTCAAAGTGTATCCACACCTATACTGATCTTTGCAACAAGTTTCAAGACTCCCAACAAGGTACATTTTTGGTTACAGTCCCCCCTATATGTGTAAAACCAGTGAAATGCTCAAGCAATTGTACGACTGAGAAGAGCACTACACGAGACAGGCACAAACGATGTGCTGGAAGCCGCCTGGGGAAGATGAGTTTCACCTCTAAGTTGAATCGACACCTTGGACAACGAACGGAAAGCGCTAGCATGCTTTCTGGAGCACGTGTGTGATACGCTTAGTGGGAACAAGACTCCACCTCACTTGATGCTGTAGTTTCAAAAATGTGTGAAGTTCGTGCTGCCTAAAGAAATTCCCCCACCTTTCCCTGAGGCCATTTGCTCCCCTGTGTATCTCATGTTACTCTTGAGCCAGTGCAAAGCACTTGCCCATTCCCTCAGTGAACCAGCTAGGGAAAGAGACTGCCCTTAAACTTGGCAAAAAACCAAGAGTGCTAGCTGTAATTCACTCCTCATGTCCTCTGTGCAGCTGTGTTGGCAACACAGAGGCACCAGTGCAGGGGAGGGCCGAGGTGCCTGGGTGCAGGAGGCCAACTTCTGTAGGCAGCAGTACTGTTAAAAACATCTTGTGGAACTACAGGTTTCGACTTTTTTATTTCCAAACAAGGAACATGTTTTCAAACCGATTTATAGTGCAAATCAAAAGAGTCAAAAGCAAAATGATGGACTCTGCCAGAATATACAATAACTTTTTACCGTCTATCTCAACCCTCTTTCTTTCTGCCTCAGCCAGTTGGTTTCCAGGGACAAAGTGGACTTCAGGCTTTGATATCGAAGGGTGTACGGCGTAAGGAGTGCAGGGCCACAAGGCAGCAACCACGAAGCAACGCTCCGATATTGTAAATGGGATCTGTTCCTCCTCTCTGAGTACTGAAAGCCCACATGATAGTTGGTACAACAGGGGCTGCTACAGCCAGGACATCTCTGAGGAGACTGCTGCTCCAGTATCTCCTCTTTATTCCTATCTGAGAGGAAGTACTGATGTAGCCAAAGGTTTCATCATCATGTGGCTCTGTAAAATCAAGTTCTTTCATGAAACGGTTCTTATGAGATCCATGCTCTACCTTCCTGCAAGGAGACTCCATAGGAGACAAAAGGATGGCAGAGTTTGGATCACTTGGGGTTAAGTCCACTACGACACCAGAATCACTGAAGCTTCCAATAGAAAATTCACCCAGTTCCTTCAGTGAAGAGGGTGGGCTTAGAGGACTGGTATCTTGAGCTCTGAAGATGTTTTGAATGAGCTGCTCCACATCTAGGCTATATGGCACCACGTCAGTCTGGACAGCCTGCTCCACTGTCATGTAGCTATATTTCTCTTCCACCCAGGAAGATGTTATTTTTTCATCCAAAACATTTTCAAGCAGCTCCCTCTTCACAGAAGAACTGGAGGGAGCTGGATCACTCCAGTCAGAAGTTGTGTTGGTCAAACTCTCTCCAAATGGATCAGTCCCATTAGTTGTATCCTCAGTAAGAAGCAGCCCACTATCTGCCACCTCTTCCAAAGCCTGGTCCTCTGTGATAAGGCTGTCTGGCACCATGGCACACAACACTGACGGCTTCCCATCTGAGCCCCATGTGTACTCCAGGCACTGCTCATCCCTCGCAGAGCTGTTCTGAGCTATCTCCATGCTCTGCAGCAAAGATTCCAGTTTCTTGTTTTGAATATTTATGTCTGTGAAGTATTTCTGAATTTTTTTGTCTTTCTCAGCCAAGCTGTTTTTCATGGTTTCAATAACCTGTTTGAGTTGTTTAATTTCACTTCTTGCTTCCTTTAAGGCCAGCTCTGCCTCCACACGATTACACTCTTCTTCAATCCAGTCTTCCCTCATCCGCCCCAGCTGAGCTTTGAGCTCTTCTATTTCTGTTTCCCTGTAGCAAAATAAAAATGCTGTTAACACTTTAGCTGATTGGTCAGCTAGAGAGTCAATGTAAGGCTCCACCACACAGGGATGACTATGCTGCAGAAATGTGCACCACAGAAGGAAGCAAATTCTTCCATGCACCATTACCTGCCACTTCTGAGACAGCTGACAGAGGTGTAAACCAGTTGCCAAGGCATGCTGGCTGACTGCTAACTGGAATCACTGACTTTGCCACACAGCCAGCATCCTTATGGGCTCTGCTGTGATCTCAGACATTTTGAGGCACAAGTGGTGACCTCCAGGTCCAGTCCAGCCAACAGAGGGGTTAACATATCACCTACTGCCTTGACCTGGATGAAATGAGGTCAACAGATGTGCCTCCCAACAGCTCATCATGAAGGGACAGAGCCAGAACTGGCCTTGGGCAGCAGGACAGCTTGGGGATGCAGGCACCCAGCTTGCTTTGCCCAGTGTGGAGTCAGAGGCTGCTGTCTTGACTTGCAAGCAAGTGGGGAGAGGGTCCCCTGCAAGAGATTTAGCTCTTGCAGATGCAGAGGTCAAGCTCTCCAAGCTGGACCATGAGGTAGGTCTCTGAAACTCTGCCTTGGGACTCTATTTAAAGACCTCTTTTTGCCTGCTTTGGTTATGTGTGCTGGAGACCCAGTTCTCAGACTGCATTTTTAGCAAAAGAGACAACATCTGTTGCTGTGTAATGCACATTGTCCTTTCTATGCACAGCAACCATGAAAAGGGCTATTGTGAAAAATTCAGTATCTAAGTGACAAAACCACAAGTGGGCACACTGGTTTGTGTAACAGCTCTTCTGTCAGCAGAAGAGAAGGACAACCCTTGTAGTCATAATTCACTAACTGAGGTAGAACAGGAGACCAAGGTAAAACACACTGGCAGGTAGAAACTGTTTCATATAAAAATAGGTCTCAATGCTAAATGAGACTGGTAAAAAATTAGCCTTTCAAAATATTCTGCTGGGAAATCCATATTCATAACTACTGAGTGGTACATACTGAGCATGCTGTGAAACCTGAAATGCCTGAAAACAGTTTCTTAATGAACAATCTCTGCAGTCAAGAAATAAGTAAAAATGTTGAGGATTCCCACCCCTAAATGTTCCTGAATTGATCTTTCTAACTTTGATTTCTGAAGTAACGTGTACCTTTCTTTAAGTTTGCTCTCAGATTCCTTCAGCTTTGTTTTCAAATGCCGTACTGTAACTTCTTTCTGCTGCAGAGGAGTCAAGTACTGCTCTGGATTTTGTGGCTTAATGCTGTGATTATCACAAGAATTGTATCTCCCTGATCGCCTGAAAAGAAAAAACAATAGAAGAGCACAAACCATCACATAACATCACTCCTGTACTTCTTCAGACCTGGCGAAAAGAAAAGCATCCCATTGAATGATACAAAACTGAGTCTATGTTTGACTCATTTGGGGCTCCTCAGGGTCCACTTAAGTGATTCCCTCTGTCAGAAATGGATGATTTGTGGCTATAGTGCAGATTTGCTATTTGCTATGCTTAGTTTCAGTGCCACTACATCAAATGAGACATTAACTGTGGAATACCTAGATATCTCCTAACCTGAAATGGGTGGTGTACCCAAAAAACATTCAGCTGGACCATTGGCAAAGACACCCAGCTGTAGACACAGCCAGGTGAGGTAGCATAGAGACTGTGTTCACACATGATTTATGAAGCTGAAACCTACATCTGTCCTATCTAGCTTTAGGTGTGTATCTGACATACTTGCCTGTTGAGCTGCCTGAGACAGTGCAGGAGACAGGGGCAGGAAATGGCAGCAGTGTGGTGGTAATTTCTTCTCTGCAATATGTGGTTTGTACTCTGACAGGTATCTCTTTTCTTTCCTGTACAGGGACTGCACAGAGAGGTGCCTAAGGCTGATCACAGTGGTCTTTCACCTCAGTGTATAATGTTTGCTACACTACACCACCTAATGCTCTCCAAAGTGAAAGGACCCTTACAGTAAATCCTCATGAGAACTGGTGGCATGAAACCACATGAAGGAGCCTGCCTTGGAGTGAAAACCAACTATAAGGGGCTTTGACTAAAAGAAACCTTGAATTTTACAGCACCCTATTGACTGTTAAGCCACCAATATGAGGAGTCAAACCTATGCTGAGGAGCAAGGTGACTTTCTCAGCAACCCAGACAGCTGATCCCACATTACAGTGCAGAGAAGGTAATTCAGAGTGCTGAACACCAGGATGATGAAATAAAAACTTGCCTCATCACTGGGCTGCTGTCACTTCCTTTGTATGAGCCTGAGTTGCTGCTGCTGGCTGAAGAAGCCCTGTAACTCTGATGGATGTTAGCAGGACTCAGCTGGTTTTTGCACAGTGTTGACAAAGGATCCTTTTCACGGTTAGCAGGTGGGCTGGCTCCAGACTTGTAGGATAAGGATCCATTATTCCGACCATAAGGGCCACGACTAGAGGGAAACCAAAATGGTTAGAGCATGTTGCATTATCCTCATTGGGCAGCTAATTATGTGTCTTATTTTACATACAAAGTTGTCTAAACATGGATAACTGTGAGTGGTAAGGAAGAATGTCCTGAAGTCATCAGCCACCACATGCTCCCATGGGGCTCTTAGTTTGCATTACATGACTCAGGGCATCCTTGGCCATTTTCACATTTCTTTGCAGGTAGTGGGGTTCCCAGTGATCATCCATGTTCCCTCAACCTCCAACTCCATTAAGCAATGAGGGAATTGAAGCCTGGACTGGCGCCAGAATAAATATGTTTCAGCATTCCTTGGCCAGGTCTGTGGAGAGGTGGCCAGCCCTGGAGGTTTGCTGTAAGACTGCTTTGACGCTCCTCAGCAAGCAGCCTGAGGGATTGCAGCATGCAGTGAAAACAGATTTTGTTTTGCCACTGTTCTTTTCTGCCTTTGGCATGCTGGACACTTCAGCTGTCATTGTCAGCTATTCATTCACTTAGATATAGTCTGAACCCCACTGACCTCAGGCTGAAATAGTATTAAAACAGACAAAAGCATGGCATTTTCTTCCTTCCTTCCTTCTTGTTTCCCTCATACACATCTATCTTTCTTTTCCCACTCTTTGTAAAATAATCTGACTGTCAACTGTGAATGTTTGAAAGCAATTGGTATGCACACTGCTCGAGAGCTGCCAAAGGGCTGAGGTGCCCTGAGGACAGCTACTCGGGGTGTGTTCTTTGCTTGCCCACTTGGTTTGCCTTTCCTGCACTACCGTGCTGCTACCTTCACCCTCCCATGCAAGAACACTGTAATGAAAGCACAGGTTTCAGAAAAATACAGAAAAAAAGGAAAATCCGGCCAGCAAAAGACAAGGCTTGAACGCAAAAATTTAAATACCACAGAATTAGGAAGCAAAATATCTTCTTAAAATTGTCTGACTTGGTTTCCTCCCTCCCCTGGAAATGGAACAGTTTATAAGGAACAGATGGTTGAGTGGCTGCTGCAAACCTTCACCACATTGCTGCGGTCTGGGTGATTTTATCATTATTTTACAACAAAGTGCGGGGCTGTGGTTTGTGACAACATTGAAGTATTTCATATTCAGTTAAGCCAAACAGTTGAAAAATAACATATTGCAAAGAAGACATCTCATTCCACTCTGTACAGCAGAGAATCTACCCTGGTGTGAGGGAGAACTTACATGGACTGTGCAGAACACAGCAAAGCATTCGAAGGAGCCTTCTTACAGAAGACTTCTGTCCAGTTGAGCAGGTCAGTGTGCTCTAATTTGTAGTGATATTTAAATGCACAGTATGAAATGACACATAATATTAGTGAAAGTAAGGCGATTTTAGGGCTTCATATTATACTTAGTACTGTTTTTCCCACAGCCAGTAACTTCACTTGGTAGATTTTATCTTAAGAGCTTAAGTAATGTTTATTTTTCTAAGAGTCTCACGATACAGATAGGAAGCTGCTCATTAAACAGCATTCTGCCAGTTTCTCTACACTGAGGCGCACTGAGACCTTGGAGTCTGCGTGACTCAAGCATACGTGTATCTTGCTGCTAGTCCCAGCCTCCCTGCCAGCTCTTCCACAGAGGGAAGGAAACCAGTCCTGTGAACTGGAACTCTTTCCACCTACTTCAAAAAAATGCAACCAGCAGGGACTGCGTGGGCAGAGCACAACAAGCGCTGCTCCCTCTCAACGCCCCCATATTCACAAGCTGTCTGGATTTGCGCTTCATACAAGGAAAAATCCTACAGAAATCTTTCCTGGGAAGTTCATTTAGACAGATGACTATGATAGCTTGTTATTTTATTATTTTTTAAAATCATTTTAATTTGCATACAGTTTTAGCAATATAAAGGTTGGGCAAGGGTGTTTAAGAAGAAAGCATCAAAGCCAGTATGATCTACTTCTTCCTACAAAAAGTAAGGTCATGTTCTGGAAAGGAACACACTGAGTTGATGATTTATTACTGGAAGAAGACAAAGTGGTAAGACTAAAAGGTTAAAGTTAACTGCTTAGCAACACTGCTGTTAACTAACATACACCCAGTTTAACACACTTCTCCTCTACTCCTGCCAATGCCTCTTCTGCCTTACCTGATTGTGTCTCTCATACTTGTCAGGATTAAACAACAAAACAATACCAGTTGGCTGATCTGGCACGCTGACAACTTTCGTGCTCCGAATACAGCATTTCTTTCAAGCCACAGTTCTCATTAGTGTAAGTGCTGCCCAAGAGCACAGTGTTACCCAAGTTGTTTTAAAGCTCACAACACTGCCATTGCATGTATTAACTGCAAGACCTTCCACAGCAGTCTGTCTTTGCACTAGCAACACTTGAAATATTCAGGAGAAACTGCTTCGCTTACTTGCGAGAAAAAGATGATCTTTTGCTTCCAGCAGCTGACATGTGGACTTCAGGCGCTGAAATACTGCCCGTGCTGCTTGAGGAGCTAAAATCGGCTTCACTCCCTGGAAAAGAAAAGGGAGGAGTGAAAGCACGATGGAATTTATAACTCAAAGACTGTTTTCAAAATAACAATGAATCACAAGCATCCTTCCTTTGTCCATCCCATGTGAATGTCAGAAGTTGCATGACTTTCCAAAGTTGCATGACTTTCCCTGAGGACAAGCACTGGAGTCCATCCAGATTTGCAGCATTTCTTCAGAACTGGCACTTCAGCAGCAGCAGCAGAAAAAAAACATTCAGACACAAAACCCTCATGCTACAGAAGCCATTTTAAGGCTCAGCTAGGAACATTTGTTATGATAACCTGTTTGCTTTCTCACTGCCATCAACACTTGAATGAGGCTGCTCACATGGCTCCTTCAGGAGCACAATGATTAGAAGCACACACTTGTAACTGGAGATCTCATCTTGCATTAAAACCATATGAAAATACTTCTTGCTGGGAGGAAAGCAGCTTCTGTTTCGGTTTCTGAGATGATGTACACATACATGTATCTATGCATTAATATGTGAAGGCTAACAGAGAATACACACACATATATAGGTACACACATAGCAGGTTTTCATGTGTCACAGAAGCATAGTAAGGCAGTTCTAATAGCCTTAAATAATCCAATAATCACGTGTGGCTCTCAAGTGCTTCTCAGGTGCCAAGCCATCTATCAGACTACTGACTTTCTATGGATCACAGCCTTTTTTCCTCCCCAGGCTCTGGCATATGCAAGGAAAACTTCTCACATTTTCCTAAGGTCAGTACTTTGCTAAGGTAGATGTACAAACAAAGTCTTATCATCTGGAATCTCTCCCCCCAAGTTAGGATTTTTTTTTAGTCTGTCACTCAGATGGCAAACATCCCAGGCCACATCCAGGTCTCATGCTGCAGCATCACAATAGTGGGTGGTAACTGCGTCTGAGGGGACAGAAATAACTTTCCAACATCCTTTAAGCAGCCAGGCAGGAGAAACGTCTCTCACTCCAGAATTACCGGGTGCTGTCCCCTGCATAAACACTCAAGGCCAGTTGCTGCAGACTAGCCACAAATCCATTTCTGCTATCTTTCCCATGAGGGGAAGATGCAGCTGCATATACCATCATCCTCATCACAGCAGATAAACCTCCAAGTGCACTATCTCTCTTAAATCACTTGCAGAGCTGATGGTTATGGGCATGTCTTGAAGTCCTGAATACTCAGGACTGGGAAAAGGCCTTAATGGAGCTGTCCTCACTGCCTTGAAGAGGATGAGATCCAACCATCTTCATTAACATCTGGCAACTCATACCAACTGGTCTTAGGATCAGAGGTGTTCAGATTTAACCCAATACTTTCCCAACCTCACCAGGTCTGAGACCAGCTCCTCTTTCTCTGTGCCTCTGATTTAGCCCAGTCCAGAATACTCCTCAGCCCCATTTCAGAGTGCTCAAATGCAAAGCTTAGCTCTTCAAAAGAATATCCTCCTTGGAACCCAGTTTTATCATCTCTCACCAACTCCATGCCCAGAACAACACTCCTGATGATCAGATCCAAGTCATCACAGCTGTAACCAGATCAGAACTGCATGTGAGTTTGAGAGGGGGAGCAGCAAAGCTGCTTTGTTTCACAAAATATTCACATCAAGTCTACAGATGCAGATGTCAGTGACCTTCTCCTTGGGGAAGCAAAATGATCGTGGGATACAACATCCAAAGCTGCAACAGTGCTTTCCTGATAAACAAAACATTCCCATCTTCAAAACTAAAGTACATTCCAAATACTGTCTTGGTACCCCACTACACCCCAATCTTTCCCAAACAAGACCCAAACAGGAAAACATGTCACACACATACCATACCTCTGCCGTCTGGGCCCCCAAAGCATTCCTGCCCTTACAAGATGCCAACAGCTTTCCAAGCCAAGTCCTGGCTGTGACAGAGAACAGGAGCCCTAGCCAAGGCTTATCTCTGCTTAAGTAGACCACATCATAATCAGATCTTGCTATCGAAAGCATGTCAAGGAAGCAAGGCTTAATAATCACCTCTCCCTGACCCGCCTGGCTTGCGGCACTGCACAGGGAAGGGCTGCCGAGCCCTGCCGATAAGAGTCAGCGGAGCCTGAAAAGGCAACCACCTCTAAGGCTGAGTTTTCTGAAAGA
This sequence comes from Dryobates pubescens, assembly GCF_014839835.1. NCBI lineage: Eukaryota > Metazoa > Chordata > Aves > Piciformes > Picidae > Dryobates > Dryobates pubescens. Next base: position 10,531,068 of record NC_071625.1, read on the forward strand.
CTGAACTGTGCCAGAGACCAGGAGCTGTGGCTGCAAAGCATGAATTAACCTGTCTGGCCCCAATTCTGATAATAGCTGCACATAAGCTTAACAGTGGGCACAGGAGACTACTTATGCTTAAAATTAGGCGTGGGGCTATTTATAGGATCGTCAAGAACATTTCATAAATTAAAGGGGTCACTGCTAGTATTGTTTCCAAGTGTGTTAGTGACGTTAAAGCCGACTCTGAATGCAGCAGAGCTTGACAGCGATGTTACTAGGCAAATTTGCAAAATATTTTCTCCTATTTGGTAGACATCTCTAAGTAAAAGAACATCTCTCCATTTAATATTGTCTGCAACATATTCTCCTGAGTAAGTGTGAATTCTGTCTTACAAATGTCTTAACAAAGAGACAAGACTCCTTGCACAGCATCAACGTGGGCAGGAGGTGAACACAGCCTCTCATCTCTCCTAACGCCTTTCTACAGGCTGACAGCTCCCTCAGGACACCTGTTGACTATTTTTGTCACTGTGACAATGTGATTGCAAAAGTTCACACAGGTAAGCCCCAGAACAGACTGCTGATCCAATGTTAACCTTGAAAGAGGTTGAAGCTTCTCAAAACCATATTTTGTCCTAGGTGGCCATAACATTTGTTTGGCTCTAATGTGACTCTCCTGTTAAGGGGACTATCTTACCCACCCTATCTCACCTACCTGCGAAAGATGTGTTGGGCTGCTGGATTCAGCAATATCTCATCTGAAATCAATTCATACATATTCTTCCATGCTCCAGCCACTCAGTGCCACAGTACCAACAGCCTTCTGGCAGATGAGCCAACTTGGGTATATGCTCTGATGGAAAAGTTTGTGCTGTATGAGTGGCATTTGACACTAGGAGGCTGTTGTTCTGGCTTCCCCTTGCCTCACAGCAGGCTCTGAGCACAGCACACCCACGCCACAGGAGGAAAACTATGCACTGCTCTGTGCAGTGGGAAGAACAACACAAGGATGGCCAATAAAGTACTGTAACATTTTCCTGCATTGCTCTTTCCCTGGAACAGCTCTCTGAGAAGCGGGAGTGGAATTGTGTAATGCCTAGTACTGCCCCTCCACTTTGCTGTTTGATGGGCCATATCACCAAGCTAAGAGTGTGACGCAGACAGCATCCTGCTTTGGGCTGCCTTTGGAACACCTTGCTGCCCTGACAGGACCACACCAGTCACCCAGCTCCATCTGTCATGGAGGGGAGGAGAAGGCAGCCTGCAACCCTGTCACTGCATGGAGTGCAGATAGCATGGGCAGGCACAACCCAGGCAGAGAGCCATGAAGGTGTGGCAGAAGCCTCATGCTCCTCTGGGCCATGGGCTGGGGACATTGCTCAGGGGGCTAATGCTGTCCTGCCACAGCATGGGAAACAACTGGAGAACTTCCTACTAATTACTCCAGGGCAGGTTTCACATCCTGCAAGTGATGAAATTACAAATTTCAGGGTGGGACTGAGGAAAGCTAAAAAGAGCTGCCTGGGCAAGGGCAGGAACACAACCAGCTAGCTCTGGTGCATGTTTATTCCACTCATGCAGTGCAGACATTGTGCCTACATTTTGGGTGCAGGAAAACTCCATCTTTAACTCTGCTCTTTGCATTGTCTCAGTCACAGTGCAAGGATAATGACATAGTGCAGTGACCACATCACACACTGCATTCACAGCTTTACAGGTATGTTTGGCTTACTGGGACAGTATGCAAGTACAGAAACACCACGTCACATCTGTATGTGTGTACAGAAAGACAGTATACGCATCTCACAGAATCAACCAGGCTGGAAAAGACCTCAGAGATCATCAAGTCCAACCTATTACCTAATACCTAACACCTCATGGCAACTAAACCATGGCTCCAAGTGCCACATCCAATCTTTTTTTGAACACCTCCAGGGACAGTGACTCCACCACCTCCCTTGGGCAGCACATTCCAATGGCCAATTACTCTTTCTGTGAAGAATTTCCTCCTCACCTCCGGCCTAAACTTCCCCTGGCACACTTGAGACTGTGTTCTGTTGCTGGTTACCTGGGAGAAGAGACCAACCCCCATCTGACTATAACTTCCTTTCAGGTAGTTGTAGAGAGCAATAAGGTCTCCCCTGAGCCTCCTCTTCTCCAGGCTAAACAACCCCAGCTCTCCCAGCCTCTCTTCATAGGGCTTGTGCTCCAGACCTCTCAGCCTTGTTGCCCTTCTCTGGACACATTCAAGTATCTCAATATCCTTCTTAAACTGAGGAGCCCAGAACTGGTCACAGTACTCAAGGTGTGGTCTAACCAGTACTGAGTATAGGGCAGAATGACTTCCCTGCTCCTGCTGGCCACACTATTTCTGATACAGGCCTGGATGCCATTGGCCTTCTTGGCCACCTGGGCACACTGCTGGCTCATGTTCAGCCTACTGTCAACCAGTACCCTCAGGTCCCTTTCTGCCTGGCTGCTCTCCAGCCACTCCAAACCCAGCCTGTAGCACTGTATGGGGTTGTTGTGGCCAAAGTGCAGAACCTGGCACTTGGACTTGATAAGTGCTATCCTGTTGGACTCCACCCATCTGTCCAGCCTGTCAAGGTCCCTCTCTCTTACATAGAGTCACACAACAACCACACATGCATGCCTGGAGCATGGCATCCCACTCTGCTATTTCTAGCCATAACAGACGGTTGGCTACCTTGTTTGGTCTTCTGGCCTTGATATTAAAATTTTGCCTGCGCTTCAGCATTTGATCCTTTTACCTCTATGAGAATAAAGCTCAAACTTTCTTGTGTACATTTTGTTATCCAAAATAGTAAGATTAAAATACAGAAAAAAATGGAAAAAGTTCAAGTAATATCTGTGACAGGACCACTGACAGCTGAGCAGCAGAACTGGATTTCCAGAACTCAGGATGCATATGGGCTTAGCAAAATTTAGTCTTGTTGGTTAAGTCTTTCCTATTAGCAAGTTCACCACTGTTTCATAGCTGCTAAGGTATATAAACCACTGAGCTTACCTATTTTCTGACTTCATAAACATGACCTCTTTATATATATCTATCTATATATATCTCAATGCTAGGTTTTGCATATAGTCACCTAGTGATACAGGGCTGTAAATAAAACAGTGCTGACAGAGACAGCTTGTCCTGAATATGTAAAGCACTTAAATTTGCTGAGTATCCTTATCTTCAAAAACATCCTGTTATACAGCAAAGAGACCAAAATATGCATATATGTTCACCACTCTAGTGTAGCAACTAAGCAGTCAGTAGTTTGCTATCTCTGTAGATAACTTTGTTTAGAGATCCCAGGAGAGGAGACTGGGCCTAGCTGTGTAATAAACTTCAACAAAGCCATTAGAAACAGCTGGCAAAGTAAAGAGAATGAAGCTGTAATGCCCACTATTCAAAGGACCAGTGTTTTCAAGAGATTTGGTTTCATTTATCTTCAAACCTTTAACCTACCACTACATCTGTAGTTCCTGTCTTTCATAAGCTGTTATGCTCTACCTCTGCCCATGTCTTACATCCTCCACTACCATGAGGTCTAAGGTCAGTGGAGGAAACTAAGGATGACTAGTAGGTTGCAGTGGTTCAGGAACTCCTATGAGAAGAGTGGATTTGAACTTTGGTCTAAGGAAAGCACTGAACTCTGATCTTTTCCCCAAGCTCTAACTGTTCAGCTGGAATACAAAACTGGGTAGTAACTCTAGCATTGGCCATATTTCAAAGGAATGAAATGCAAAGGGTGCCTCCACTCATGGAGATGGTAAGGGTACAGAAAGGAGGTTCAGAGTGAATCTGAGGAACACACATGGGCACACTGAGAAGTAAGTGACTAGGTCTGGGAGATGGACACTTCCCTGGCATCTTCTGTGGACTGGTGAAGGTGTGTCCCTGCCTGGCATGCTCTCTGCTATGGATCTTGTATTTCAAGATTCCACTCTTATTTTGCAAGCACTCCCAGGATGATGACAAGAATCTGGGCACTGCAATGCCTGGCAATGTCAATCCTGAGAGTATCAACAGGCATTGCCTCCCCTACTCACTGCTGGCCAGTGAAGCCATCACTTCCCACTCTTGAGTTGACACCCACCCAGCTGCTTGCCCATGCTCACTCATCAGACAGATCTGTTAATAACATCTCAGCTGACTGCACACCGTGCAGTAACAGCTGGTAGCTTGGGCAGCTGGCAAAGATGCAGTCAGAGAGGATGCAAAGGAAAATTTTCAGTGTGACTCTCCATAAATCTTTCAAACCTGCTGGGTGAAGAAAATTCCAGTTCAATACCAAACTTTGGGAAAAAAACTGCACTGCAGATCCTGCTTCCCTGTTGTTTGGATCTACACTTGATGGTACAAATGATCAATTCAGACTGATGGTTTTGTGATCTAAACTGATTATTTACCTTGATTTTTATTCATCTTGTTTGCTTACTCCTCTTACTTTAGAGGAAGGGTCGTTACCAAATCATTAAAATGTATCCCATTAAGCAGCTTTCTGATCTCATCTAAATATCGCAGTTTTGGTAGCAATCTGAACTACATTAATGCAAATTGTAAGCACTGTGGATCTCAAAATGAATACAGAATATGACTTGTGTATGCTGTGAAACCACAATCAATCAAGTTGAGAGCCATCATGTATATTCTGCACATCACTCTGATCTGGGTTTGTGTTTTTCTTAATTGGTTTTAATTAATGAATTTGTAGACCAGCCACAAGCAGATGTTGGAACAGACAAAGAGCACTGTAAGTTGCTTTTGGTGTTTTGATGCTTTATATACTTTAAGGACAAAACATCAACCTCACCTAATTATTTTTTTGTGTGCTTCTACATGCAGTTTGAGCTAACAACACCTTTAAAATGGCTCTCATAAATTTTATCTTCTCAGCCTGACATGACCTTTGTCATGGGGAACATATGTTCAGAAAGGAACCATCTGGGGAACTTATCTTCCTGTTCAAGCAAAGAAGCACTTTGGATCAGAGATGGAAGGATGCTACTCAATAGAAAACAGCCTCAATAGAAACACTGAGAGTGGAGGTTAGAAAAGTACAGATAGTTGTATATCTGATGAGAAACATGAATTTGATGGTTTTATAAGATGTATGTGCAAATCCAGCTACGGAAAAGTATCTTTGATAAGCATGTAGTATCACCTCAGGACTTTTTTTGTGTATATGGTAATGGTATTTGAAAGGAAATGGATAGGCTGGTCAAAAGTATTTTTAGGAGCTGAAAAATGTCATCTTTGGCAGGGATGACTCAGTAGTACACAGAAAGGGAGTGAACTCCATCACAAACCAGGAAAATGTCCCAGCCCTCTCATCATGTTGGTGACAGAATTTCAACAAAGGGCTTTCAGAGGCCCCTTCAACACATCTAGATCTGCTTCCCATGCACAAGGAGAGAGGCTGGCTGCAGCACTGCATAGGCACGTGCTCACAGTATGTAAGCAAATTCATGAAATCACATGTTAAACCTGATTCAGCTGAAAGCTTTTGCACAGTCACCCTTGACATAAGACATATGGCTTCCATTATAATGTACATAAAACATTTTATATCAATTTGACATGTTTTCAACAGGCAAGGAGGAAAAAAACCAACAAAAACCCCCCACCCCAAAACACTGGAAGGAGAAATGTATCAGGGAGGTAACTAACCAAACAACCCTGCAGTTCCAGGATGAAAAGCAAAATTTGTCATAAGGTAATCAAGTATTTAATGTAATGTGCACATTGAAGACAAGAAAAATAATTCAGCTCAAGTGACATCTATTGAAAAACACAGTGAAACTCCACTTAGTATATTGATTGATTGCTTTAGCTGTATTTTTTACAGTAATAAAGCCAAGGCAGGTCCAAGGACAATCCACTTTGTGTTATGACTGCTGTCATTTGCTGCTTTATTTCCTCAGTAGCACTCTTATCATTAAGAAGCACAAGTGACAGACAAGAAACCTGTGCTTTTTCAGCTTATTAATCCTTGTAGTCCTTGGTCACAGTGTATTCTGCCAGCTCTAGCAACAGTCACAGCCTGCCCAGATTTCACAATCTAACAGCTTCCTATTACAGAATTTCAGAAGGGAGGAACAGAGACCTATAATGAAGTGCCTCAGCACTCAAAGCAGGACAAGGCTCATAAAACTAATAAAATATGAAACAAACCCTGCAGACTTTTCATTTCCTTTAAATATAATTTATGTAATGGTATATAAAAAGTAGGTTCCCTGGTTTATTATGTCACATTAAAGGCCATGTATTTCAAGCTCCTTGGGGAAGCAATGTCCACCTTGCAGTGGCTGGAGGCTGGAGTTATACAAGGATGACACGTCTGACACGTCTGCTGCATCACTTGGGACATATCTTGCATCAGTCTCAACCAGCAAAGCTTTTCAGCTGTGTAAAACTCTTGTTTCTGGGCATGCCAAGAAACAGGTCAGCTATAAAAGCTCTCAGCGGTTTGGTGTCTGGCTCCTGCCTAAAGATCGGGGTGGGTGTTTCACACTGCACCAAATACGTCAGGTTCCATACAAAAGCTTCCCAAGGAAAGCTCTTTTCTGGTGTTTGATTTACTGGGGAAAGAAAGGATCCACCTGGGATTTGCAGGGCCAGATTAAGCTTTGAACTGGGATTAAGCTTTGAGGCTGCACAACATCTCCCTGTCACACTACTAGGAACATGCACTGCATCCATCCTCTCAGCTTATCATGCCCCTCCCCAGCTCCTCCATAGATCCACCCAAATTTGGATATCTGCCTGCCTTCATTATTCCCTGCTACATGGAGTCATCCAAACAAGACTGAATTTCCCACCGCTCCCACCTCCATCAGGACAATCTACTCAGCCCTGCATCCAGAGTCTTGGTCAAAGTTGGTCAACCTGCTGGGATTTATTTAATGTTTTCATTTTTTGCTTTATGTATTGGAACACATATTGGACACGTATTTTCCCCCTTCTCCAAGGCTCTTCTTGATTTCAGAATAGTATCTTCCAAGCTGAGAACTAAACCAGAGTGAAGGTATCTAAAACACAGCTTCACCAGGATTTAGATATCTAGGCAGATAAAAGCAAGTAAAATGCGACTGCTTTGAATAGGCTTAGTATTCAAAATGGCACCACTACCTGCTAAGACATTAGATGTTGAGGCAGTAACCACAATGAAATCAAGTGAGATTTGCATGACTAGAATAATATTCCTTTAGCTTTCCATGCCTATATATAAAAACATAAGGAAAATATTGACATATCCACTTGTGATCCACTAAACAGTCACACCACTCAATACTGCTGCAAAAGTATTTAGTTGGAAGGCAACACAACATTTTAAGTAGTAATCTGGTCACCAAAAAAACAAAGTTCAAAGAACTATTCATGATTTAAAGTAAAATCATAAATGGACAGGACATAGAAAATCAGAATTCTCTACTTTCTGTTTGAAACAATGCTTTAACTTTGCAAACCAATAAATTCGTTCCTTTTATTTTTAAAGGGGGTAAAAACCATAACAAAAAAAATCTCCAAATATTTTAAATATTTTAGGTTGAACATTGCCTTTGTTCACTCTGAAACAAAGGTTTTTCTTTAGTGTTTTGATTTGGCAGCAAACCTCCAAACCAGTTATTTGCATAGCTCCACTTTGAACGTGGTAAGATGTCAGACAAAACAGAAATAGCCCCTGCAAAGGAAAAATAGAAGAGGAAGCAATCTATCAATTCTCGAGTAAACACTGCTCAGAAGGCAGTTTAAATCCCAGGATTCTCATTAAAAAGGCATTAATAACCTGGAGGAATTCCAAAAAAGGTCAACAATAATGATAACAGGATTACAGGTCACTGTTTCTGGAAGGAGATTAAGGGAATGCAATTTGTGTATTCCAGGATGAAAATGAATACTGGCAACACTGTTTATCATGGGGAGGAAGAATACAGCTGGAATACTGCAAAAAACCCCATGTACCAGCAACACAGGATTCTGGCTGTGATGTGTGTTATTTAATGAAAAATTACTTGAAATAAAAACTGATGGTTGGTGGGAGCTGTGCACAGTAAAATGTAGCTGAAGTAGGTTCAGAATACTTTAGCTGGGCAATCAGAAAGGTATTTTAAACACTGGCATAAATAATACAGATTGTCATTTAAAAGCTGAGCACACACACACACACACAAAAAATATCCTAAGGGAACATTCATAATGGCCTCTTTTGTATGCACAGTGTTCCTGTGGAGGTGAAGCAGGGGCTGAAAAACCACAGAAAAAAGCCAGAAGGGGCATCAAATTTGTTGCGGTAAATACAGAAATTGCAATGCGTGTTCCAGCTTGACCTCACTCACATCTTAAAACAAATACTTAGAAGTGTGCAGTGTGTACAGCATTGATTTGTCTTTTTTTTTTGCTCATATTCCACTCTGGATTAGCAGAGGAGAAGGGAAAAAAACCCTGCTTGAATATAGCAAAATATATATTTTTTTAATCTAAATAATCTATAAATATCACTGCTGTAGGCATCTTCCCTACCTGCCTCAGCTCTGACTTCTAAACTGCAGTGTTCTTCTTGCACCAGGCACTCAGCCCTCTTTTTCAGATGCAGAAGCACATCCCCACAATCCCCAGGAGACCTGCATCTCTATCAAAAGGCATTTGGAACTAAAAGATGAACTGGCTGGCACAGATCTCACCCTGTTCAGCAGCCCAGGCACTCCCTGCAGAAGTGCCATGTCCACATCCTCTACTCAGTCCAATTTGCAGTTTGAGCTGTGGCTCTTCTGGACAAGCACTAAGTTTGAGGCTGCAGGCATCCTCAGGTGAGAATCTCCCTTTAATGGTAGCTGTCCCACTTTCTGTACATCTGGAGCAGTACTGGGACAATTAACTGACCACAGAGAGAGAATGGAGTTACTGTGAGCCTGCTGGGAAGTCAGTTTCAAATCTCCAATAAAACAGTTACTAAATTAAATGAAGTGGAACAGCTTCCCTGGGAGCAGACTCCTTGCATCCCTTCAGCCTGCCCAGCAGCCTTGTATGAGAGCACTCTTCTGCTTTGTCCTCAGGTCCATCCTCAAAAAGAGGTACAAACAGATCTAAATATAAGTTTCTTTTCTCTTTACTGAGCTATTTAAGGAGGATCTCCTTTTATTAGGTTTTTCTTTTTGAGGAAGGAGACAAGTACCTAACCTACTGCAGACCCTGAATTGCAGGTGGACTGTGCCACCAGCACACAGATGGGCAGGACATTATCTAGGACAGGTAGGATTCAGGCTTTCACCTTTCACTTGCCAATTCCTCCTTTGCAGCTTGCAAAATGAGATACAGAATCTCCCTGTGCAATGCTAGGCACCTTGGGCAGGAGGTTTCAGAAATAGGACAGAAGGTGCCTAAGCTTATCAGTGATCAACAGAAGAGGTAAAGGTATCTACTCAGATCTACTTGGAGATCCATGCATGATCTTCAAACACAAATTTCCTCCACAACTGAGTATGTAAGATTGACTATCCTTTCTGTAAAAATCAATCAATATATAACTGCAAAAAGAGACAGAGACTTTACTTGGCTTCAATAAGGGCTAACAGCAGAATTGTCAGAGACCTGATGAGGAACACAGGAGATGGCAGTGGGATTTATCTGACTCAACATGGATGACTCTAACACAGACACCTACATCTGAGCCAACCTTGGTCCCACTTTCAGCCTTTAGTCAGTGTTACCAGGGACTTCAAGGTTCTCTTTTATCCTAACATAAATGCTGATATACTTGTTTAGAAAGAGTGCACACTAGATTCACCAATTTTGTTACGTCTCCTGTAAAACAAAACAGGACATTAGTGCACTTGTGTGGGCAGAGGCAATTACAACTACATTAGAGATAGGGAATTGAGGTTAAATGACAGAGCATCTCTGCTTTATCCAGCTTGGCTCAAGATCATGATTTCACATCTTGCTCATCTCCAGAACAGCTCCTTCAACCCCCGGAAGAAGATAAATAGGAGATTCACCTGTTAAAGCTTTTCAACCTCCTTTGAGCAATGGGGCCAGTCACTAAACCAGAAAGTCAGTCCCCACTGACAGCCCACAGCTCCTGAAGATTGTCTAAGGAGACCTGTAGACTGAGATTTCACCTGTCCTACATCACAAATCTTGTGGGATTTATGCCAAACAGAGCAGGTCCCAATAGATCTACAGGCTGTGCTGGGTCTATTGGCCCACAAGGGTGCTCTTGGAGGGCAAGATGTTTATGTTCATCTCCCCACAAAGCGCACCCTGGTCCTCTGGTACCCATGGCGACCGAGGCCTTAGTAATTCCCTGTGCTGGCAGGTCAAATAAGCAAATCTGCACAGCACCATAGCAACAGACATGAAATTAAAGCGTATCCCATCAGTAAAATATGCAGGAGGGCTCAGTGCATACAGAATTATTGTCTGGAAACACCATTCTTTAAAAAAAATCAGAAAGAGCTAGTTTGTGTGGGCCCAAAATTAATGATACAGAGAAGGAAGAAAAGCAACAGTAAGTGAGAGGCAGGAATAGGGTCAAAGACTGCCACAACTGTACTTGTTAGACTCTGTGTTTGCTGTCTCTGTTGTTGCCCAAAATAAAATTATGAAGCACACATATAAAAAGGGGAGAGGAATGAAGTTAAAACCGAAACAGGAAAGAAATGTTGCATCCCATCTGAGCTGAACATCAGAATGGTTATGTTGCCATCTTATCAGGTGTGGGATAGAAGTGAAGCATTTGAACCGTGTGCTTATGTCTCAGGAAGACGGTGCACATTCAACTGCTTCCTCTCTTTTTATTGCTGAGGTGCTGTTTATAAAACAAAACTGATGGAAAACCTTCCAGAAGTACACAAAATTGATCACTGTGTTGATCATTGCTCTTTGACACATACTGAACTACTTAAAAATTCTAATACTCGAGTTAAAGCCATCCTCATCAGGTTTAAATTACTCAGGGAACTTGAGCTTCTACTTCCCCTCTTTTCACTTGCAAGCTCCTCTGCACACCCTAGAGAATTTATGCTTTATATTTATCAGTGAACATTGGTACATGAAGAAAATGCTTATTATAAAATCAAATACCTTAAGAAGGTACAAAAGACACAATCTGTGTGTAGAACTTTAGAGTAATAGGCAATAAGCTCCCATCTTCACTGCACAAGTAAGGTTATGATTGACTGCAGCATAGTGCACTCTGATTAAATCCTGTGCTTGTAACCAAGTTAAATGTTCTTTGATATACCCTTGCTCTTAATTACCTCTCCTCCAGGAAAGGTGCAGTCTTGGAATGTGGGTTATAAAGTACTGCTAAATAAACCATTGCAGAAGGAGAGACCCATTATACTGAGGCTGCCAGTCTTATCACTTTCACCTTTGTGTGGTCCTGCTTTGCAAATGAAGCACACCAATCTATTTTAGGGATCAATATTTACAAGGTTTGGGGGATAGACCCTGGCTCATCTAGGTCTTCTTTCAAGCAGTGGTGCTGAACATCTTAATGTTTTCTCTTAGCTCTTAATAATTTCATGTGAAACCTGAGCAGTTCCATGGGCCCTAAAACACAGCTCCAGTAGGAATCCCAGGTCATTTTTGTAAACTGCCCCAAGCATGCCCTAATGACACCTGAAGCAAGAAAGTAAAGACTAGCACTTTTACCAGACATGCTGGACACAGTTCACCAGGTGTCCTTCTTGAGTTATGATGCTCACAGACATTTAAAAGAAAGTACATCTTTTTGACTTGAAACATGCAACACTTTAGACAGTTATTGGCACAGCTCTTGCCCAAGATTTTTTTTATCCATGATTTTGCTAAATTTATCAGTACTTTGCACCTTGCAGACGCAGACTTTGAATCCTTACACTAAATATGATCATATGGAAGTCAAAAAACAAGATGAGAAAGACTGTCAAAGAACGCAAAGTAGTTCCCGCTGCTCTTAACAAGATGCAAACATAAGCTGCAGGAATTCAGGATGGATCTTTGCAGGAGGAGTACACCAAGAATTGTGAATACTTAGAAATGTTTATGCTCCAGTTTATTCAGCTACTAAAACTAGGATTCAGCACAGCATCTTGATATAGATCTAGGCTTAGTGTTAATCAAGCCTTTTGTGCCTTTTTGGAAGGCCATTTTCTACAACATATTTTCTGTTCTTTTAATATTACATGAATGAATCATGCCCCAAAGAGGCAACATTTTCTGAAATCCTGAAATTAAAAGGCTCACAATACTCCTGGACTGGATACTTTGCATCTTCCTTAATGTGCCTGTCCTTCCCATCCTTTCCTGGGAATACAGTCACTGATCACTGATTTTAAGCCAAATTCTCCTATAACACTGCTGTGATTTGGATTTAATGCAGAATAAAACCCATTATCATCTATCCCAAATGAATAACACCTTCGTGATTATAAATGTTTCAGAGGTTTAGCAAGATGCAGTGATAAAGCATTCCAGGATTAAGTATGACTTGCTGTGCAAACAACATGAATTATAAATGATACCCAAATCTAGTTTCTTAATACTTCAAGAGATAGAGATGACTTAGATCCACATAACAAGGCCTTAGGTTGTTTGAGAATAAAAAGCAATGTAATAGTTCATATTTTGAAGTACAGAAAAGAAAGATGAAGTCATCTTGCTAGAGTGGGAACAGCCTAGAAAAAAAGAGTTCCAGGGTTCATTCTCGGTGCAATCCCACTCCGACATTTCCTGAATGATCTAAGTATTAGTGTGAGTGTTATTTGAGATTCAGCATGTTCCAAGAAAGCCCTGGAAATAGATACCTTTTCAGCAAAATGACAGGCATTTTGAAGGTGCACACTGATAGATGTTCTTGCCTAAAAAAATGTAGTGCAGGACAGAGTCTGTAAAAGATAGTAGTAGGCTGGATTTTTTTGTCTCTTGTGTCTGGCTCCTGGTACATAGTCATTATCACTAGACAAAGAAAAAGTAGAGATTATCTCTGTAAATCAACAATGACTTTTGGTAGAGAGATGTTACACACAAGTCTTTTTGTGCTGTAGTTTGAGGTAGCCAGCTGCATGCAGAACTAGGTTATGTACAACAAGGGAACATTGCTGTTAACTCCTCTCCCACATCCCACTTCCCTTCTACTGCTTTCCTGTTACTCCCTGTGTGTTTGGCTACACGATGATGACTCCTCTTTGCACAAGGGCTATATCTTCCCGACTGAGTCACCAGAAATTCATGCACAAGTAGGTCATGGGGAAGAGACTGGATCCACCTGAAGCCAAGAAAGAGCAATGAGAGAATTACATTAAACCCTGTGGCCAATATTGAGGAAAAGGAACCCCAGTTGTCTCTTGGCACGCTCTCTGTTTCAGGAATGTCCCCAGCCCATGTCAGCTCTCATACGGAGTATGATGTAGCTTTTGACAATTTTTCACTAAAAAGTGTGAGGTATTTGCCAGGAGGAACCTGGCAAATGTCTGTAAACCAGACCTGTTTCCTGTTGTGAGAGTTTTGATGGACCTCAAGAGCAATATGCTTAAAGACTAGAAAGAATTTTTTCAACCTTAAAGAGATCAATCAGTGAGAGGTACTGACAGTTATGGAATGGTCCACTTACAAGGTATCTAAATACCTAAACTAAGTCTGTCCAAAGACTTGAAATAATAACATCAGCTGAAAGGTCTTATGACCCTTACTGCAAAAAGGCAGGTGACATTACAGTGTAATAGTTGAAAACAACAAAGCAATTTATTGAAACGAGTGTATAACTCTTTCCCATGTGTACAGAAACTTGCAGCAGAAAATTCTTCATCCACAAGCAACTTCCATATTCATATCCAAAATGGTCCTGGTAGCCATGGCTGCAGATTTGACTGTGATGTACCATATTCACTGCATTCTGTCTGCATTCGATGCCTTGCTTTTAATGGAACAGAAAACAAGCCTTGAAAACAATGTTATCTATCATCCATTATGCAGAGACTGGAAACACTCAAGTAACACAGTGCTATGAAATGAGCAGAAGAACTTCCAGGGTAGTAATAAGTCAGATTTAATCAGCCCTCTCAATGACTAAGCAAGACAGTGAAGCTTTTTTTTGCAACAGATTCTCTGCTGTTTCTGGATTAAACACAGCACTGGTAAATCTGAGCTGGCTCTTCATGAAAGTATCTAAATTGCTTCCAGAGGTAAAATGACTCTGGAAATGGTATAGCCAGGATGTACCAGAGCATATAAACCATGTCAGCTCTGCAGCTGTCTCTGTGCAGGGGCAACTGCTATTAAACAATAGCACAACTAAGAGTTGTCTGTACAAGAATCACAAGAATATTTTATATCTGCTTCTTAAAATCACAGCAGCAAATGACACACCAGCACATTTAGTCTTGATGTGTGACAAGCAAGCACTAATCTAGTTGGTGATCTGAAGGGGCTCATTAGCCTGAGGCAACTGATGATGTCCTCTTAAATCAGCCAGTGTGGTATGGATCTACACCTGCCTAGCTCCCACAGATAAGCTATCCATTATCTTACCTTTGTTTGTCACGTTGTATCCCCAGAGCTATCATAGCCTGGATGGGGAAACTTTAGGCAAGATCCAACAATAAATCTAACATCAGAAAACGAATTCTTTGCTTTGATAATAACAGTCATTTATCTTTGGCCAGTTAAATATGTGTGCAATTACCATGAAACAGGATAAAATCCATTTCAGTTGTTATTTGACACCACCATTGAACCTCATAAAAGAAAGTGAAGACATCAACTAATCATATTTCCATGAAAAAGCCAATACTGAGAGTGTTACCAAATCCTGCAGATGAACCCACAGAAAGAACTCAACTATTGTTTTGCATTCATTATCAGCATTAGTGATATCGCAGGCAGCACAACACAATGTACATAGACACCTATAGATGTACTAGTTAATTAGTCAATTAGACTAGCTAACCAATTAGTTAGAAAGTGTAATTACAGGAATTGAAGGAACCATACCCTACTCACCAGGCTTCACAAGGCTTGACTTTGTTTCCTTCTTGTATCGAGTCAGCTGTGGGTTCCCTTCGCTCATTGTCCCTGGACTGAATTTCTTCCTGGAGAAGTCTCCATCGCTACCAGTGGAAAAGCTGATTGGGCTGTTTCCAGCATCAGGAGTCTTAACTGGAGATACTGACTGGCTACTAGGGCAGCCAGTGTCGTCTAAAGACAAAAAAGGAAAACATCACCATTTCTAACTAATAAGTACATGAACACTAGCAGAATTGAAACAAACTAAGAAACAAACAAAGAAACAAAAAAAAAAAGGGAAGAAAAAAGTTTGAATCGCAACCACTTGCAGCCAGCTCTGAAACATGTGAAGATGTCTTGAACACCTTATGGCAGACTAAAAGGGCAAAATACAAAATCAGGGGCTACATCATGAAAACTCAGATCCAAGATAAATTCTTTCGACTTAGCTAGGTTAGGGAATATTATGGCAAGAAGAAGTGCATAAAAGACAAAAGAATGGCTTGTGTAGCACACATGGAATGAAAAGCAAGTATGAGCCACGTGCTCTCTTTTAAGGTATATTCCTCTCTGAACAACAAGAGAATAACCTACAGCCCATGTGCACAAAGTCATATTTTTTGGTTTTGGCATCCATAAAGGTTTATCAGAATTCTGGTTTTAAAGCGACCATGATCACAGAGCTCTTCCACTCTTGACAAGTGGTTGTGAGATACCTGGTTCTGAAGAGGGTGCATGATACACAGACTGATTTTGTTCAAAGCTGAATTCCTCTGAGGGCACACCAGCACTTTATGGCATCATCAGTCACCTCAGGAACAGACCCACTTTCTTCACCTCCAGGAATACAAACACTCCATCTCTTAATAATTAAATGCAAAGCAAGGAGTCTGAGTTCAGATGAAATTCACATATCAAACACACCCCTCATCTAATAATTTTCTCGGGTAATCACAGGTATCCAAAAAGTAATGGTGGTTTTGGAGATATAAACCAAAATCAAATAGCTTCTCTGACACTGGGAAGCCTTGAATATTTACTCTCCTGGAGAAATGCAGTTGTTTTTCCTTTCCCAGGATAAAATGAAAGCTTAAAAGCTTAATTATGCAACTGCACTCTGCTCCCAGTGCATTATCTTTACCTAACATGAAACTCAAAGATGTATCTGCAACTGAGCCAAACAATTTGCATGATGTTATTGCAACAACCACTTCAACACCATTCATAATGTAGGTCAAGACTGATCTTACAATGAGCTCTGCATGGACAAATGGTTTAAAAAGTCAGTATATGACTGTGCATTTATGAGGCAAAAGGGGCACCCATATCTAATTCCCTCCCTGCCCACCTCCCCTCTGCAGGAAAGTGCAGTTTTTGCTATTGTACATCCTTTCATGTGAACCAGTTTTCCTTCATGCCTGGCCAATTACCCAACCCTCACCTATTTGTTCCAGTATTCTGTTCCTCATGTCTACATGTCCTGACTTCAATGAGGAGCGAGTGTTGACCATCCATGCTATGCGTATTAGCCTGTAACAACACTCAGCAGCCTCAGGTGTTGCTACCCAGGCCTCTGCAGACTGCCAGCCATGATGCCAAGCCGCAGGGGCAGCCCAGTCTACTGCCAGAGTTATGTCCCAAGGCATAAAGGGCAGCAATGGTGCAAAGCAGCTAATACACCTTAATGATATCTCATTTCTTCAAATCACCTCAGTTAATCACCTTCTTTTGCCATCTGGCTGGTGCCTTCTGCAACTCTGTCCCTAGAAGAATAACAGGAAAGAGAAGACTTCTAACAAGGTTTTCAGCCTGTTCCCACATTCAGCCTGGCTAATGCAAGACTGTTGCCCACATGATTTTAGTGTAGTTCTTACCCTTTCTGTTCTCACCAGCATCATAATAAACTCAACACAGTGAAGAGACAAAGTGGCAACCTCCTCCCAGGTTAGTGCCCATTTCCTCTTCTCCAGGGTTTGGTCTCTCATGCATGCTTAATCCTACTTTCAGGGCAGTGGGTCAGCACATCTGAGTGAGCTTCTGAATTACATTTAAGCAGCTCCTTTAGGTGTGTCCTAAGTTGTCTTCTCTTTAGAAGCACACATTTATAAAGAAATACATTCAGACAAAAAAAGAAAGAAATGAGAAGTGAAGGTTCCTGCAGTTTCTTTTTAATTGTGACCTTTCCACTTACTTAGATATGTCTCTACATGGCATTGTTTTCAAAATTGTGGTTAAAAAGAAAAAAGGCAATAAACTATTTATTTAATCTCTTCACCAACAAGATCATTGCAATGCCTGCACAGGTTCTGCAGGCTGCACAGATGTCTTTTATTTGGGAAATGGTATGTACATCTACCTCCCAAAGCTATAGAGATGCTACCTGGAAGAACCCCAGGAGTTGGTAGAAACCTTTAAATGATAAACAAACTAAGTTACAGTTGCAAGAATTAGGGCACCAAAACCAACCAAGCAAACCAATGCCCCAAATATGCAAACGTAACTGCAGTAAGGAAATTAGCTAAAGAAAGTATGCAAAATACTGTATGGTGAAATTATGTCATACCTGAGTATCCTCGTTTTACCCTGAAGGACTTAGGCTCTCATAGAATCATAGAATCAATAAGGTTGGAAAAGACCTCAAAGATCATCATGTCCAACCTGTCACCCAACACCTCATGATTACTAAACCATGGCACCAAGTGCCACATCCAATCTCCTCTTGAACATCTCCAGGGATGGTGACTCCACCACCTCCCTGGGCAGCACATTCCAATGGCTAATGACTCTCCCTGTGAAGACCTTTGTCCTCACCTTGAGCCTAAACTTCCCCTGGTGCAGCTTGAGACTGTGTCCTCTTGTTCTGGTGCTGATTGCCTGGAAGAAGAGACCAAACTCCACCTGGCTACAACCTCCCTTCAGGTAGTTGTAGACAGCAGTAAGGTCACCCCTGAGTCTCCTCTTCTCCAGGCTAAACAATCCCAGCTCCCTCAGTCTCTCCTCATAGGCTTGTGCTCGAGGCCTCTCCCCATCCTTGTTGCCCTTCTCTGGACATATTCAAGAGTCTCAATGTCCTTCTTAAATTGAGGGGCCCAGAACTGGACACAGTACTCAAGGTGTGGCCTGACCAGTGCTGAGTACAGGGGAACAATGACTTCCCTGCTCCTGCTGGCCACACTATTCTTGATGCAGGCCAGGATGCCATTAGCCTTCTTGGCCACCTGGGCACACTGCTGGCTCATGTTCAGCCAGCTGTCAATCACTACCCCCAGGTCCCTTTCTGTTTGGCTGCTCTCCAGCCACTCCAACCCCAGCCTGTAGCACTGCATGGGGTTGTTGTGGCCAAAGTGCAGCACCTGGCACTTGGACTTGTTGAATGTCATCATTGCAACAGGGAATTTATTAAAGGAATAAATGAATCTGGCACAGAGAACAATAGCTCTTCTCTATTCATACCCCTTGTGCCCTTTAGACACACCAATAACCAGGTGAGCATCCCCACAGCAGCTGGACTAAATGAATGATTTTATTGTACTCCTCTCCTTTGATCGTTGTTTTTTATCTAACGTATGACTTCTACTCCTTCTATCTTGTACGTGGCAGAAATGTGAACAAAATTATGAAGTTTCTAAAGCTTGAGGGAAGCTTTAGAAAGCTTCTCTCAAGCTGCAGAGAAACATTTTTTCTATGTCAGCTTTTTGCAGTGCCTTTTGAAGATCTAACTGTTTACTATCACAGAAAGGAACAGCTGCATACAAGATAACAGTGCTTGCCACCAAAGGCAAGCAAAGCTCTGCAGTACAGCTGGGACAAGGAAAAGTCCTGGTGAACACTGATGTGTCATCCAGTTACTTAGTGCAAGCCAAATTGTATGCACTTGCTTTTGTTATTCCCTGCTACCACAACTTTAACAAGCTATTTAATTGTCTTTAATATTGTAAGTGAACTCTCCACAGAAGTGTAACAGACTTCCCCCTTGACCCTGACCACACATCAAGCTGATGGCCCTTCTCTCCTGCAGAGAGCCTGACCACCCACCCCTCTCACTGCTGTAGTGAACACCTCTGCTTCTCATCCACAAGAGGAAGGATGCAACCTCAGCAGTGTGGCTTCAGCATTTCCTACAGACCTCTAGGGTTCTCCAAAACCCTGCTGACAACTCTGACAGAAGACCTCCACCCACCCAGAAATGAGCCAAGGTAAGGAGTCTGTCATGGGGGAATAGGAACAGACAAGCTCACAATGTTACTCACTTCACAATGTGACTCAATTTCTGCTTAAGACATGAGGTGAATTAGTTTTCAGCAAGGTTAGTTAAGGATTCAGTCCTATAACTCAGCAAGAGCTTTGCCCCAGTGAGGATATCGGGTCCAGGCTTCTCAGGAGTACAGATAGACCTGATTTACCTTCTTAGGCACATGAGGAAAACTGGAAAATACTAAGTGAAAGTCCATACTTCTGACCCTGTCTGCATTATTCATTTGCATGGGAGGGAAAACTGCATAAATTCATAACACACGACTTTCATTGCTTTCTTAGCAATATTCATGGTGTGTTTGTCACAGCAGCCTTCTAAGAGCATTCTGGGAGTAGACTTTCCCTTTGAACATCAGCTGGATTTCATCACTGAAACTCTATATCCAACCCCTTTCCCAGATCAGACGTGTCTGCCAAGTTTCAAAGCCAAGCATGGGACAGTCTCTCCTCAAACAAACAATCAGGGAAGTTGCTCAGAGCGCTCTGACATTTGCATGCTCTGACTAACTTTCAAATAGTAAAGCTGAAGTATAAACAACAGTGTTAAAGATAACAATACTCTTAACAACTGACAAAACTATTATTCTCATAGACTTTAAGGCCATACATTGGGCCATGATGATTATCTCTGATTTTCTGGGCGCTGAGAAGTTTCACTGGAAAATGCCTCAGAACCTCGTTTAGAGAAATACTGCCTTCTCCTAAAGGCTTTAGGAAACACTGCATGTTCAATCTCCTTACATGATGTAGCCAAATAATTAATGATGCTCTGGCTCAAGAACCACTGACTCATTTCTACTTTCACTGCTAGCTGACAGATCTTGTTACTCACTTTTCTGAGCCTGAACTGTCCACTCCCTACCTGATTCCACTGTTCCACTTTCATCTTCTCTTATGGTTGCCTTGAGCAATGTTAAGGCTGCACATATTCTGCACTTCCACTAAGAAATGTGGATTCCAGAATTAAGCATGGGCTTCTAATGAACTTTCAATGTGCATTGTACAAGGCAAAAATAAGTTTCCTGACTCTTATGGGACAGCTCCCTTTCCATTCATCCCAGGAACTGTGAGTCTGTGTAGCCATGGCTCTGCTGGGATGGTGCACTGTAGGCTGGCTATTGACCATGGGGATATCACCAAGGGCATTTCAGCATTTTTCAGGATATTCTGCCACTCTGCTTGTCTGCTCCACATTTTTTGACCCCTTCCATGTTGCTTTGGTCTTCTCAAGACATCTTGTAGTGCAGGGCTGCTTTATGCACTAATGAAGGTTGCTGATGTGCCAAAGGGAATATGTCACCTAGCTTCCACCTGTAAGGCTCTTTCTGTATTAAATGGAGAGAAGGACACTTCTCTGGAGGGTGAGTCTGAACGACAGCCTAATTCAATCTCAGACATCCCCCTACTCTGAGTCTCTCTTTGGGGGATCTCACTTCTCTCCACTGATTAGCACAACCACCAGTCTGACTTGGGCAGCTGAACCACTGAGGTGTAAGGGCTCATCACCCAGTCAGGTATCATTGCTATCAGGAGGTTCATATCTGGAACATTCTGGAGAAACTGGGCAACAAAGTAAAAGCAGTAGGGTTAAACATAACAGTGCAAAATGAGTAGTGCATACAGAAAGACAGAGATGGAGCATATTCATGTCCACACCCTCAGGCTCTCAACAGATAGGAGTCTGAATCCTACCTCATCACAACACTGAGCAGCTCTCTGAGAACACCTTCACCTGCCCAGCAACAAGTCACACAAGCAGCACAAATATTGTCCTCAGCTCCTACTTGTACTAAAACATTCCATTTTTACTGCAGCTATTCCAAGAAGAGATTTGACGTACTGCAGAGGATTAGCCATTCGTCACTAACATTTTGGAACCTGAAAACCTTCAAAAATCACACAGGTTGTTGAAAAAAATTATTTAATAAATTCACTAAAAGTAGAGTCTTAAAAATGTTACTAGTTTTCATCCTTCTGATCAATTCTAATCTCATTTTACACCTATTTTTAAGACCTGCTGGGGCTGGTATTTAATAAAATGAATCAGAATGTCATGTGCTTGTGAAGCAATTGTTTTACTACAAGTCAAGCACGTTAAAGCAGAGCAGAAGAGCAACCAAAATTGTGGCTCTGTCAGGAAAAGAGAGGAGGCCAACTTATATGAAATCCTGCTAAGCAAATTAATTCCACTTTTAATCTCCTTGTGGCTACAGACAGAACTTGAATTAACTGTGCTCCATTTTGCCTGTGAACTAAGGCAGAAGCAGCTCCATCACTCCCCTGAGGTCACCTGGAGAGTCTGTGCAACTGCTTGTCCTTGAAGGTTTTCTAGACTCACACAAAGCCATGGCTGATGTGAAGTAGCGCTGGTAACAGCCCTGCCTCAAAGAAGAGGTTGAATTAAATGATCTCCATTGCATTCAATTTGGCAGGAGGTCCTCCACGCTCACTCACAGCATGGCATGAGTGGTGACAGGATCAGATTGTGTAAAACAAGGGAGACAAAGGTGAAAGAAGATGGACTGACCCACTCCTTGAGCTTGGACATCTTTTGTCTTACAGTTATTTCCCATAAACATGTCCTTACGGGATTGAACAATAGCAAAGTTACACCAAAGCAGGAAATTTTAACTGCCTTTAGCAGCAAATGATGCCTCTACTAATCTTCCTTCTATTTGAACACCTCACTAATAAGCAGCACTAATGTGAGTTCTGGGAAACAGTCTGAAAAAAAGGACTATATAATTGTGGCTTACTGGCTTTGTCATGACATTTATAGTACCACTAATGGTATCAGTACTACAGAGCAAATACATCAAGGCTTACTAGTAAAAAAATAGATAAAAATAGTACTGTTACTAAGGGAGTGCTGTAGTCAGGAACAGAACAGCTCCCAGAGTTTTCATATTGCAGATTACATTTGGAAAAGGAGGGTGAGATGATAAAGGACTGAAAAGTCTATTTGAAGACTGTAAAGAAAAGTTTTAGCTAAAGGTGAGGACAGGAAAAAGTGAAAATCATAGAATCATAGAATTGTTAGGGTTGGAAGGGACCTCAAAGGTCACCTAGTTCCAACCCCCCTGCCATGAGCAGTGAACCCTCACAGTAGATCAGGTTGCTCAGAGCCACATCCAGCCTAGCCTTAAAAACCTCCAGGCATGAGGCTTCTACCACCTCCCTGGGCAACCTGTTCCAGTGCCTCACCACTCTCATGGGGAAGAACTTCTTCCTAACATCCAATCTGAATCTACCCATTTCTATTTGACTATTTGATTTCTGTTTGTCTATGAAACAAATAAGAGCCTTGGCTGTTTGGTAAGATTTTTAAAGCACTTGAGAATGAGAATGAGAATGAGAATGAGAATAGAATAGAATAGAATTAATGAGGTTGGAAAAGACCTTTGAGATCAAGTCCAACCTATCATCCAACACCATCTAATCAACTAAACCATGGCACCAGGCGCCCCATCCAGTCTCCTCCTAAACACCTCCAATGATGGTGACTCCACCACCTCCCTGGGCAGCACATTCCAATGGCCAATCACTCTTTCTGTGAAGAACTTCTTCCTAACATCCAGCCTAAACCTCCCCTGGCACAGCTTGAGACTGAGTCCTCTTGTTCTGGTGCTGGCTGCCTGGGAGAAGAGACCAACCCCCACCTGGCTACACTCACCCTTCGGGTAGTTGTAGAGAGCAATAAGGTCTCCCCTGAGCCTCCTCCTCTCCAGGCTAAGCAACCCCAGCTCCCTCAGCCTCTCCTCATAGGGCTTGTGCTCCACTTTAGTAGACCTCAGTATCCTTTTCTAAGGACAACAGCTGAAGCAAAACCACTGCTGCTGCCTCTGGTGAGAGAGCCCTCACTGCATCTCACATAGGAAATATTATCCATTAAACATTAACATAATGTGAGATACAGATGTATGTATAGATGGTTTTCAGTGTGTGTTTTTTCATGTGTTTAGTTCCATTATGCAGCAAACAAAGAAACTATAAATATTCTGCCTGATTCTGAAGGTACCACTTGTGGAAATAAAAACTTTCAACAGACCACATAGAAATTTGTACCTGTTCTTCCAATCACACAACATATTGCACCCCTTTGCTCTCACATAGCTCTGCCTCCATGGCTGACAGCATACGACTGCAACCCTCACAGTTTCAACGTCACCTCATAAAGCTTCACAGTTTGCCTTCTAATGGAAGGAAAACAGATATATTCTATCCATTGTTGTTCTATGCATTTTATTTCCTTTTTTTTAATGTTCTCCAAGCCCAGACTTAGCATCACCACAGAACCCACTCGTTGTATTTGGAGATACTCGTCAAAACACTGGTTCAAAATTTCAAGGACTGAGATTAAACCTACAAATGTAGATTTAAAACATATTATTTTCAAACATCAAGATTCTATTTTAATAAAACAGAAAAAAAACACCACCCCAACCCAAAGACTTCAGATTGAAGTTGTGATGTTCTTCAATATGTGTGATAACATCCAACTCAACAGAAAATTGCACGAACAGCTTAGAATTCCGTGTGTAGTACACATCAAACTGCCACAAACAGGGTAGAAGAAAGGGTGAAGTACTGACTGTTCTCAGGACACCATCCAAAATGTGCCAGAGAGAACAGGAACTCTTCCATTGACCTCAGGAGGCTCTGGGTCAGGCTTTAAAGGTTCATAGTGCTGACAGATACATACAAAATGTGACAACAAGCATTCTGAAGTTCAAATATTTTGGCTTCCAGATGTTGTGTGGCATAGGAACAAAAAGATAGTTACTTAGTAAGAGGGAATAATTAGTCAAGCTGAAAGGGATGCAGGCAAAAGCCAAAACCTGAGGAACAGCCAAGCTTTGCTTTGCAGTACCTAGGCACTTTCCTCATTTCCATGTTTGGAACAGATCTGTGCACTGCAGGAACAGAACTGGTAGTTAACAATATGAAGCAATAATAAATTATTGCACATAAGCTGGCCCAACAGGAAATTCTCCAGGGAAGCAGCAGTGAGAAAAGGAAGCATGTCCCCAGTGTCATCCTTCAGCAAAGGCCACACATGCATTTTTGAAAGCAGATTTTGTGTCAGTGTTTTTGTAAGCTAATATCACTGTGATTACTGAACTGCCTTACAGAGTGCTGCAAACAAATGTGCTGAAGAAAACCTCCACTTCAGAAATCTGAAAGAAATGACTAAAAGATTGTGGCAATGCATAGAAAAAACGACTGCAGGACAGGTTGCCCGGGGAGGTGGTTGGGGCCCCATCCCTGAAGATGTTCAAGTGAGGCTTGACAGGGCTCTGGGCAACCTGATGTCGTTGAGGATGCTCCTGCTTACTGCAGAGGGGGTTGGACTAGATGACCTTCGGAGGTCCCTTCCAACCCAGACCATGCTATGATTCCATATCACCTGATTAGGAACTTTTAATACCTCTTTGATTCAGTAATTCAGACAAAATCAAACAAACAGAAACCCCACAAACAAAACAACAACAACAACAAAACAACTCATTGACAAATAATAAGGAACTATATAAACAAAGTATTTTTTCCTACAACAAGCAAAAAGAACAGGAGAGTTCACTGTTAATGATAATAATACTACATACAGATATGCACACATCTATACACACACACACAAATAACAGAGGCAATTATTTTCTGTAGTTTATACTAACCCTCTGGCCTCAAGCTGTTGGTTTGTTAAAACACTGCAAATGTGTTTTCCTCTCTCTTTTTCTATTCAGAAGTATATATTTAAATAGACACACTCTAATGGTGCAGCCTCCAAGGCTAGCTGGTTTACAATATGACCTCATTCAGTGCACTAGCAAAGAAATGACTTCCAGAGTGTGAGAAGATACAGCTTTTCATCCAGTGACACCCATACAACCCTTTTCTTCTTGCCTTAGGCTAGCAATACAGGTTCCACATTCACACTGACTCTACTAAGCCTGCCTCAAGCATACAGGCTTTTTTCAACATAGCACTGCAAATTCAGCCCCAGCATCCATCAACAGCTGGGCCAATTGGCAGATAATCTGCAAGCTCAAGGAGACAATGCACAAGAGCAAGTGAGGAGGGAAAGACAACACTGAGACTCCTGTTGCATCACCTACACCCTGGGGCTTACAGTGAAGCCACAGTACTAGAGTACATTTACTGTGCCATGCATGTAAAGAACAAGATCTTGAAAAAGCCCAAATTTTACACCAGAGAAGAACAAGTTTTGAAATAGGCACTGAACACAGCTCTTGAAGTTTGAAAGGGAAAGCAAATAAGAATCTTGACCTTCTATTTCTGAAAGCTTAGATGGAGTAAGTTACAGTCATTCCTATTTGGAGGTGCTATGGGTTTTCAATGGCCCATAGTACTATGCAGACTATGTAAAGAGGGTTTGCAGGTAAGGTCTAGAGAAGAGCTATGGGTATAAACCAGGTCCTCTGGCTCATGAAGTCTTTTGCTGAAATGATTATTAAATGCATAAGTGCTTCCTACAAAGCTGCATGTCAGTTGTCAAGGCACTGCTACATGGCTTGCAGAAATTCAGGTGGCTGGCTTCTGAAGAAAAGGTATTATAAAGGGTGTTGTTATAAAGGTAGCATGTAACAACTCTTCTTCATAAGAACAAATTTAAAAACTGAGCTGTTCAGAGACAGAAAATAGGGGGGGAAAGTATATCCCAAACTAACTTTCTTTTAAAATGAAAAGCTGAACAGGCTGAGCTTAGCACATCCAGGCTCTCTTTGATCCAATATGCAACTGGCTTGGCATCAAAAGGACGTGTACAGAAACCCCCAGGATAACACCCCACCCTAAGTATCTTATTTCTTACAAGGCAAGCACTGTAGCTGGAATTGCCAAATGCAGCCTTGCTCCTTCTCAGAGCAGCTATGCTACCACGAGCTCCTGAGCAGATAAATTGTTCACAGTGTTTAAAGTTGTGCTCTCTGCCTAACTGACAAGGTAAGCACACACAGCCTCCTCAAAGTCAAGTGCAGCTTAGGAGGGGAATACGCATGACACATATGCTTGGTAGCAGCTGAGTCAGATGAGGCTGCTGGGAGAGTGTTTTTTCATCATACAAGTTCTATGGCCAACATCCAAGCCAAAGGAGGGCAGTGGCTGAGGAAGAGAAGTGCCCCCCTATCAAATGACAAACAAGAGCCCAGATGTGCTTGTATTTTGAGGAAGGATTGCGCACCATGAATGCTGATACAAAAGCCCAAGTCACCTACACAGCATCCAGAGGGCATCCATGTTCACTTGGCAGAAACAAAGAATACTAAAACCACATTTCATAGGGAATATCACTGGTAAGATTAACAGTCTCACTGTGTTTCATCTAGACTTACAAAGCAAAACTGACATAAAATCTATTGCAAATAATTGCCCAACGTGATCAAGTGAGTCCCTTATTCAAACAAGATAAAAAGGGAGATGATAAAGCAAATGTATAACTTATTTCAGCCAAAACTAACAACCAAAAGAGACTAAGCATTAAAACCAGGTGTCTTGTCTGTTGCCAGGAGGAATTTTTTGCTGTTGCCACCATGCTTTTAGCACTGTCACGGTTCCCCAGGGCTCCCCCTACCTAAACCAACCTCAGTGATACCTGGAAGACATTGTCATTTGGAGAGAAAGGTTCTCCAAACCTTCACAATCCAAGCACCCAGGGAAAATAAGCAACCTCAAAAGCTCTAGGGGATCAAGGAGGAAATAAATATTTAAATTGACAAAGGGGAAAAAAAATATTACAATTGCTATTGAGGGTAAAAGAAATCTACTGATCATAACCACTTGGTATCAATAATAAAGAGAGAAAGGTAGAAAGTAACTTTACAAGAGAAGTGTAAAGAGGAAAGGAATTGTTCCAGGGTTCTGTTCACACTATCTGCTGGTTACCAAGGACCTTCTGGAGTGTAATGCTTCAAAGTAGTAACAAAAAAAGACTGAATGCTTGCGAGCTTTTTCATGCTGCCATCATACTGTCGTTCATCATATCACATTTCATCTGCTCACCTATTCCAAATGTATTACTTGCTAATTTAAGCACACTTTCTGCACATGCCACTTTTCAGCCAAGACTGAAAGCTCCTAGCCAGGTACCACAAAAGGCAGGTTAGAGGCTTGTGGTGGGTTGCAGCCCCTCTACTCACCTCTCCATGTAGCTCTTCACCATGCTTCCCCCCCAGCTCAGAAAAAAACCAGGAACCAGCAGCTGCCTGCTGCCACTGGGGGATTTAAATCTAAATTATACATATGATTGTAAGGAAGGATCATAAATGGAAGACAGGGAAGAGACATCAGAGAACGAGGAAACCAGCTGCTGCACCACAGTGAAAAATCCATTGAACCTATCAACAACAAAACCATGTAGTGGGATGGAGGACAATGTCTTGATGTAAGGTTTGACCCAGCAGTCAAACTAGGTAGTGCATACATGTATGGGTGCTGCAGGCAGCTTGAGAAGCACAGAGCTCTCAGGATGGGGAAAAAATCAAAGTAAATCAACACAACATTCATGGAAGACTAGAAGATGAATAAAGCAAATGAAAATATGAGCAGTTGTGCTTAAGAGGCAAGTTAAGAGACCAGCTTCGCACTCTTGAATACCGCTGTGAAAGGGGCCTTAAAACTGTCAGGCTGTGAGATCAGACACACCCAAAGTAAATGCAAAGCTCTGCTGGAACTCAAGACAGCCTATATAGTGCAGTGAGCTAGCTTTGGCAACTGTGTTGACTAGATCTGAAGAACATGATACAAACCCAAAAGATATAAAAAAGAGTATCAGTAACCAGGATGAAAGGCTAGTCAACAGAGAGGGGGGAAAAAAAATCAGGATAAAAAGCAGCCATATAGGAGAGACCATAAAAATAAAATATTTCTTGAAAGCTTCAAAGGATTTTAGTTCTCTGTAACAGGCAAACTCAAGCAGATAAGGTGGAGGGATTCAAAAGGCATGGGAAAAAGACTTCAGCATTCTTACAATAATATATTGTTTGTTTAATGCTCTTCTTTGTTCATTGAACAATAAATAGATCATTCCACTCATTCTGAATTGCAAAATCTGTCCAAGCTATGAAGGAAATGGTAGACTCAGACATGGAGATTGTGTTTTTCATCTAGGAAAGCTGACTGTTCTCGTACACTGCTTTAGGTTGAAGGCATTTACAAAAGATCTGGTCCACTGTAGTGAAGGCAAAGATAAATGTGAGTGTTTCTGGCAGTTCTCAGGAAAACCCTTGGTAGCTGAAATACTTTTCAAATAAATGAAAAGGTAGCTTAGAAACTTGCTGTCATATTAACTTTTACCAAAATACTTGCTACATTTCAGATGATTAAACTATGCTATGCTTTTCAAAATACTATTAGAATCAGAGTGTTCATGATTCAGTGATCCTCAGTGCTGTTATCCACATACATAATGTCACAGTGAACAGTTTAACTGAATTAAAGATTACTCAGCACTAGTAGTTATTTGAGTCATTCACTGCTAGTTGAGGCATTTAAACTGGGGTAAACTCTACACAAGACTAATATTTAGCATGAAAAAATATGTTTTCAAGTTGTTCCTGATGTAAAGGGATATACTTATTTTGAAGAGCAAATGCCATTTCTGTGGTCTACAGTTGGAGAATAGTAATTTCATTCTGGTGTATCACCCAGACATTGCCCTCTCTACAGAGAAGACATCATGCACCGTTCATGCCTGGTGACAACCTTGTCAGTGAAGCCTGAATCCTCCTATAGACAAAAATTCAATTCAACATGGCAGTGAAAACCTCACCTACATATTTCACTTTGATTCATGAACAAGAATCATTGTCACAAAACCAAAAGGAACTGCAGTTTTTGATGTCTGATACCCTTAACAGCAGCTCCCCTGTTTTACAGACTCTGTGGCTTACAGGCTTTTATGGAATGCCTCAGATCCAGGCTGCAGGTTCTAAGGCAAATCTTTCTCTTTAAAACAACTATTCTGCTGCAGTGAATCCGCCAACTTTTTAGCAGGAATGGATGGCAGAACTCGCAATAGAAACATCTGGTGTTGCTTATGGACACACATTAAAAGAAGGGAAACTAGATTTCCCTCCAAAAGTCAACCGTTGTCCTTCATCTGCAAAGCAGGATGCTCGTCAGGGCTCGGTTAAGAGCCCGACACACAAATGCTGTATCTCAGGGTGACTGCAGAGCCTGGGTCGTCGGCGCGGTGGGACCTACCGTGACCCCCAGGCTGAGGACTTACAAGCGGGGGGTCTGTCTGCGGTACCTGAACAGAAGCTGTTGCTGCTGATGGTCCTGCCGGAGCACCCGGAGGAACTGGGCGGGTTGAATTCCCGGCTCTCCTCTTCGGAAAACGGAGACTCGGAGGCGGGAGATACCTTTGGCTGCGGCCGCAGGACGAGGCGGGGGATGCGGCTCCGGGACACCTCCCTCTCCAGCTGAGTCTTCTGCTCCTGCTCGGGAAGGGACACCCCGGCGTCAGGGACCCCTCGGACGCTCCCTCCTCCTCCCAACATCCCAGCAGAGGCAGGCAAATCCTCCCCCCCTCCCCGCCCTCCCCCGCCCCTGCGGTGCCTGCCTGCCCCTGCCTCTCCTCTGTCCCCGCAGCCCCAACTGGCCACCCCTTTCCCTCGCCGGCTCCTCACCTTACTGCTCTCCCGCAGAGGTCCCATCGCTCCTCAGTCACCGCGCAGCCGGGGACAGGCACCTGGCATGGGCGAGAGGGATGCGCTAAACTGGGCTCGCTGCTGCGGCTTCTGCTACTGCTGCAGCGCTAGGGGTGGCGGATCCCGGCCCGGCCCCGCCGTCGCAGCTCCCCGCCCCGACACGTGGTGCCGCCGCCGCGTCCGGGGCCGCCGCCGCGGATGCTGCCGCCGCCCTCCCTGAGGGTGTGGAGCAGGTGCGGGGCCAGGGGCGCAGCCCCCTGCCGCATTCGGTACCCTCGGGCGGCAGCCGCGTCTCCCCGGCACCTCTTGCCAAGGGCCGGCCCGGGGAGGTCGCTCCCTGCCCGCTCCCTGCCCGCTCCCTGCCCGCTCCCTGCCCGCTCCCTGCCCGCTCCCTGCCCGCTCCCTGCCCGCTCCCTGCCCGCTCCCTGCCCGCTCCCTGCCCGCTCCCTGCCCGCGCTGTCTACCGCTGGTCGCAAACGGCTGAAAGGACCATGAGCGTCTTAAAACCTGGGCAGAGTAGCGAAGGCTGGGTGGTACAAATTTCACACTGATTCACCAAACCAAATACATAACAGCGGGCAGATGTTACCAGTGGAGATATGATGGATCTATAGCTATATAAATAGCAAAATGCGTCAGATGCTCTCTGATCCTTTTTATGCAGTGAGAGCTTCTAATGAAACATGTAAAAACTTCCTTGATTCTCAGACAATACATTGCACAGAATAGTTAATTACTGCATAATCTCCCTTACCTTTTATTGTGGTAATTGTTGACCCTTCTATTGATTAATGCCTGTGTTAACCTTGTTCATCTGCTCGCCACAGTGGGTCTGCTTAAAAGACATATGCATTTATTAGCAGGGCTGCAATCTGGGCTGTGTTCATATCCACATAGTGCATGAAAAGGATGATGAAATTCTCAGTGTGGAGCTCATTTGAGGTTCAACATAAATGTTTGCCTGTAATATTTAATAAGCTTGCAGAAACTCTACTCTCAGCAATAGTATTTTTGGGCAAAGGTGCCTTTTGCAGGTATGTGTCCTGCAAAGGGCCCCAGTTCCTGTCAGGAACTTATGTTTGCTATTGGAGCATCAATATTAAACATGTCTCAAAAATAATTAAGAGCAAATGTGTCTTCTATGTGCAGTGCAGAGAACGTACAACCAGTAATAGGAAAGGTGATGAATTCATCTAGTCCTCAAAGAGGAAAGAGGACACTGGTGAGTACTGACACACTGATTGCTGCATATACAAAGAGTTATAATTACTAATTTATTAACTTGCTGCCAGGATTAGATCCATTACTTATATAGAGCTCCAAGCTATGCTCTGCCAAAAAGATGACACCATCCTCCCCTGGCAATGTCAAGACATCTATAATTCAGAGGAATGAGGTAGTTACTGCTGAAAGAAATGCTTAAAAATTCTGCATTAAAAATTCTGTGTGCTTGTATCTTCTAAGTGCTGGAATATACCTTCCTGAGGCACAGAAGGGCAGGAAGAATCCTAGACCTTTCTCTACTGCTTTGAGACCATTTCCATGGAAAAAGGAAAATGGCAAAGCATATAATTTAATCACACAAATTTACTCTTCCCTTCAGTAGAGACTAGGGCACCTGAGACCATGGGCTTCTCCTGCAAGCTACACGTGGCACATGTGCGGTGGAAATTTCCCATGTACATTTCAAAGCTGTTGCACCGGTGGACAGAGTAAGAAGAAGCTGTGCAGCAGCACTGCCATTGCCATAGTAACTCAACTCGAGTTGATGATGATGATTCAATTGTTGGGGCCTGCTTTATCTTTTCTCATTTTAAGCTCAAATTATTTCCTTGATAAGAAACAAGATATGAAAGTGAAGTCTTCGGGCTGCCTCAGGATGCATAATGGGGTGTGATTCCCTTTGATCTCCTCTCCTCTTTGCATAGAGATTTATAGTCTTATCATAAATCATAAAGCAATCATTAACTTTCAGGCAAATATTTTTTTGCCCTTACAGTCCCTATATATCTAATAAATATTGAGAAATTCAGTCACTTCTCAGCTTGTTAAAATATTTTTACTCTGCACTAGTTAATCATCAAGTACTGGGAGGAGCACTTACTTGACACAATCCTGTGATATCACTCTTACTCTCTCTTGATGCCTTTTACAAACTAGTGGAATTGCTGTATTACCTATAAAACCCATTTTTGTAACCAGTGTGTACCTCTGACCAAACCTGCATTTGCTGTGGATAGGAAAAATGCTGTACATTCACGAGGGCCTCAGAAAACCCACAGAACACAGTATCTTCTTAGGCTTTTTCTTGGTCTGCTCCCTCCTGAAAAATAACAGCTACAGGAAGCCACAGAGGGCTGCAGATTCAGCAGAAGCGCCTGGACTCCGGGAGCTGCCAGGGAAAGCTGGGCACTGAGCCAGGCCTCTGGGTTAGACCTTCTGCTTTCCTGAAAGGGGAGCAAGGTACATGAAGCAGTTTTTATTCCAGGCTTTGCTACTAGGAGCTTCACTCAGATGAAGTACTCTTCCTGAAATATTTGCAAGGGATAGAGGATGGGAAGAATTATAGCAGATCATAGAGTATATTTTGCTGTCAGCTCTACTGTTCTGTTGTTGCCTCTCAACAGGAGGGGGAGTGGGGTTCTGATTCAGCAGAGTTTTGCTAGCCAGTAGTTAGCTATGTCCTTTATTCACAAACACAAGGAACTCAGTGCATTGCTGCTTCTACATCTGAGCTGCTAAGACAAAAGTGTCACCTGGTTTTTGCAAAGCTTTCTGTGATGCTGGTTTATTTGTTCCATATGATGACACATTGTTTCTAGACATCTGCAAATACTGTTTTCCAGTTTGCTTTCTTGCAGTGTAATATTTTTGCTCATGAACTGTCAGAATAACAGCAGTAATAGAAGTCCAGTAAAGGTCTTGGTGCCCTAATTAAGTATGCAAATACCTTTGTTCAGAACCAGGTGCTTCAGAAGAACAAATGAGAGGAGTACCATACCCAGGGGAGAATCACTTAAAGTTCTGCAGTGCCTTTGCACCCTGAAGCAAAAGTGGTTTGTTTATATGAATCTATGAACCTATGCTGCCAGCAGAGACCAAGTCCCAGCTGAGGCCTCCTCTGTGGTACAGCCTTGTATACTGCCTTTCTGATCACAGGAATTTCCCATCTCTTCTGTGAAGTAGTTTAGAATAGAATAGAATAGAATAGAATAGAGAAGAATAGAATAGAATAGAATTAGAATAGAATTAGAATAGAATAGAATTAACCAGGTTGGAAGAGACCTTTGAGATCATCGAGTCCAACCTATCATCCAACACTATCTAATCAACTAAACCATGGCACCAAGCACCCCATCCAGTCTCTTTTTTAAACACTTCCAGTGATGGTGACTCCACCACCTCCCTGGGCAGCCCATTCCAATGGCTAGTTCTGCTTCAGCAAGAAGGCTTCCACTGCTAACTCATTTTACTTTTGACCAGTCCCTCACAGAGTGGAAAAAAGCAGGACTTCTAGGAAGTCAGAGGCTGTAGTCCCTCCAAGTGGCAAAAGAAGTGAAACCTGTACATTTTGTTGTGTTTTAATTTTTACTTTGGTGTAAAGATTAACAGGTTGAACAGTGATTCCTGCCTCATGTGAGTTCTCACTAGCAGTCACCTGCTTGTGCACCTTTGCTGTTTTTATGCTGTCACCATTTTTCAGTGTTGGATATACCTGTAAAATTTGGTTTTGTGGTAAAAAAGGCATGATTCTGCACTCAATGTATTGCTTGGAGGGTGCTGGTCCAAAACCAGGCTGGCTTGTTGCTCAGCCCAGGACAAGTTTTTGTAACACTGAAAGCACTTGTGGAAATTTGGGATGAAAATCAAAGAGGCATTTTGTGACCTCTTGTTCATTAGAATTAGGTGTTTTTCTTGCAAAGTTATTCTGACTTGGAGAGCTTTGGCTCCTAAATCTGTCAAAATTCAATTTCAGGTAGGTGAATTTTTCTGTTAGCTTTGGCACTGAGCTTTACTCATCAGTGAAAGGCAGACAATACCTTCTAATGCTTCAGGACCATAGGTCAGGTTTTGTTTTTCAACCACATCTTCCTCTGAGGTCAAAGGAAAAGCTGAATGGGGCAGAGGGCAGAGCTGGGCCCTGTAATACTGATGCTACATGATTTCATTAATGCAGGCATATAGCTGATAATTCTTCTGTCCATGCCCTAGAGAGCATCTGCACTTTGCCAGCTTAGGCCTTTGATGCTTTGACAAATTTTTCCCACCCAAAACATGAAAATGATGTTGGAAATGGGTAAAAATGTTGAGAAGATTATGAAGGCACATGAAGATGAAGGAAACACTGTGAATTGTCAGTATTTAAAAGAATTGAATTGGGAATCTCCATTAAACATCTACTTTGTAGCTATGTGATGAATATGTAGGTGAGCAATCAGAGTGAAGAGCACTGCCAAATACACAAGGCACTTAATTTGCAATCATGAGTATCAGTATATTAATAGGAACAGGACAGATAGAAATGGTGGAGAAATTGCATCTTGGAGAATTAGAAGATTACAAATAAATCCACCTTCAAAAAGCCAGACTCAAAATGCTTTTTCATAAAGATTATAGCTAAAAATATTTTAAAACCAATGCAAACCACAATCAGACAAATGCAACAAAAGAGAATAATAAAATAGATTATGCAAATAAATAGTCATTGACTATTACACATCTATATGGATTTAATACGTATGAATTCTACTTGTATGTTTCTTATTTTTGGTGGGTGGTGGAAATTGGACATTTTTTCTGCTTTAGAAACCAGAGGTGAAATAGAATTGAAATCCAAATGTGAAGTCCTACACTTGAGTCAGGATAATACCCAGTATCAATGCAGGCTAGGGAAGAGATTGAGAGAGGCCCTGCAGAGAAAGATTTGGAACACTCATGGATGAAAAACTGGATCTGAGTCAGCTGTGTGTATTCACAGCCCAAAGAGCCAGCTGTATCCTAGTATGTATCAAAAGAAGTGTGGCCAGCAGGCCGAAGGAGGTGATTTCTGTCCCTCTACTCCACTCTAGTGAGACCTCACCTGGAGTGCAGTATCCAGTTCTGGAGTCCTTAGCACAGGAAAGATATACACTTGTTAGAGCAGGTCCAGAGGAGGGCCAAAAAATGATCAGTGGACTAGAATACCTTCCCTGTGAAAAAAGGCTAAGAGTTGGGCTCAGCCTGGAGCAGAGAAGGCTCTGGGGAGACTGTACTGTGGCCTTTCAATATATAAATGAGGCTTTTAAGAAAGCTGGAGAGAGACTTTTTACTAAGTGACAGGACAAGGAGAAACAGTTTTGAACTGAGAAAGGGTAGATTTAGATTTGACATAAAGAAGATTTTTTTATGATGAGGGTGGTGAGACACTGGAACAGATTGCCTACAGAAGTTGTGGGTACTTCATCATTAGAAATGTTCAAGGTCAGGTTGGATGGGGCTTTGAGCAACCTAACCTAATAAAAGGTATCCTTGTCTGTGGCAGGGACATTGGACTAGATATTCTTTAAAGGTCCTTTGCAGTCATTCTGTGATTCCATAATCTCCTAGGGGTACTGGTTGATAGGAGGCTGAGCAAGAGCCAGCAGTGTGCCCAGGTGGCCAAGAAGGCCAAGGGCATCCCATCCTGTATCAGGAACAGTGTGGCCAGCAGGAGCAGGGAGGTCATTCCGCCCCTGTACTCAGCACTGGTTAGACCACACCTTGAGTCCTGTGTCCAGTTCTGGGACCCTCAGTTTAGGAAAGATGTTGAGTTGCTGGAACATGTCCAGAGAAGGGCAACAAAGCTGGGGAGGGGTTTGGAGCACAAGTCCTATGAGGAGAGGCTGAGGGAACTGGGGTTGCTTAGCCTGGAGAAGAGGAGGCTCAGGGGAGACCTTATTGCTGTCTACCAACTACCTGAAGGGAGGTTGTAGCCAGGTGGGGGCTGGTCTCTTCTCCCAGGCAACCAGCACCAGAACAAGAGGACACAGTTTCAAGCTGCACCAGGGGAGGGTTAGGCTGGATGTTAGGAAGAAGTTCTTCATAGAAAGAGTGATTGGCCATTGGAATGTTCTGCCCAGGGAGGTGGTGGAGTCACCATCACTGGGGGTGTTTAGGAGGAGACTGGATGGGGTGCTCGGTGCCATGGTTTAGTTGATTAGATGGTGTTGGATGATAGGTTGGACTTTATGATCTCAAAGGTCTCTCCCAACATGATTAATTCTATTCTATTCTAGTCTAGTCTAGTCTAGTCTAGCCGGTCTTAGTTCAAATGATTTCCATTTCTCCATGCAGAGTAAACACCCTGTATTTTGCTTACCAAATGTGTTGATCCTGTTCTTTCCGTCAATGGCTTACATAACATAGTGGCTGATCTCACTCAAACACTGCACAAATGCTAAAATGAGCACGTGCTGTAGCCAGCCATTTTCCTAACAATAGTTTACGCTGGACATCTCCAGAGAACATCTTTAAGAAATACTGGAAGAATAGAAAGATGAGAATACTATGAATATCACTGCAATATACAGAAAAGAGCTTCATGCTGGTCATGGGTAAATAAGAAGATAACTAAATTAGGACTCCAGAAATGGAAATCAGAGGTAAAAAAATATAACTACTAGGTATCAGAATGTCTTTCTGTGCTCAGGGGGAATATCTTGTATGTTCAGACTGTGGAGTAACATTATAAAAAACTGTAGCCAAATTGAAAACATCTGGAACAAATAATAAAGCTCTGCCAATAAGATGGGAAACTGTTTTGGAAGGCAATTATGAGAGAAATACTTTGGACTCACAGTAGTGAATGTCTCAATATGAGTTCTTAGACCATGGCTGTGCTTAAAAGAACTAATGCCGAAGAAGTGGATTATTTAGCTGAAACAGGGGAGTGATCTTGCCTGTGTACACAGTGTAAGACATCTGCTGGAACAGTGCATTCAGTTCTAGTGGGGAAGAGTTCAAGGGAGATGTTGTTTTCTGCAAGACATTTATTTAATCTGACTTCCGATAAGAGCTGTGTGATCTGTTTGTACTGGACAGATCTCTGTCAGTACTACTCACTGTGATGCAAGCCAGAAAGCAACCTGAAGCACTGCATACCCACAGCTCTTTGTGTTATGGCCTTTATATGTAGAAAGGGTTTGAGATGGCTTGTCTGACTTCAGGCATCTGAAGTTACTGCATGAAATTCTGAGATACATAGAGACAGAGTCATGAAAATCAGACACAACCATGCCTGTGCCCACACTGGAGAGAGAGGTGCAAGGAAAGACCTGTGGCCAGTGACTGACTGGATTTAAGCTTCCCTCCCCAGGGGTCTCAGATTTCTGCCAAAACTGGTGACTCAGCTCTGAATCCAAACAGTTTGGGAAATACATAAATTTGGCTTAAACAGAAGTTTGGACCTGCTTTTCAAAGATAGCAAAAACATATTAAAAAATAATCTTCCTAGAAACAATTGCTAAACTGCCTTACTATAACAGGCACTCCCATCACAGGCTATTATTTTGTAAGTGTAGGGTCTAGGTGGCCAGAAATATCCTGTGTCTTTTAGACTTGAGCAATTTCTGGTCTTGTGTAGGACAAAATCTGGGTTCTGTATGGGTTCAATATATCTAACTCATAAAATAGCTCCACATAGCAGGACACATATTTTGATAATCTGAGAAGCTTATTGCTTGATGCAGTGTCAAACTTGAGGAGCAGCCACAGAATCACAGAATCTCAGAAACATTCAGGTTGGAAAAGACCCTCAGGATCACCAACTCCAACCAACAACCCTGCTCTGCAAGGTTCACCCCTAAACCATACTCCCAACCACCACATCCAAATGACCTTTAAACACATCCAGGGTTGGTGACTCAGCCACCTCCCTGGGCAGCACATTCTGACAGATGACCATTCTTTCCGTGAAATTTCTTTTCCTAATATCCAGTCTAAACCTACTCAGTCACAGCTTGAGGCTGTTACCTCTTGTTCTATCAGAGACCTTATTATGTGACCTGAAATTCAACCAATCTGGGCTGAATAACTGTAGCTTGCTGTACCATCTGGCTTTATTTTTAAGATAGTGTAAACTCTATACAGAATAGAATAGCATAGCATAGCATAGCATAGCATAGCATAGCATAGCATAGCATAGCATAGCATAGCATAGAATAGAATAGAATAGAATAGAATAGAATAGAATAGAATAGAATAGAAAGAATAGACCAGGTTGGAAGTTGCAGTAGAGCTTGGGACACAGCTGTGGTGAGGTCCTGAAAAAGATGAGGGTATGCAGCTAATTCTGCTGCATGAGCCCGGGTATAATCAATAACACCCATTGCTTTTGGGTTTAGTATGAAATTGCTGAAACATGAATACCTAAAGAAGACAGCTTGTTCTGAGGTGGAAATGTACACAGTGACTCCTACCTAATTTTGAAAGCTCTTTTTCTTTTTCTTTTCTTTTTTGGTTTTACTCCAGAGCAAGTGTTCTCCACTTTTATCCTGGCTCAGTGGATATCAGCCAGCCATCAGGCCACACCTTGAGTACTGTGTCCACTTCTGGGCCCTTCAGTTTAGGAAAGATGTTGAGTTGCTGGACCGTGTCCACAGAAGGGCAACAAAGCTGGGGAGGGGTTTGGAGCGCAGCCCTGTGAGGAGAGGCTGAGGGAGCTGGGGTTGCTTAGCCTGGAGAAGAGGAGGCTCAAGGGAGACCTTATTGCTGTCTACCACTACCTGAAGGGAGGGTGTAGCCAGGTGGGGGTTGGTCTCTTCTCCCAGGCATCCAGTACCAGAACAAGAGGACACAGTCTCAAGTTGCACCAGGGGAGGTTTAGACTGAATGTTAGGAAGAAGTTCTTTGGCCATTGGAATGTGCTGCCCAGGGAGGTGGTGGAGTCACCATCACTGGGGGTGTTTAGGAGGAGACTGGATGGGGTGCTTGGTGCCATGGTTTAGTTGATTAGATGGTGTTGGGTGATGGGTTGGTCGTAATGACTCTTCCAACCTGGTTTATTCTATTCTATTGTATCATTTAATGTGGAGGATACAGCTATGGTAAATCTGAAAGAGACATTTTTGATATTAAGTTAGAATGAGTGAGAAAGTAAGTAGCAGTAGTTAATTATCTCTCAATGCTGCATCTCCTGGGATTATCAAGAAAAAATATTTAAGTATCTTGCCTTGTTTCCTTTATGTTTCTTTACATAGTAACACACATACTTGCAGGACGGAGGGGACAGAGAAAACATTTGATTTGGAATCCAAACCAAAGCATCACTTGGAGAGGCATAGTTGATGTTTTGTGTTCTATCTGGAGAAAAGTGATTCTTGATGAATAAAGCACTTGTGAAAGGAGTTTTATGACTCCTGAATGGGTGTCTGAAAATTGTCTTCTCATTTATCTTGCATGCCTAGTTGGGTCTCTACATTCTGAGGAGTAAAAGATTTATTTCTCAGTTACTTTTATTCTGTGCTTACCCTCTGGGTAGAGAGGAGTTTGATTTCAAATGCTCTTCAGTGTGGGAAAGACAAAGGATGCAGTGATACCTGCATATCAGAAAGTTTCCCAGGAACCAAAGCACACTCAGAGATCTTGAGGTGAGCTTGAAATTGGTTGATGACATTTAATATGGTTAAGAGGATAAACTCTCACTGACCTGGAATCAAAGTAATGCTGTGCCAATTTTTATATGCTTCTGGCAAAGTGTAATGCTTTGAACTAGGACAAATTTAATCAATTTATGGAAACACTTGCACAGGAGCAAAAGGCAAAATGAGAGACTGTTATGGTGGACAAGAAGATGAGGTCTAGAATGTCCTCACACTCTGAATTATGCTGCAGCCAAGTGAGATGTGATATAGGAGGTGACGATCAGTGCTAAGTCCCTGGGGGGGCAGACACAAGATGATGGGGAAAGGATATCTGGGGTGCAGCTGTGATCTGAGGCACTGCTTGGCAAAATAATATGATTTCCCATGCTCACTATATGAAGGATGAATCCATCTGAACTGCCACTGAAATAAGAAAAGCAGGATAAACAGTGTACAATTGCCAGTGTCAGTAGCTGTTCAGCTTGAGGGAAGAGCAGAAATTGTGTTAACAGAGCACTGTAATTTGAACACAGGTTAACTGGATTGAATTTTAACCATATTTCACAAGTACTGGTAATGAATAATGGTCAAAAGCAGAGGCATTTTGCCACATGTCATTTTAAATGACAAAAATATGAACAATACTTCCATCCCCAAAAACACACTGTAAAAAGTAATAATCTTACACACTCTTTTAGCCTCATTATGTTATTAAGTGCTATATTAGTCCTGGGATTGCTTCAATAATAAAATTTGGGATATGCATGGGTCTGCTCAGTACTGAGATCCTGTGCAGAACAAGTATACATTTGTATGTAGGTATTTATGTATAAATTGAGGAACTACAGAAACATGTACTGTTTACACTTTGATCTTAGCTGTCCAAGCCCAGCATTGCTTCTATCAACTTCACAGTATCAATATATATAAGCCGAGGATCATATCATAGTCACTCTCATCCTTCTGCCCTTTTTGCTTTCTGCTTTTATTGATGTTCTTGGCTAGACACTTATCCAGCAATGCCCTCCCCACAAGCACTCTCTTGGAAGGTGTGGAGCCTGAACTATGAACAAGGGCAAGGCTTTTTGGTCTGTTTTTTTCAGCATGTATTGCAATGTGGTCTTGAACAGGGCCTTGAAATGCCAACTCCATATAAGCAACAGATCATAATATTAATAGGAGTAAATGATAAAGGCTAATGCCTTCAACATCAAAGAGATTGTCAGGATGCCAGCTGGGTTATAAGTTCTTCAAGCAATCAAGCAGGTTGTGTAATCCTTGACAGCTTTTAAATCACTAGCATAAGGTTTTTGGAGAAGTGTGCTTGTGGTTTCTTTGTGTGGCTCCTGAAAGGTACATTTCTGCTTGGTAACATCCCCCATGTGAACAAGTTATCTTGCTACCCTCCTCTTACTCCCTTTCAATAACATATTTGTGCTATCTGGGGCAATTAAAAGGCAACTGCCACTTTTTTATCTACACATCTACTTTCAGACAATGGTGGTATCATATTTTCCACAACTGTCAGTAAATAACAGTGACGCTGCTTTGATACAGAGGCTTGCAAAGCTGCTGAGAACACTGAATATGCAAAGGGCAGAAATAGAGCACTCCACTTTCAGGAGAAGATGTGTGCTTGCAGGGCTGCCTGAGATAGTTTGTGTTGATTAGAAATGTCAAGAAGAGGAAAAAGAGATTCTTAATCTTCTTTTTCTTTTTTTTTTTTCCCCCTTGCAACTGGTTTATAATTTTATTTACCCTGTGCATGTGCAATTTTATTTACACTGTGCATTTGCAATTATATTTTTCTCTGAAAACAGACAAGAGAAACAAGAAAATATTTTAATGGTCAAATATGCCAAATATGCTGTTGATTTATAGTGTGGTTATTTAGCTGAAAGAAATGGGTCCAGCCTGAGCCATGAATTTGCATTACGGGTAACAGTCAAACACTGTATCACCCTCCCTTACGTTTTTGGTCAGACTCAGCTGCGTTTCGCAGACGTTGCCCTTCTCTCCGGACGGGGCCCTTTGGCTACAGACCGGCAGGATGGCAGCACTCCTGCTGAGATATGTGCTGGCTCCTGCCATGTTGTTCCAAAGTCGCTGGGGGAGCCCAGCCAGCAATCCTAGCTCACGTCTGACACCCAGTTTGATGCAGTTTAACTGCTAATTGCACCAAAACCCTCCTAGAATTTGAGCGCAGGAGAAGCAGGGACACAGCAGGGAAGAGTTTTCTTGCATTTACTCTGAACAAGCCATTATTAAATAGTCAGTGGGAATTGGGAACGGCTCCTATTTTGATTTCAATAGCAAAAAAACAACAACAACAAAAGGGATCTTGTGAAAGTGTAGAGGACAAGCAGGAAACTGCTCAGAACTGGTTCCCCACCCTGTTCCTCGCAGGAGCTGCCCTGGGCACAGCATAACCTGGCCAAGCTGAATCTGCTGCAGTACAAAGCAGGTGCTGGGCAAGTTTCAGTTCACCAAAGAGTATAGGATTTGGCCCAAATATTTCTGAAATGTGATTCAATCTCACAGTCCGTTTGTAGCAATGATTAGCAGCATAGCTGAAAATTTACATCCTGGCCTGCAGTTCCTACCTGAAGTAAAGGCTAAGCTTTGAAAATCACCTGCTGAGGAATTCTTCTACATACTAGGAGTAATTTAAATTAATATAATTATTTGCACCCAGTGGTGATATGGATTTTGGAAGATTCAAAATGTTCATTGATAAAAGCATCTGTTATTAAAAATTAGCTATTCTCTACATTTATTTTCTGATTTTCATGTATGTTAATGTAGATGTCAAATCACCAGTGGGCCTTTCAACAGATTTGAGGGGTAAGTAATGCAGATTCCATCTCTTAGTTGAAAATTTGTCCCTTTTTCCCTTGTAAATGTGCATTTTCCTGGATGTATTTAATACAGATGTTTTATAAGTCGGTATGAGAGACAATCAATACTGTTTACTGTTGCCTTGAATTGTGTTTATAGCAGTTAAGAGTGCCCAGTCAACCCATTTGAAACATCAGTCTTGAGTCTTTGTGGAATACAAATTCATCCTGCATCAACATGTGATCCCACAAATGCATTATCCTGATGGAAGAAGGACTGCCTTTTTGTTCATCAGCAGTTGTGTACTGGCACAATCTGACCTCAGCCCAGTATTAAAATTACATTACTGCTGGAAAATAGCTTACAAATAAAATGGGCACAAACAATACTCAAATAACACCCAGTGTTAGTTTTTGTGGTATCAGTAGAGTTAAAAGAAAGATTCTTCCAGCCAAGAGTCAAGAGAGAACTTGTGACAAAATGAAATATAGCC
This sequence comes from Dryobates pubescens, assembly GCF_014839835.1. Lineage (NCBI taxonomy): Eukaryota > Metazoa > Chordata > Aves > Piciformes > Picidae > Dryobates > Dryobates pubescens. The sequence continues at coordinate 10,573,905 of NC_071625.1, forward strand.
TGCTGAAACCTACTGTAAGCAAATACCACAAGCTGTGCCAAACAAAGATATTAGTTTCAGTGTAGAAGTAACACCAAATAGAAAGGGCAGACTTGGGACTTGCATGTTCCTGCCACCATTGTTTTTTAAATGGTATGTGCATGAAGAAGGCTTGCAGTCAGCTGGCTAAAAAGCTATTAACCATAATCTGTTTATACAAATATCCATCACAGACTGAAGTTTAAAGGACTATTTTTTCCTTTTTTTCCTTTTCCTTTTTTTTTTCCCTTCTTTTTTTCCCCCTCTTCTTTTTTTATCTTCTTTTTTTCTTCCTTTTTTCCCTCCTCCCCCCCTCTATTTTTCCTTCCTTCCCCCCTATTTTTCCTTCCTTTCCCCTCCCTCTATTTTCCTTCCTTTGCCCTCCCCCTATTTTTCCTTCCCTTGCCCTCCCCCTATTTTTCCTTCCCTTCCCCCCCCCCTATTTTTCCTTCTTTTTTTTTTCCTTCTTTTTTCTTTTTTTATTTCAGAAGGAAAAATTCATGTGAGTATCAAATCTGCTTCCTAATCCTATTTAGGAATGTTTATAAACCATGTTGTTATTTCAGAATTTAATTCTTGTTACAGTTTAAACACTGGTTGGCTCCTCTGAGCCTCTATGCATGCTGACTCTTTTTCTGCTTTTCATTTTGGAAAGCTATGGTGTAATGCACCTGCTATTTGCAACAAAGCAGCAAAAATGGGATTGGTGTTTAGATCTTGCCTAGTACATGATAACATTTATAACTCTATAAATGGGTTTCTGTGGACACTGCTGAAGTGGTGAGGTTATGTGTACTTAAAACACTGGGTGAAAGGTACATTTGTCAAAACCAACAGGAGTATTCTGTGCTTGTTTAAAAAAATAAAAAGGCTGTCAACTGGTCTGGGATCACACACTCCTGGCTCAGGGCCCTTGGTGCAATTTCTCATCAGATACTGCCTGTAACCTGACCTCAGCTTGCAGAGAAACTCCCTTCTCTACCCCAACAGATGAAACTGGACATGACTGGAGAATACAGACCTTGATAATGGGGGCACTGTGGGGTGTGACTTATCTTTATAGTTTGCAGAGCACACTGCCAACGATTTTGATTTCAGAGCCAAGTTCAACTTCTTTATGGAACCCTTCATTTATGCCAACTGGGACTCTTCCCAAATACTCAGATTTAGCAGTGCTTCGGTAGGAGTACAAGTATCTGAAGTGTTTTATATTTTTCAAAAGTCTGTGTATCAGTTTATTTGCAGCCTGGAATGCATTGCACCTCACTAAACGTGGTTTTCATAGTCTTATCGTCAGTCAGAAATATCCACATGTCACTAACCTTGCTCATTCTACCTCCATCAAAAGTTCCTGCACTTGAGTCATTTTTCTGCAGCACCTAGAAAATCATTCAGTACATTGCCAGGGTTCCCTTATCCATCAAGTACTGTAAAATTTCTCACTGTTGTGGCACGGGGTAAGTCATATATATCGCTGAAAAACATAAGGTGAATAGAATAGAATAAACCAAGTTGGAAGAGACCTTCAAGATCATCGTGTCCAACCTATCATCCAACACCACCTGATCAACTAAACCATGCCACCAAGCATCCTATCAAGTCTCCTCCTGAACACCTCCACTGATGGTGACTCCACCAAGTTCCAGCATTGAAAGTAAATAAAGAATTAGCATTTTTAGCAAAAACTGCAATGCAAAGTTCAAGCTTGTAGTCCTGCCTTGTCCATAGTATTTTATTATTTTTCTCTCTAATCCTGTTTTCAAGCTGCAAGAGAGAACTGAAAAGAGCTTTCTTTGCTCTGTTTTCTTTTTTGCTTCATTTACTTTCTATAGTTAGTCTAAGCTACAGTTTATTCCATGACCTCAGCTAACTTTCAAAATCACACTGACTTTCACGGGTGCTTTGGCACGAAACATAAAATGATCTAAACATTTTTAATGACTTCACTGAAATACACATATTCAAAGTGCTTTTTTTCCTGCCAGCTCCCTGTGACTTACAAAACAGGGTCCTGAAGCTGTTAATGACATACATTTTTTGAAGAGGGCAGAGATTCCTTTCTTCCTTTCCAGGTTAAAGATGTTGCCATCTCCCACAGTTTGCACAGGTTTATAATTAAGGGGCACAACAAAGTAGAAGAACTCATTGAGAAGCATGCTTCATGCTGCAGCATTTTTAAATTTATTTAGGAGCATTAAAATATGAGCCAACAGTAAGAATAAAAAATGCAGAAACTGTTGCATCAAAATGATTGCTACTAGTCCCATAGCTTGGATGATTATACTAGTAACTCCTCATTCCTTATTCTGGTTCCATGTGCTTGTCCCCATTAGTGCTTCTCATTTGGTTTTGTGGTGCATTTGAACTTTTTCTCTCATGTGACCAATATCATGCAGTTTGGTAAAAGCCCATCTTTGGTCTACTTCAATGCATAGGAAACATTAGTTTGGAATTCTGAAGTTTGTTTCAGAGCATTTAGGGATTCTAGAAGCAAGCATTTAATTTTTTTTTTTGGTGCTTCGTAAGGTGGAAACATTCACTGACAACATCCACTTTCAGTGACAGGCAACTAATAACATCAGCTGAAGTGGTGTCATTTCTTGCTTCTCTAATTCTCATGTCCTGGAGACACAGAAAAAACCCCAGTTGCATCTCTTACTAGATGCTTTTCACACTGCCTGGCTTTTTTTGCAGTTCCTGCATGATGTGATGCCTTTTCTAATTTTCCTCAGTGATCACTTATTTCTGCCTTTATTGAAGCCCTTGTAAGCTTCCTCCAGCTCCTTGTCAGGAGCCATTATTCAATTCTCAATGAGCCTAGAAAAAAACCCATACTATCAATATGAAATCATACTTGGAATTTTTCCCATTCAGAATATGCTTTTGGATAAAAGAGTCTGACCTCAGCTGATATTTAAAATTATGACAACATTAAATAAATCTGCATTCACTTGGTTCTGTGGAAGAAAGACATTAAATTGTACCTTGTTCTATAATCAAGAAGTTTTCATGGGAGTTGATTTAATGTTTTTAATAACAAGATTTTTAAAATTTTTTTTTAATCATAGAGTGGTTTGGACTGGAAGAGACCTTTGAAGGTCATCTAGTCCAATCCCCCTGCAGCGAGGGGACATCTTCAACTACATCAGGTCAATAACTCATGTTTGAATATTATTTTAATATCTATTCTTTTACAATAACAGTGAGTTCACAATCTGCCCCTTTCCCTTCCCATCTCATCCCCCACACCCCCCACACCATTTTCCTCCTTTTTCCCCTCTAACCCAGAGCACCTGGGCTCTGTTGGAGTCTCCTCCCACCCCAGGTGTAGCCACTTTGCCCTCTCTGCCCTCTCCCCTTTTTATTCCCTCCCAGGAGAGGCAGGAGCCCTAAGCTGAGCCCATCTGGGCTGGAGGATCCTCCTCTCATCGCTGGTGAGTGCCCATGGTACACACTGGGTGATGGTGGTGGTGACAACAAAGGCCGGGGGGCCTGGTGGCCCCCCGGTTGTTAGGGCCAACATTGATAACTACTCCAATATCATCCACGGGTGCTGGCTGGGGCTCCTTTCTGGGGCTGAGCTCCTCTGTGTGGTATCTTGGCTGGTTGAGGGTCTTGCCCATGGCTCTGGGTTGGGTTCAGAAATGGTGGTGATGGAGCAGGAGCTGTTTAGACAGCGGGGAGGATGAAGGGGGGAGCAGGAGCTGCTTTGGGAAGATAAGGAGGAGGGAGGAAGGCAGGGGGGTTAAACTAGATGACCTTTTGAGGCCACTTCCAATTCTGGTGGTTCTATGACTCTTCTAACCCCCTTGCCATGGGCAGGAGCACCTTCCACTAGACCAAGTCAGCATCTTTAAGGGCATATTATTGTTTGGTGTGTTTTTTTTTTTTTTTTATTGTCCATGGAAATCAAAATGTAATATGGTAGCTATGATGAGCTGATGGATTTTGAAACTACCTTATTTTGAAACTAATTCTGTGTCTTGACATAAGAAATCATAGAACCATAGAATCAACCAGGTTGAAAAAGACCTCAGAGATCATCAGGTCCAACCTATTACCTAACATCTCATGACAACTAAACCATAGCTTCAAGTGCCACATCCAATCCTTTTTTGAACATCTCCAGGGACAGTGACTCCACCACCTCCCTGGGCAGCACATTCCAATAGCCAGTTATTCTTTCTGTGAAGATCTTTCTCCTCACTTTGAGCCTAAGCTTTCCCTTGTCACAGCTTGAGTCTGTATTCTCTTGTTCTGTTGCTGGTTGCCTGGGAGAAGAGACCAACCCCCTCCTGGCTACAACCTCCTTCAGGTAGTTGTAGACAGCAATAAGGTCTCCTTTGAGCCTCCTCTTCTCCAGGCTAAACAATCCCAGCTCCCTCAGCCTCTCCTCATAGGGCTTGTGCTTGAGACCTCTCACCAGCCTTGTTGCCCTTCTCTGGACATGTTCAAGTATCTAGAAATCCCTCTTAAATTGAGGAGCCTAGATCTGGGCAACTGGTACTGAAGGCGTGGTCTAACCAGTGCTGAGTACAGGGGCAAAATGACTTCCCTGCTCCTGCTGGCCACACTATTCTTGGTACAAGCCAGGATGCTATCCTCCTGCAGGTTCTGGATCTTGACAAATGTTACTGCCTTTGTAAGAATTATAAATGCATTAAAAATGCTCTAAGTGGTAGAGAGAACATCTTATCCTGTTGCTTCTAATAGGGATGTTGAAGAAATGTGAGCAAAGCTCTGATTTTTCAGGCAGTGGTGTGCATTCCCCAGGGCTGTGTAAAGGCACAGACATGCACTTATCTCTGAAAGCTCAGACTTCCTGCTGCTGCACATGACAGATCAGGTTCCTCCCTAACATCAGTGCATGTGGCTTGGTTTTCTCATTTGTGGAATACATCAAATAGTAAATGTTCTCTGTAAATGGTAACTGAAATTATTCTAGTAGCAAGAGTTTCAACCACATCTGTGTTGTTTCTGGAGGATACATCTCTTAACTTTTGGTAGTTTCTAGCTATGTTTTCCATAATGCCCTCAATTAAATTATTCTACCACTCTTAATTGTCTTTACTAGGTGATTAGTATGAGCTTTCTATTGTGAAGTGTTAAACTCATTATTACTTGTTCTGTCCACCACGGCTGTTAAGACCAGGTGTCCTTTTTGTCCTTGTAGTGAGTCTTTGTGCACTTGCTAAACTCTTATGTATGCCTAACAGTTGTGCAAACCATTGTTTGAAGGTCTTGATTTGTAGTTTCCATTACACTTACAGCAGCTCTAAGTGGTATCCAAACCTGAATGCTATTCCAGCTGAGCCCCTGAAAGCTGAAGAAGTACTTCACACATAGCATCTATAGAAACCATTATGTGTTTTCTTCCTGTTCACAGGACAATGGAGTTAGCTTGTGTTTCACAGCAGCCCTGATCCTGTACGGCAGAACTGCCACCTAATGAAGGTACAGAATGAGAATGAACTTATTTTTCATTTCTCTTTTTTTCAGAAAGTCATCTTAATCTACTAAGATGCTACTATTTTTGTTAGATGACTTTTAATTCTAAGCCTTCTTCAAAGGGGTGACAGTCCCATTCAGCTTGGAGTCATCTGCACATTAATAATATATCCCTTATTTCATCGTGCAGACTATTAATGGAACTGCTTGCCAGAACCAGAGCAGATCCCTGAGGACCCTACTGAAATACATACTGCCATTTTTTACAGTGAACCATTGATAATTGCCCTCCTGGTGAGATTTTGTAACTGTTTTCGCACTCCATCGGTGATATTTCATCTGCATCATGTGTCCCTGGTTTGCTTTCAGAATGCACTGTCCTTACAGTGTCAGAAGTACCAAAGTTAAAATACATGACATCAGTGCTTTCTCTCTTACAGGCCTGTCACAAAGGAATTTTTATTGGCTTGACATAATTTATTGGTTCTTCATCATCTCTTGTTCCTCTGGATGCGTCCAGATAGTTTGTACAAAAATCACCATTTTGGTTAGGACTGGAGGGGAAATTGAAAAGAGACCAGCACTGTGGCTGGCTCCCACTTGAATATCACTGGATATTGCAGGAACAAATATCTGTCTCCAGGCTCTTCACCTGTTGCTGTTCAGACAGCAGCAGGGATCATTGCTGCCCAGGATGTCTGTGCCAGTCAGCCCTTGTACCAGGGACAAGCTCCTCCTCTATCAACTCCTTGGGATGTAGCTTCAGTCTTCTTGGCCTCTTGTATCCATTTTCAAAGCTGAGATCTTTTGCAGTTGTCACTAGTGGCAACTGTTGATTGGAATATGTCATTTGAAAGGGATAGAATGGGCAGCAAGAAGTTTAAATTAGTGAGGGAAGAACGCAAAGAGGTGGGATAACGGGAAAACAGAATAACTTTAATGGGCTTTGGCTTGCATTTTGAGGAACATAAGTACCCAGGCAGCTGTCTGGCAGCCTGCGTTCTCCAGCGCCCTCTCCTGGCTGGCTCAAGAGTGGCATTAGAGCCTTGAAAAGCACCAGCTCTTTCAGGGAGGGAAGGTGTAGACCACAACTACATCTTGAATGGCAAGTCAAAATGGGAATGAAATTGATGAGAGAAATGAAATAATTTCCAGAAACTCTGTGCCTATCTACAGGATCAGAGAGAGGTTAAATTTGTCATAAATTATTGTTCATGTCATTTTGCTAAGGCTGTAGGGGAAATAAAATCAGACAGTTGCGTTTTCACATGCTCAGAAACAGACCAATAATAGCCACCTGTGGCCTGTTGTGAAGCCACGGTGCTGTTGTAGAGGAGAAAGCAATCTCGTGGGTACAGACAAATTCACCTCCTTGTGCCTTTCTGAAGAACAGATTCATAGCTTCTGCCACTATGTTTCTCAGGGAACCAAGCACAGGACTATTAGCTGTAGTTCTTGAAGTGGAGCAGTAAACCAAAACCTTTGTACTGTCAAAGTTAGTCTCAAGTCTAACATGAATAATAATCTCTACAGAGTATGCACAACAGAGAGAGAAAGAACACTTTGTAATCAGGCAAGGGCTGATTTCAGCTGCACATATACTCCTAAAACACAAGAATTGAATTAGTCTTTTGTTTCATTTGGGGCATGTGGTTGCTAAGGTATCATGAAAGGAAGACTTTTAAGATCAGGTTAAGAACATGTGCACAAATTCTATATTGTAAAAATCTCTCAGAGCAATTAATCATAGGATATCAAACCATACATTCTGGAAAACAAAGATTGAGTCCAAGCATTAACCTTACACAATCAAGCCCATCACTAAACATGTCCCTTAGCACCACATCTATGCATCTTTTAAACACATCCAGGGATGATGACTTGACTATTTCCCCAGATGCCCTGTCCCAGTGCTTTACAAACCTTTTGGTGAAGAATTGTTTGCTAACATCCAGTCTAAACCTCCTTCTATCCTATAATGTATAACTTAGGAGAAGAGACTAACACCCACCTTGCTCTTATTTATCCCATGGCAGTGACTTTAATTAGGTTACGAGGATGGGAATGGCTGCAACAGGAAGAACCACATTTCAATGCTGTGAAGATATTTCTGAGGAAGTACCCTGAAGCTTGGAAAACAACCAGAGACTGCTAAATTTCAGGAAGAATGCAATGGCAACCAGGATAATGACTTCCATATCACTGGCCAAATGGAGAACTCCATCACTCATCTTTCCAGTGGGTAGGAGGTTCCTGTGGTTGTACCTCTAGCTACTCCTGTCTTCTGAGTACTGACATCCCCAAGTTGTGTAGCACTTAGAATGAATGTAGCTGAGTGTTTTGGAAATATTAACCCAGGGGCACAGGAATCTATTTCCTGATATATAGAATTTGCTTTGGACAAAGGCTTTACATACTTTGGGAGAAGAGGGCCAGAGCAGAGTGCCTTAAAATGATGTTTCTGAGAAATGTGTGGGGTTGTTTTTGAGTAGTGTTTAAGTTCTAATTGCAGCTTTATTGTTTTATTTTGTAGTATTATAATCATTTCACCTTGAAACAGAGGTAGGAACTTAGGCCACGCTTGCTGAACACTAAATGCTGAAACTGAAGTAAAAATATCTGCACTCTTCAATCCCTGTATTTTTCATTAGTTTGTGCAACTTGTCAGATCTTAATCTCAGTAGAAAGCACATTTGTTATTACTTGCATGTATATGTAAAGCTCTCTATGCATACAGATGCAAAGATAATTGAAGCAGGTGTAAGAAAATGAACGTGTTTTTTTCCTTAGGATCATTAAATCAGTCCTCCATACTGAGTAATTACAGTTACACACCAATGTCTCCAGATACAGTGATGTGACATCATGTGATAGTTTTAGGCCATGCCTTTGCAGTAGTAGAAAAATGTAAATAAATCACTATTGGGTGTGAAAAGGAAACCAAAGGTAATTCTAAACAACTTCACTGGAGAGAGAACTGCCATAAAGCTGGTTGTACTGAAACAGTGTGGGGGGCTTCTCATCTCTTCTCACTTTGCTCTGAGAGGATGTTAACCTGCTTCTGCTTGACCCTGGCTGCATTGTTTTGGTTAAGTCTAACCCCAAATTTCTCTGCCCCTTCCTCCCTTTTGGACAGGGGGTGGTGGGGCAGAGAGATAGCTTCCCTGGTTTCTGACTGGGGGTTCTTGTGTTGTTTGTTAATTGTAAATTTTCTACAATATTGTAAATCCTGTGTATTTTGTACATCTTCATTGCATTCCATTGTAGTTTTGCCTGTAAATACAGCTTCCATTTGCTTCCAACTGAGCTGGTCTGGCAAAGTTAATGTTGGGGGTGGGATGGTTGGGGGGGTGGAACTTCAACCCACCACACATCACATAACACCCCTTGTGCTGTATGAACACCCCTTGTGCTGAAAGAAGAGATTTTTTTTTTTTCCCTAGTTCACATCTGTTTCAACTGTTAGAGAAGGTGTTGCTATGTGAATAGGAATAAAAATTCCTTTTAACTAATTTATCAGTTTTCTTTCTTTTTTTATTAGCTATTTTTAGGGCTTTAGAGAAATCACTTTTTTTTTTTTCTGGTAATTATGCAGGGGAAAAGAAAGTCCTTTAAAGACTCACTTACTTGCATTAGGAAGACAAAAGCAACTGTTGAATGCATTAGTTAGGAGCAGTCTCATGGCACCAGGCAGGTAGCAATGACTGATTCCTAAGAACAGGCTGGTAAACTGAAGAGCTCAGAGAGAACAGGGAGCTCTGACCAGAGCTGCCCAGCATGGGCTTAATCAGAGATCCTGACATCCGTGAGCTAATACTTTTTGGTGGGTAAAAGCACTGCTCATTCTTCTAATATACTGAAATTTCCTATGATTTGTTGTAGAAAGTATTGCTGATCAAAAGGAATGTGATCACTATATCTGCATGAAGAATAAAGTAGGGTTAGTGCCAATCAACTTGATATCTGGAGTGCTGCAGAGCTTTCTGTAGTAGCTGACATTTCATTGCCAAAGCCTTCTGTCTTGAGATAGAATTCATAGAACGGCTTAAATTGGAAGGGACCTTGAAGTTCATCTAGTTCCAACCCCACCTGCCATGGGCAGGGACACCTTCTACTAGACCAGGTTGCTTAAGGCCTCATCTGACCTGGCCTTCAACATCTCCAGGGAGGAGGTCTGTTCCGGTGTCTTCCCTGTAAAGAATTTCTTCCTAATATCCAACTTAAATCATCCAGTTCAATAGTCAAATGAAAACTGCAGTGGTATGATAGAATGAACATAGAGCATTAGATATCAGGTTCTGTGTTTTCAAAGAATAGTATTCAAATCTGTTACACCTTGCTTCTAAACCCCACATCTGCTTCAAAGCAACTGCATTAATGCCTTGCAGAAATGTAGGTCAGGAAAAAAAATCCAGTGCTGCTCCCAATTTTGCAGAATTTAGTAGTATCACAGAAGATTTTAGGCTACACTGAGGAGGTAACACTATTTGAGTGTCCCAGTCACCACAGCAGTGCTGTAGCTCATGTGACTTGAACTGGTTGTTCTCATTTAGGCTTGAATTCAATCTCATGAATAATGTTGCCAGTTTTCTTACTGAGATTTAAAGACAACTGATCTTTCTAAGCTTAGTGTTCTACAGAACTATAGTAAAAGCTCACTTGATTTAACCTGTTCTCAGCATGCTCAATTCTTCCAACTTTATAGATAATTTTACAGGATTCAAAATGGATTTACTGTTTAGCTGCTCTGCTTCTAGGCACAGAAAGTGGTAATGTGAGCTTTACAGCCTTTGAAATGCATACAGAGGAATTTTCTGCTCTCTGAGGAAAGCACAGCATGCAGGTTTTGGTGATCATGTACCAGAGCGGTGCTCTGCTCTGCCACAATTAAATAGAGGATTGGATGCGGGCATAAGCTGCAATTGCTAATTGCATAGCATGTATTAAAAATTCCAAGGGAGATTCTGTTGCAAAATGTTTGAAATTATTTAGTTTACAAAGGGGAAATCTGCTAAAATGAAACCTGCTTCACATTGCTGTGTCTGAATGCTTTGTCTGTGTCTAGTGTGAGATGCTGGCTGGCCTTTTGACTTTTGTGTATAGGTGGGGGAAGGGACAGTGGAAATATGGAAAATAACACATGGGTATAAAAATCTGATGTCTCCTCTTCATGCTGAACATTTAAATTCTCCTGCAAAACTGTATTCCTTTTGCTGTCATGGAGACCACTTTAGATGATTGACTGTCTATTTGGGAGACATGGATGCAACTCTAGGTCCTCAGACTCTCAGCTACCTGCTCTCCCTCCCAAATTTTTTAAAGTTTTCACCAAGAAAACAGCTGTGGATCCTTTACCTCTCTTGACTGGCATATGCACAGCCATCTAAGACTGCAGCTGAAACATTGGTGCTCAATGACAGGACAAGGGGCAGTGGGTAGAAGTTGAGGCATAGGAAGTTTCACGTAAATATGAGGAAAAATTTTGTCACTGTGAGGGTGACAGAACACTGGGACAGGCTGCCCAGGGAGGTTGTGGAGTCTCCCTCTCTGGACATATTCAAAACTCACCTGGATGTGTTCCTGTGTAATCGGGTGTACTGATCCTGCTCTGGCAGGGGGGTTGGACTGGATAATCTTTTGAGGTCCCTTCCAGCCTCTGAAATTCTGTGATTTTGTGAAACCGCTTTAGAACCCACAGTCTAAATCACTGGCCCTGAGGACAGATTTTCTGACACAAGTCATCCTTCTGTCCCCTGGCATATAGCTGATGGCTCAGATGACTGCGTCCATTAGCTAGGATGTTGTAGCACTTCCTTTACTTCAGCTGAGGTGTTGTCTCACAGACAAGGAAGGGACCACACCGAAAGACTTTGCTTTTCCGGTGAAGGTTTCCCAAGTCTGTTTGCCATAACCATTCAATCAGTGGTAAAATGTTACTTGGAGCTGGGAAAACCCTGCCTGTCTAAACAGATTTATTTTCAAAATTGTTTTCCAGATGATTTATTTTCTTGAAGATGATTAGCAACTAAGGGCCAAATTCTTTCTATCAGCACAGATTTGAAGGAATTTGGCACATTGTTTAACAACAGAAGCACTTAAGGTCTGCTAATGGGTAGTTAGTTCAGTCTGAGTCAGTTTTCTTCTTCTATGCAAATGTTTATTGATCCAATTTTGCTGCATTCCTTGAGAATGCTGACAGTTTTCCTAGGCACAAATGAAAGGAAAATAATCTCTTTTGCCATTGAATCCATGGCATACCCAGATGGCACAACGTGGTATTTGTTAACTACTCAGCTTTCTATGTTTTCATCATGTCTGAGAGAAAAGCAATTATAATTAGTTATTTCATTAAAGTGATATCTTTAGTAGGATAATTCCATGAGAAATAGCTCTGAAGCAAATAGCCCTCATTTATAATCTCAAAGCCCATTATCATCAGGTGAATTATCTCTTTTAAACACCTTTGGTCCAAGAGGATACATTATGTTGCCAGTGATCTTACTTGGTATTATACATAGCAATTGAATTAAGTTCGCAGTAAATTTCTCATCTGTTTATGTGACAAATGCAATTAATTTATTTGTGCAATGTAAAAGCTTACACAAAATCAATAAAAAATACATCTGATGTTATGAGACATCTCACAGTTGTTTTGCATCACTTATGATTTGCTTTTATTACAGGTTAATGCTTTTGCCTGAATTCCCAGAAAACTCCATAAAGCTCAAACTCAATCCTACACATTCGTAAAAGCACAGAAGACTGACTCTGGTGAAGCTACCATGGTTCTGCTCTAGGACTCTGACACAAAGTCAGTTTAATGCAGCAAGTTGTGTTGCATTAATCAAGCTGTGACTGAACGAGAGGACACAGTCTCAAGCTGCACCAGGGCAGGTTTAGGCTGGATGTTAGGAAGAAATTCTTCACAGAAGGAGTGATTTGCCATTGGAATGTGCTGCCCAGGGAGGTGGTGGAGTCACCATCACTGAAGGTGTTTAAAAAGAGGCTGGATAAGACACTTAGTGCCATGGTTTATTTGATTAGATGGTGTCAGGTGATAGGTTGGACTCAATGATCTCAAAGGTCTTTTCCAACCTGGTTTATTTTGTATTCTGAGCTATAGTAATGAAGTACATGCTAATTTTGATAACAGATGCAAAGTCACTTCAGTTAATTTAGCTGCTTTTCAATTCAGGATAAAATGACTTGAAGTACATCACCCTTATGCCAAATAAAGAAAATTCAACCTCTAATTCAAGTGACAAACTTGTTCACTTTCTTTCAGTCCATAGATGGCAGTTGCCTTTTTGTATGGAGCATTTTCTTTGTATTTCTCTCGATGAAATTAAGACATTTTAGAAACTCAGTAGTAAATGTGACCTTTCTGAAGGGTGGGAATAATTTGTGCTTAGAGACAGCTATAGATTCACTTAATATCTATAGGCATTTAAAATCCAAACATGATCTTGAGTGTATAAAAATGGTACAAAATTCTGAGCTTCATAAAATTTGCTAAGACATAACCAATGCTTCAGTGTATACTGGATTAGACAGCTGATCAGGAGTCTTCCCATGCAGGTGATGGTTCTAAGGTGAGCCAACAAATCAGCAAGCTACTGTACACCAGCAGCTTTGCAGCAATTTGCTTTGGAATTGTTTGCTTCTCTCAATGAATAGGGAATTGCCTTTCAATCTCTAAAGGGTGAGCTATCTTATATTACTTCACATTTTTAGGGCATAAGAGGGCACATAGACAATTACAGTGGAAAACAATGATGTGTGGTAACGTATTCTCTGCACTCAAACTCCAAATGTAAAATTGATGGAAGAGCTGAGTAGTATCACAGCCTTCCCCGAGGAATACTGACAGGGAAGGAAGAAACTGCTGTAAATAATCAGGGGAACTTAAAGCATGGCAGATCAAAGGGAGCATCTTCTCCCTCTTAATCCCAAATTTTTGCTAAGATTATTTTCTTAACTGATTATGAGAACCAAAATTTCATTAAATAAGGAGGAAATAAATGTAGGTATCTACAGAGAACCAGTTACTAGGTCTTTTGAATAGCAAAGGTATTGTGTGTGTTTTTGCAACAAAACTGAAAACAGTAAAGAAGTGAGAGAATATTTGAGACATAGATGTCACACATGCTAGATGCATTAAAGTATTCATTCTTCATAGCATACAGAACCAAATAATTGGTTGAACAGAAACTCCACATGAACTTATTTTATGAGCCAGATAATTGCAGTAAATGTCAAATGAAAGGGTGTTTAGCTATGTAAGAGCAAAAAATCAACATTCAGGTAAATATACCTCCTTTATTTATGCTGACTTCAGCAAGGAGAAGTGATGAGTGCAGTAGAATTTGAGTGTGGCTCAGTGAAGCTCATGGTTGTTGCCATCCTTGGCATGGGGGAACTTAAAATATAAATGAGAATTTCAGCTTTCATTTTCTGAAGAAGATAGCTTAAGAAAGGAAACCCAGCTATTTCTGAGTGCAAAAACTTATGACAGCCAAAACTAGGGCACCTGTCTGTAATGGTGCTGCCTACACTTTATTCAAAATCATAGGCTCTTCCTTTCCTTTTTGTAGTGTATTTATCACTTGACATCAAGGACAAAAGTAACATCAATGAACTTCAATATATACCCACAACAGATCAGGTCAGAAAGAGCTGTGTAGAGCACATTCTGCACCTCTAAACTACACACCAGAAACTAGAATCCAAAGCAAAATGGTTTGTCACTGCTTGTAAACCCACATCTCCAAAGCAGAGCCAACTGCCTTGCCAGTTAGATGTTAAAAGTTAAGCGGACATTTTGACCTCTTAAGGTACTCTGGCTTCAAAGAATTAATGTTATGTATCCAGATTTTATAAGAGCAAAGGGTAAAATTCTTTTACATAAAAGAATGGAATGGAATGGAGTAGAATAGAATAGAATGGAATAGACTAGACTAGACTAGAATAGAATAGTTGGAAGGGACATACAATGATCATCTAGTCCTACTGCCTGATCACTTCAGGGGTGGCCAAAGGCTAAAGCATGTTAGTAAGGGCTTTGTCCAAATGCATTTTAAATACTGACAGGCTTGGGTCATTGAGCACCTCTCTAGGAAGCCTGTTCCAGTGTTTGACTATCTCCATGGCAAAGGAATGTTTCCTTTATTCACTTCAAAACTCGGCAAAGTTTAAAACTCTGAAGTTTTATGTGTCAGACCTTCCCAATAAAGTCTTCCTGCAAAGCTGCAGGGCTAAATAATAATCCTTTAAAAATACATAATAGAACTACAATCATATTAATAACCATTTTTAGACACTTGCTGGTAATGCTGGATTGTACAGCAAATCTGGGCTGGTTTTCACTTACATGAAAATGCTGCCTACACTGATAAACACTACTAAAAATGCCCTCTTAAAAATGAGAATATTTTAAGGGTTATTGTAACAGTAAAAGATTAAGATTTCTCTGTTAATGTCTGAGATGAAACATGGTGATTTTTTGGGTTGCTGTTTTATTTTGAAGCTTTAACATGAAGAATTTCCAAAATTATTCCCCTCCCACAAACCTTATTTAAAAAAATCTTTTTAGTACTGACTCCTGGAACAAATCCCATTGATTTGTTTCAGGAAAGTAAAGAGAAATGGGTCCAGCAGTGTCAGTACAATAGGAATGATAAATCTCCTTCATGTTTTAAAGAAGGAAAGACTTACCTTTTGAGAAGAGATGAGATGACACAGCAACGACTGTGTTCTTCTTGGAGAGTCCTGTCTTGGACACACTGGTAAAAGATATCTTCCTTCTTGATGTAGATCAAAAGAATGAAGTTGTTTAAATGTACTTGGCATGCAGTTGTTGTATCCCTTCGAAAATAGCAAAGAGAGAGATATACACCAAGCCCTTAGCTGCAGAACTGCACCTTTGTTCTAGGCAGATGCTGGTGGAAAACCTGCTACTTCACACTGCTCTTGTTACTTTGTTGAGCAATGATTTGATCTGACAAAGAGCTTCTAGCCAAATATCCTGTTAATAAAACAAGACCTGGGGTGCTGCACCCTTTCAGAGGTGTGGATGAAAACCCAGCAACAGTTGAGGGCACGAATATATGAAGTTAAAGGGCATAAAAGCTTTGGCCATGATACTCTGTTGCCCATCCAAGAAATTCTCCTACAAAGGGATTTAAGCAATGAAAATAAAATTTGAATGCTAAGAAATTCCATCCCTTCTTTAACATGCTCATGTCAATTAGAGTCAAGCTGTCTCATAGACAGCCTGAATCAGACAGTTCAGTACTGTTCCAGAGTGCTGTACAACTTCTTTGAAGGAAATATATAGTTTAAAATGAAAGAGATGCATAAGCAAGGGTAAGGAGACTAAGAAGGAAGCCCAAGAAAATATAGTGTAAAATTAAGAACATTTTCTTTCCACGAAGTCCATTACAAGATTTGAGTAATTAAATTCTATATGACATAAATCAGTGGAAGATTTTGTGGGCAGTGCCATCTGCCCTATGGAAAGTATTCCAGATGGGACTATGGAAAAAGTCCATTTTTTCAAATGAAGCTATTCACATGATTTTAATGCTCTAAACAGAAAGAGAATTGGTTACCTGGACACTCAAATCAAGTAATTTTGACTGCTTTCACTCTTTAGTAAATATCCACAAACTCCTAGTAAGGAAGTAAAGAAAGAAAAAAAAGAGAGAGTGAGAAAAAAGAATGAAAATTAACATCTAATCAAATTGTAGGATAGCAATGGAGTTAATGAGACAGACTTAAGGGACCCTCAGGGATTTTCCAAAGCTTACAAACTAGCTGGCCCTTTGTTGGCATCTTTCTTTGGGATTTCCATCCGGTTTACTCTGTCTCAGGAGTGCTTTTCCACACTGCTTATGTGTGTGTGATTACTTTATTATCTTTGTTTATGTGCTGCTTATTCATGCCCTTCTTCTCTGGCCACTAGCCAAACAGGGAACATCTTCCTGTGTCCCATTCATCTTCCTAATAAGACTCCTTCTCAAAACTTCTGTTTTTCCTGTGTGAAGGACTCATTGTCTCTCTGTGGAAGTGGCTGTTGTCATGCTTCCTTGACTCGGATGTTTGATTTAGTCTTTCTCTTAACTCTTTTAACTACTTTATTAATTCCAGAGGAAAAAGAATATCAGCTCAAATCAAGGTTTCTTCTTAAATTCAGCCTAAGTGTTTTCCTGTTTTCAGGCAATAATGTGGAATCTCTTCAAGTGCACTGTTGAAACCAGATAACTGCCGTCTAACACTTGATCACAAGCACCCAGACATCCTTTTATATAATTATTTTTTTTAAGCCCACAGTAGATTCTGAAAATATCTCTGTGAAAAATCATGGCAGAAGTGTGACTGCACTCCTATTGGAGAAAGCTGGTTCATTCTAGTGACACTGATGTAAAATGTTTCTGTTTTGGAAAGGGATTAGCACTGTTTTCATCTACCTGGATATTCATAGAATCATGGAACAGTTCAGTTTGTAAGGGACCTTGCAAGATCAGCTAGTCCACCCCTCCTGCCGTGGGATATGACGTCATGCAGACACCTTTGAATAAGAATTTGTATTCTCCCAGAGTAATTAGTTAGGCTCAGGGACTATTGCCTTGCATTTCGATCTGCCTGCACTCAGGCGTTAGGGCAATTTCTAGCTTTTGCTATGCCAAAAGCTTTTCCCTTCCGCTGCGGTGCTTGCGGCGCTGGCCTTGACTCTCTCACTCCGGCTACCACCTCAGCACCGCGGACAGCACCCAGAGCTGACCCCTGGGCTGCTGCTCTCCCGGCTCCCCTGCCAGCTCCGTTGCTCGGTCCCCTGCCCGTTGCCCTGGCAGCTCACTTTGCAGCTGGGAAGTGCTAGCCCAACGGCCTGTGTTAAATCTGTTTTGTCTCTCAGTTGCACCTGATGTATGCATACGACAGCCATTAGTCTTAATAGGATGCAAACCAGATTCCAGTCTTACGGGAATTGTGCTTATGGAAGGGGTATGATTGATGGTAATGGGAAATGGACTTGCCCTTAGACATACCAAATAGAATAGCTGAGAGTTATTTGCACTTCTCTGAAAGTAACTTTGAGAGGTTGTTGAAACAGCAAAAGACTAGATTAAGATACCAAGGTATTTGTTCAGATGGTGTTACATGACATGTTAAATTCGATGTGCAGCATAACCTGAGTGTTTCATTTAGATGAGTCAGAGAGTATGTAGTCTTCATAAGACTTATGCTTAAAGTTAGATGGCATGACCTGCAAAAATGAAAACCACAAGCAAAACTTATCTACATATGTTAGTCAAAAGATTGAGTCTGTATGCCAAATGACAACAGCTTTGATGATAAGTAACACCATTCAACAGGGTTAATAACATGCAAGCAGATAAACCTTCTGAAGATTCCTGGGTGGTTCTAGTGCTGCTTAGTAGATGGGTAGAAAAGACTAATATCTTTGTCAAAAGCTTGCTAGATTTTGGTCCCTGGTGAAAGATCTGAATTCACATGGTCATTGCTGGCATATGAAACTTGAAGAGCAGCTTGAGACCTTTCATCTGCAGCAAAGTATTATAACGGCAAAAGTTCAAACAAGGAGGCTTTTCTTCAAATCCCATGCTAGCAAGATAGCTCAGTGGAGAAGGATATGCTTGTTATTTATTTATTTATTTATTTATTTATTTATTTAATGTAAAAAGATGGCTATATGGTAGTCCTGGTTATGAAGACATAGTTTAACTTGACTGGATTAAGGAACTTTGAGGTCATTAGTGGAAGTGTTCACATGCACATTAAATGGGCTTCTGTACATAGGGTGTAGCTTCTCTGATCCTGGAGGAAGAAATGCTTCACCAAAAAATCAGACATACTTCTGAACTAGTGCAGCCTCTCAAATTCTGCTCATAAAAAGAAATTATCATATGACCTACTTCTCTGTTCAACATGTTAGCTAGAATGTTTTTGGCACAACAAGAAGGGAGAAATGGCTCCTTGCCATATGCCTCTCTCTTATACCTTGAGCCATCAGCTGCTTAACTCCCCTCCCTCTATCCCTCAATATAGCCCTAGAATATAAAATACTTGATAAATGTACATTGTGTTTGCACATTCCAGTATTAAATTGAATGTATATATGAAGTTCTAAAAACCCCAAACAAACAGTGGATAAGGCATTCTGAAAGTAGGATCCTAGACAGAAAAGAAATAATTCACAGTGGTGCTTTCAGAGCTATATGTGTCTAAAGGATCAGACTTCATCCCTGGAGCTTCACACAGTCCCAGGATGCACTGACACTGATATTCATAAACACAGCAGTGACATGCTAGTTCAGAAAGCCAGAATCTAAGCACAAACAAAAAATGTAATCATTTTCTTCTGTTGTGTTTGTGAAGGACAGAGAAGGTATGAGAACATCACATGCACCCTACTTAAAGCTCCTGTTGCAGCTGTGGAGATAGCAGAATAAGCTGTGAAGCAGCCATGCCGTCTCCATAGTAACAGAAAGGCAAGGATGATGATTCGGTATTGAACATGCACTCTTCCTATTACTATGCAACCTCAGGATTCTTTAAGAGCAGGCTCCAAATAGAACCTTCCTTTTACACCCCAAAATTAGAAGCAACGAAAATTGCAGAGCAGTCTTGTATTGCTGGGCAAGCCTGAACAAACAATGAAGATTTTTATGTCAGAATGCTAAGTCGTCACAGTGTTAAAACAATAAATGTATTTGCTGAAGAGATTGTGAAATAAATCCTACACTGACTGAATACAGAGTTAAATGATAGACAAGCTTATAGATCCCTCCTGTTCCCTCCCCAGTCAGGGAGCTCAGCTGTAAACCTCTCTGTTGCTTAGTGAAGGGAGGTGGATTAGATTGTATGTTACTCACAACCATCTCTGTGAATCACTTTGACATGTCTGTTGGTTTTCCTTACCAAACAGGAAAGTAAAAATGGTTTTAAATTAAATTACTTGAAAACATCAAAATGTATTTTCTAAACAGTATCTAAAAAACCCTCGGTAGTTTGGAACCTGTTTACTGATGGGTACATCTGTGTGGGTCTTTGCCAGCAGACAACATATCAGATTTCTCCACTTTTCTCTGAGCTAACTGGTACCCAGATGACTATATTAGCACAAAGATATTATGGCGCACCTCTTAGAGATGCTTATTACCACAGACTTAATGTTATGCACCCCAGCTTCTGGGATGCAGGCAGCATGAGCTCAGTGTTTCCACTGACACCCGTGCTGATATCCCACAACTATTTCTCATGCATTCAGCTCCTTGGTTAATGTACTGAATTTGGGTTCAGGCACCACAGTTCATGTAATACGTGCCTGGGGTCCAAGTCTGTATACACAGAGGGCAGAACATGATGCAAAGACCCACATGCTGGAAGCATAACCATTTTTCTTTGCTTATAAATTAGAAAATATGGAAGTGTGACTAGTTCTCTACAGTTTTTAAATATACTTTGTCCTTCTCTTGATGCCTTTCTCCTTTCTTTCCCCAGGATATTAATCTCTTGTCTCTCCCCTTGGACTGTAAGGTTGTAATTGTTTTCCTTTTATTGCTTCTTTCTCAGGGACCTTTTACTGGGTCTATCTAGGGAATGTTGGCATGGTCAATGGGCAGAAGGATTGGAACTACTAGAGCAGTAAAATGTTGTCTGATTTGCATAACATTTTTCTGTAATAGTAAAATTTCCACTGGAGCACTGAAAAAAAGGGTTTATACATGGTCAAGGATCTAACCCATGATTTGTAGATATGATGGCGATAAACATGTCAGAAATTCACCCCCAAAGAGATGTTATCGCTAGTATGGAGAGGAAATGATGTATAGTTGCTTATACTTGTTCCTTCTAGTGATTAGATTATGAGCATTTTCTTGGCTTGAAATGAAATGTTTTAATTACATTTCTTTTTTTATTCTGTGCATATTTCTCTTCCCTCCCCCCCAAAAAACAGCAAGTGGTGAGACATGAAACTGCATGTCTTAAGCAAGTGAAGAGAATAAAGAAAATGTTCCTGAGATGCTGGGTTTGATATTAACATTTACTGACAAGTTTGTTACACTACCCAGCAGCACTGACCTTATTATGCCAGTCTCATCTTCGAGCAGCCTCCATGCAGTAGTGGGAAAAGAGGGTAGGCTATTTTTATAAACTGCAAAATGTACACAGATCACAGGGCTCACTGAAGCACACACATCTTATGATGATTTTAAAGGAACAGTGAAAAGAATAATAATGGGGTTGATTTTTTTTTTTTCTTTATCTTATAAGAGAAAAATTGCTATTCAAAGGTCTCTGCTGGAGTCTAACCAAGTGAGATGTGCAGCAGTTTTGCCTCCAAACCCGACCTGCTGCTGGCCAAAGTGGTTTGTTGATAGTGCCTCTGTGATAATGCACTTAAGAAAGGATAAAAAAATGCTGCACAGCAGCTGTGAAAGATGTGTGAGAAAGTATGAGAGAAACAGCCCTGCAGACACTAAGGTCATTGAAATAGGAAGGGAGGGAGGTGCTCCAAGCACTGAAGTAGAGATTCCCCTGCAGCCCATGGAAAAGACCACAGTGATGCATGTTGTCCCTCTGCAGCTGTGGAGGACTCCACACCAGAAACGGGGATGTGCCCTGAGGGAAGCTATAGTCTGTAGAGAGCCTGCACTGGAGCAGGCTCCTGGCAGGAGTTGTGGCTTATGGAGAGGACCCAGGAAAGAGAAGATTTTATGGCAGGACCTGTGAAGAACCCACACTAGAGCTGGACAGGTTTGTGAAGGAGTCTATCCCATGGGAGGCACCCCATGCTGAAGCAGTGGAAGAGCATGAGGAGGAAGCAGCAGCAGGAACAAAATTATCTGTTGTGAACTGACTCCAATTCCCATGTCCCATCCCCCTGAGCTACTCAAGGCAGAGAAGGTAGAGTCAGGAGTGAAGCTGAGCCTGGGAAGAAGGAATGGTGGAGAGGAAGGCGTTTTTAGTTTTGTCGTTACTTCTCACTATCCTAGTCTGTTATTGATTGGCAACAAATTGAATTAATTTCCCTGCAGTCGTGTCTGTTTTGTCCAGTGAGTGATGTCCCTGTCCTTATTTCAACCCATGAGCTTTAGGTTGTACCTTCTCCTCCTGTCCTGCTGATAAGAGGAAGCAATACAGTGGCTGGGTGGGCAGCTGGTGACCAGGCAAGGTCAATGCACCACTGTGTGCTTCAATTTAAGCAAACACTTTTCACATTGGAAATTTCCTTTTTACAATGAGCTTTCCTGAAGCAACAGGTATTCCTCAATTACAGAGTCTTTCCATTCTTTAGAATACCTTTAGTCTAGCTTTGATCATCTGAGGACCCTTTCATGACACATTGTCATGGCTGCTGTCCAAGGTCCCTCTTTCTGGAACAGGCTCACAGAAAAGCCAGCCAAAGGCAAATACAAACCCATTCACTGGAAGATAATGCTCTGGCTGGAGACCACAACTCACTGTTCAAACTGCATCAGTGGTACAAAGAGAGGATGGAGGGAAGACATCTATTCTCTTCCTCCTTCACCCCTCTATATCATGTGATAGTACAGCCTTGTTTTGCAGTTAGTAAAAATTCAGAATAATTTGTTGCATTTGTTTGAGGATTTTCAGAAAGTAACAATAAAACAGGTAGTGAGTGAAAATTCAATCCTGAGGGTTTTACTCACAGAATAGTACTAGGATTAGCTGAGTCTTTATAATTTAACATCTATGTGCAGATCATAGAATCATAGAACCAATAAGGTTGGAAAAGACCTCAAAGATCATCAAGTCCAACCTGTCACCCAAGACCTCATGACTACTAAACCATAGCTTCAAGTACCATGTCCAGTCCCTTTTTGAACACCTCCAGGGACCTCCTTGGTCAGCCCATTCCAAGACATGCAGTGGCAGGTGATACAGAGCTACCTGAGCTTTATCACATGTAGCAACAGGACTGTTAGGAAGATTACAAGCGTTAATATATGATCTGCCAGTGCAAGAACGTGCAGAAATTCTCAACAGCCTTGGTGTAGACTTCTTTGATAGAAGCAGTATAACTGTGACTGTCTAACTCAGTCTCCTAATGAAAATCACTGCTGGATTCCTCCCTGAAAGTGACCCAACCCAGTGACTTCTGTTTTTCACATTTTTCTGCTGGCTCTACAGCTGTGTGTAGTTCTGTGGCTGTGATGGATCTGAAGCCCCTGAAGCTTGGGAAGCTCCAGCTGGTACATACCTCTACAGCATTAGGGGCAATGGCTGCTACAAACACATCAAACCACTTTCAACTCAGCGTTGGCTTCCCACAAACTATCAGATCAAGTTCAAAACCTTTGTCTTTTGTTTTCAAAGTACTGAAAGGCTTGAGTTAAAAGACTTCAAAATATAATTTAACCTTCTAAAATTAAAACAATGAATAAAGGAACAAACAAATGACACAAGTTAATCACCTATGCTTAATACGGTGCCAGAAAACCTTGTACTATGGCAAAGGGAAAGAGGATGAAACATTAGACACTCTTGCTGTTGATCTCATTGGAGGTGATATAAACAACTGTGATTTGTCACCAGAGCTTCTTGCTTGTGATGGTAAGTGAACCATGCTTGTGAGATGTTTGCTTGGTCATGGCTTACCTTACATTTCAGTTATAGACTGAGGATTTTGGTGACCTGAGCTGTCAGCCTGATATGTGCTATGAGATCACATATCCACTGAGCTGCATCTGATACCTGTTGGATGATATTAGTTGTGCAAAGCTCTGATTTTTCAGTTTGACTCAGATGCCACCTTAAGCGCTTCCAATGGAGAGAGATATTGAGAAGATTATCTTCTGCTCTGTGAGCTTATTGCATTTGATATCATTTAGAGAACTCATGAGACACTGGAGCTGTGTTTTGTGCATTGGTGGTAGGGTGTTTCCATATTGTTTACCCACTAAAGAAAAAAGAAAACTTGTTTTTCTGGAGACTTCAATCACTTGCCTCTGAAGATAGCTGGGAATCTTCTCATTATCAAATCTAAAAGTCAGCAGTCAACTTGTGCCTTAGTGCTTCTGTAGCCAGACCTTTAAAATAAGATAAATGACAGAATGAAAAGCTGTACACGATTATAGAACTCAAACAATGTGTGTCAATAGGGTACATTTAATGAAGATGCAGGTATAAAAAGAAGGCAGATATTTACTGTAAAGTTAGGAGCTAAGGTGATAGAAAAAACAATCCTCTTCAAGGAAAGGTTTACTTAACCTTATGTTTTCCCAGTCCTCTTAGTATCAAGGGAAATGTGGTGCATGTTTTCCTCTGATGCCAAATACTGCTGTGAGGTCCTAGTGAGACTCCATGAACATAGTCAAGAAAGGAAGTTTCCTTCCTATTTTGTGAGTAAGCTAGAAAAATACAAAAGAGAAGATACAACTTTTTGACAGTTGGGTGAAAGGATGCAAAGAGACTATGTTGTAGTCTCTTTGAAAGAAACCATTGCTTATCTTACATGTAATTTGTCATGGCTGCTCTGGATTCCTGGTTTTTTTATGAGAAGTGATCATGATAGCACACTAGGAATATTTTACTGAACTTCAAAGAAATCAGAGAAAGAGAGAAAAGAGGGCAAGGGAAGCTGAACACTGATTAGACTTTCTACCTGACAGCAATTGCATTTTAGAACAAAGGTGTTATTTATGTGAAGAAATTGTAGTCCATCTCAGTAATCTAAACTATTTCTGACACTGAAGTGAAAACAAAGCCCATAGAAATTTTTTTCCCCAGGTTTTCCATAATCTTTTCTCTATTTTTAAGAAACAGGAACCCTTAAATCTTTTTAACATTTGTCACACAAAATGCCTGTGCTCTGCCCTGGGAAAATCTGGACCCACCCTCATTTAACCTCTGTTGCATTCATTACTGAAGAATCATGAAATCCTGGGCATGTGGATGGCATTTCTTCCTTTCTCCACATGAATCCCTTTTGTTCAGGTTCTATATAACACAGGGATCTCTGGAGCTGTTAGGTCCCAATGTGGGTTTTGCTGTGTGTGTTGATCTCAAGAGATCCAAACTTGACCCAGATAGTTGTCTTACTGAGTCTTCTGACCTGGTTTTGTCAACAGCCAGCTTGTTTCAGCAGCACTTGTGTTTCTAATCTTAAGCATTGTACCAGTTGTGTATATTATTGCAGAATTATGCCTCCCAGATATTTTTCATTCAGAGTAAATCATGTTTAAAAAAAAAACAACCATGAGCCTTTCTTTTACATTATAATGTGGTGGCCATCCTGGATGTGTCTAAATTCAGGGTGGAGTACTTCTGCTCCTACATTCAAAGGTAGCACGTGTGTAAGATAGCATTTACCAGACCACAAATACATCTACAAAGCCCTCATCTTGCAATCTATAGAGTCTTAATGGAAGACAGAAATAACTGACAGTGAAATAAGCAAAGATCACAATGACTAAATCACCTTTCATTTTGCAGAAAGTCTGTCTATGCTGGAGGTTGTTATGGGTGCTGTTTTTTAGCACACTCTGTTTTCCTGCACTGTGCTGCACCAAGGAGTGTCAGAAGGGGCCAAGTAATAATAGTAATTCACTTTGATTTGCTTGTTGGAAATAAGCACTTACGCTTCTTTGTCACTGAAGCAAAAGAGAACAAAGTAATGAATACAGGCAGATTCTGAGAGCTGTTCAAATCAACCTTGACCATCCAGCCTGCCTCTTTGGTTTGGCTGTGAGGCTATTATAGGCTACTTTTGCCTTGCTAAAGCCACATCTACAAGTTTCCAGCTATTCAATGACCCAGTCATCTCGACATAGAAACCCACCAGGCTCACTGGGTATGATACACCCTTGGTATATCTGTGGTAGCTACTTGCAATCAAATTCTTGTGCTTCATGTGCCTGGAAATAGCCTCCAGGAAGATTTGTCTCTTAATTCTCCTGTGAACAGGTATTATGTGAACTGACTACCCAGTTTTTTTCCTTGCTCTTTGAATGTGGGTATAATGTTTGCCTTTTTTTCCCCCAGTGATTGCAGATTTCACCTAATTTCCATGATATTACAGTGATGATTCAGAGTAGCATTACAATAGCTTAAAGCAGCTCTTGTAGTACCCACAAACATCTCACCCAGTTGTTTACATCCTGTTTCCTGAGTAGCCCCTAATTTGGTTCAAAAGGCCAGAGCAGTTGTGTGGCATGAAAGTATCTTCACACTTTTATCTGAGAGCATTTCTGTACATAAGAGCAATTGCCCCATGTTCATTATGCTTGGGGGTTGTAAAAGCATCTGTAAATCAAAATCAGTTTAATGAATCAGTGAAAGAAGGGCAAACTGGGCTATGACAATATTGCTCCATCGTCTTTAGATTAAATCAGACTCCATTTAGCGTAGCAGGGATAACACAGTCTCAAGCTGTTCCAGGGGAAGTTTAGGCTGGATGTTAGGAAGAAATTCTTCATAGAAAGAGTGATTGCCCATTGGAATGGGCTGCCCAGGGAGGTGGTGGAGTCACCATGACTGGAGGTGTTTAGGAGGAGACTGGATGGGGTGCTTGGTGCCACGGTTTAATTGATTAGAGGGTGTTGGATGACAGGGTGGACTTGATCATCTCAAAGATTTCTTCCAACTTGGTTAATTCTATTCTATTGTATTGCTTGTCCACTGCAATGATTTAAAATAAAGGGAAATTCAACTAATTCCAGCATAAAACTGTAAATCACACTTCAGAGGGCAGCATTCTAACAACACAGAGTTTGTGAGACTGAACTTGTTAATGTGAGACAATATGAATACAAGTTTGCATGGGACATAACATTCTGGTTTGCATGTGTGAACTATCATTTATTTTTTGTTTCCTAAAGGAATTAAATCTTAACCATACAATATCCTTCCAGTAATTTTACATGTTGTTTTTGCTGCTGCTGTTGTTGTTTTTTTTGGTTGTTTGAGGTTTATTTTCTCCTTTGTTTAAAATTTGTATTTAATATTGTAGGTTATTGGATTAGGCATTATATTGGTGTGTTAAAGCACAGCTTAGACAGCTGCTTGAGGAAGGTGATTGTTCTACTCTAAATGGCACTAGTGTGGCCCCACCTTGGGTACTGTGTGCAGTTTTGGATGCCTCAATATAATGACATCAAGCTATTAGAGTGTGTCTAAAGGAGGGCAACCAACATGGGGAAAGGCCTTCAGGGTGAGACTTAATGTTATCTGTTCATTTTGAGGAAGAACAGGTGGAAGCATGACCTCATCACAGCCTACAACTACCTCAGGAGTAGCATCAGTGGGGGAAGCGTCACTCTCCTCTTGCTGGTGACCAGTGGAAATGGAAAGATGATGTGTTAGGGAAGTTCAGGTTGGACCTCAGAAATATGTTCTTCACTAAGAGGGTGATTGGTTGCTAGAACAGGGTCCCCAGGGGAGTGATCATGGCACCACATCTGCCAAAGTTCAAGGAACATCTGTGTGATGCTTTTAGTCATGGAATTTAATTTTAGGTAGTTCTGCAAGAAGCAGAGGTTCGACTTGATGATCCTTATGAGTTCCTCCCAAGTTGAGATATTGTATGATTCTATGAGCCTAACTGAGTCAAAATAAAGAAAATCTTCTAGACAGATAGATTTACACAGGACATGACTGATACTTCATCACTGAGATCTAAAGAAACTGCTAGCAGTGCCTCTGAGCTCATATAATAGGAGCTACAGAAAACAGAAGAATTGGTTCCATGGAGTGCTGAGATCCTTCCAGTCTATTTGGTATCACTGAGAGTCAGGTGCTATGGAGAACCCTCTATGACTGAGCATGCAGGAGCTGCACTGTGAACCCACAGGGTTTAAAAGCTTACTAGTGTGCACTAGGGCAGAGATTGCAGGCAGGCTATGTTTGACAGACATCACAATCCTTCAGTTTGAATAATCACTGTTCTCTCTTTACACTCCTGTTCTTCTTCCACATGATGGTCATCAGTCTGAAAACACTCCTGAAGAGTAACATTGCTCTTAGCTTTGTCCCCATCACCTGACCATAATGCTGGAATAGTGCAGCATCATGCAGCTCTTTTATCAGAGGTTAGCTTTAGCTATGTATAACTTTTGCTCATGTGACAGTATATCAGCAAGTGGTTAGCAGGTGTTTGAGTCTGTTCTGTTTCATGGCCTGTGACCTGCATGTTGCAGAAAAAATGCGAATTCAGGGTTGAACCTCCTTTCCCCTCCATTTTAGAAGTGAGAACCTGGGAAAGAATGCCTTTTTAATGACACACACAATATGATTTTCTGACTCAGGACGATTATCCTGGTTTACTGGAAAATGCTCATAAACCAGACCAAACTGTTCAAACTATTTCAGAATGAGAGCTAGAATCTGCCAAAATCCGTCTAGCTTCATGGTTCCTTTGAGACAGTCAGTTCTAAGGACATATATTGTTTCCAAATGAGGGCAAATACTGACATCCAGAGGCAGGATAATGTAATACTTTACAGGGGCTCATACAAAGCGTAACACTGAATGCATGACAACAGGACCATGAGGCATGGCTTCTAAGGAACTTCTTTATGTATTTGCACCTGCAATACAGGTAAATATTAACATAGAAGAAGAAGAACAACAAGGCAAAATAACAGCAACAACGACATAATAATAATAAACAACAGAAGAGGGAGGGTATATTTTGAAATGAGGTGACATGGACCCTTTAGAGGTCTGCATTTCTTGGAGATGGCAAATGTTAAGAGTCAACAGCTGCAGCTTCAGCACATGTGGAACATTTTCCTGTCCCATCTCAAATCAAGGCCACTAAAGGCCACCATATACCTCAAAGCCCTACTCATGATTTCTACACCCCCAATGTCTGAAACAAAATCACCATTAATTTACAGAAATTATGTTAAGTAGTTTTATTATTGTCTGTTATACAAAGAATTGTTACTGGAATGACCTAATTGAGGATGGAAAGAAACGCATTTAAACATTAGGAAGTAAAAGAAACTGTTGTATAGTTCTAGCTACACCAGTAACATCTCTCGTGACTTTAAACACTCTCCTCTGAAACTGGGGCAGAGCTGTTTGTTGCTGCTCTGCTCCTTCCCATCTGTCTTTTTATTCTTCATGACACTTGTGGCCTGTTCATCATATTTGAAATAACAAATCCAATTTTGTTTTGCTTGCTGTAAAGCCTTGGATGGGCAGTGCTCATGTGTTGCATCACAGCTCTCTTTCATGTTACTGCTGACCCTTGTTCACTGTTTCCAGATCTGGTTTCTCTTCATTAGGTGTTATCCCCTTTGCATCAGTTCATCCTTCCCTCCACAAATAATTGCATCAAGCAAAAAAGGCCTTCAGCTATTCTAGGCAATATTTAATTTCTGGTTTGGTGAGTTGCCCATGTAGCATATTTAGAATGGAATGGAATGGAATGGAATGGAATGGAATGGAATGGAATGGAATGGAATGGAATGGAATAGAATAGAATAGAATAGAATAGAATAGAATAGAATAGAATAGAATAGAATAGAATAGAATAGAATTAACCAGGTTGGAAAAGATCTTCAAGATCATTGAGTCCAACATCTCACCCAACACTATCTAACCAACTAAACCATGGCAACAAGTGCCCCATCCACTCTCTTAAATGCCTCCAGTGATGGTGACTATTTAAAATCCAATCTAGAGTCCTCCTCTTCCCCTGAACATCCTCCTTTTCACCAGGCTCTGGAAAAGGATGAAATCTGTTACCATGTGTGTGCCTAGCATGATACATGGTGCTAACAAACACTGGGAGGGAACAAATCCATAACTGGGATGGGCAGTGATTGTGCTCTGCTGGGTCTCAGTCTGAAATGATGGTTTTAGCTAGAATTCAAATAAATTTTTACTGCCACAAGATGGCAGGTGGGAACAAGACAAGACTACAAGGAGAGGATTTAACAGACCAGTAGATTTTCCTTATCTTTGAGCTAAATAATAGTTATGGGTAGTGATTCATTTACCTTGTGATCAACAATGGGACTTTCATGGCAAACAAGGAAATATTTTCATTGGTGTTGCAGGGTAGCAGATGAGGCCTGGGAAACAGCTGGCACTAAAGGAATAACAAAACCAGCTCAGAGACTAATAATATCAAGATCTAAAGTAGCATTCTGGATTTTATAATGCTGATCTTTAAGAGAAGTACATTTCATAGGAATGAATTTTAGACTTTCAAGTAAGAGTATGATTATAGCCAACAATTCTTTATTTTGTGGTACTTTCAAATTTTGTTCAGTATTGCAACAACTAAATGTACCTGTCAGGATGCAGTCTCTTTCCCAAGCTGATATGTGGCTTACCCCAGGCCTTTCCCTTTCCCCATTTAAATCTGAATAACCTAAGAAATCTTCCCCTGCTCCAGGACACTGTCCTGTTTGAAACAGGCAATCTTCCCACTAAAAGTGGAGCTTTACTTTCTTCTTACTTGAGCTGCTCTGAGCACCCTGAGTATTCAGACTCACAGAATCACCAAGGTTGGAAGAGACCTCAAAGATCAAGTCCAACCTGTCACCACAGACCTCATGACTAAACCATGGCACCAAGTGCCACGTCCAATCCCCTCTTGAATGCCTCCAGGGATGGTGACTCCACCACCTCCCTGGGCAGCACATTCCAATGGCTAATAACTCTCTCAGTGAAGAACTTTCTCACATGGTTGCTGGAAACTGTGAGGCACAAGGGCCAGTGCTCTGCTAAGAGGTTGTGACACTCAATAAAAAACTTTGAAACACTTGGCATGACAGTTTTCCAGCTGATAGCTCCAGCCACATGAGTTAAAAGCGCTTTACCCACTGTTTTATTTGAGAGAGGGTCTCTGTAGATTTAACATTTCTGCTCAGTGTAAGCATGCTACAAATCATGGAACCATAGAACCATTTTGTTTGGGGAGAAAACTCTAAGGTCACCTAGTTCAAATGAAGTAATTCACTGTGCCTTAGCAAGAAGCTAAACAGTACCAGTCTGGCAGCTCTGCAGGGCACAGGCCCACTGAAGTACAAGTGAAAAATCAAATGCTGCAGTTCTGAAGCCTCTGCCCACCAAACAGGCAGCCTTTTTTGGGGGCCCATGACTTCATGCCCTGCCCCAGGCAACAGCAGCCTGCAGAAGTTTCCTGTTATTTCATCACAGGGATTGACTGCCTTTAGGTTTTCAGGTAGCATTTTAAGCTTTTGATTCTACCTACTAAGCCCTAAGTGATGCCTGTTTGAGAGATTACCAGTGTTGGCACATAGAAGTTGGCTGGCAAAGTGATGCCCACCTTGCAGAACACCTTCACATCTGAAGGCTTGACACTTGCAAGCTGTGAACCGTAACTACCATCTTCATGGTTCCACATAGCTAACACATGAGCTCTAAAAAAAACCCCCAACCCAACAAAAAACCCCAACAAACCCCACCAATGTGACTGAGCCCAGTTTCTAAGCAGGTACAGTGAAAGTTAGGACTGTGATTTATGTCTCAGCTGAGTGATTGAAGGCCCAGGCTGGACAAGACAACTCTCTTCAGTTTGCCACATTGAGCTGATAAGCTTTCTATAAAAAATTAATTATTCATCTGGGTCTTGTAGCACTTTCCTATTCCCTGTTCTGCCTCTTCACAGTGCTTATTGTCTTGGGTTGGTCTCTCAGTTGCAATCAGAACACACCTAAGGAGCCCATGAAGAAATATTTTTCATGAAGCTGGTTATGTTCTCAAGGAATATTAAGGTTTTGATGAAAGTAATTAAAAACTGTCCACCTGTCTGCAAATGATTTAAAAATACCTTAAGGATGTTCTGACATGATAACCTTTAGATGAAGAGTTGAAGAGAGCTGATAATAATAATCTGTTCTGGCTGTTAGCCTACCTTGGAACCTTCTTAATATTTGGATTGAAATAGCTGTAGTTTCTTGGTCCTTAAAACAGGCTCTACTTCCTTGTTTTCCTGTACTGTAATGAAAGGGTAAGAATATGGGGGGGGGACAGACACTTTTGTGGAAATGGAGGAGGAAATAGTTTCTGGACAGCTAGGAGCTAAAAGACTTTGTTAAAAATTGATATAGTCTTACTAAGTACCAGGGAGTAGCAAAAATTACTGCTTCCCCGCATCAACCGATGTACACAAAGAGCTTACTTTTCTTTTGTGTTTCCTATTTCCCTAAATACTTCATGTGGGATTTCTCCACAGGAGCAATGACTCAATCCAAGCAAACCTACAGTTCTCCCACTTACCCTCCTGTGAAGGAAAATTTATTTTAGTTGAACTGGGTGATTACAGCAATGGAGGAGAATTGAATATCTGACTTTTCAAGTGGAGGAGAAGTCAAAGCATCCTCAGAGGTGGTTGAGTTCTTAAGTAAGATTAACAACATCTCCTAGTTGCTCTCCTTGCATTACTAAAGAAAGAACAAACTCTAGGTCACACTGGATACTTCAAACCAGGCCTTTCAGGTATCAGCTCCCTGGAATGACACCTTTGCTTTTATTTACAGCCACACTCATATAC
Organism: Dryobates pubescens; assembly: GCF_014839835.1. Classification (NCBI taxonomy): domain Eukaryota; kingdom Metazoa; phylum Chordata; class Aves; order Piciformes; family Picidae; genus Dryobates; species Dryobates pubescens. The sequence continues at coordinate 10,605,892 of NC_071625.1, forward strand.
AGTAGGAGAAGTATGACTCAAATCCCACTATGGTGGTTTAGAAGCAAAATTAATTGACAAAGACATTGCAAGAAATTGAAACAGATTAGACACTGGTCTGCAGTGTCTTGGGTGAAAACCTGACTTTCTTTGAGGCCTCAATTATGCTGAGATAATGCAGTTATTAATTTACAGTAGAAGTATCCTTTTGCTTTTTTCTCACACTATCTAGGTGAAGCTAACTTTTGTTGGTATATGAAGGCTAAGGTCAGATATAGGTATAATTGTTTGGAGTTGAAAAGCTTATGGCTTACAAGTATAAGCCTATATAACAAGGCATGTTAGCAGAATGAGACTCTGTATGAGGTTACTAAAAGACTATGATGTTAGAAACAGTCCATAGTCAGCAGAGGTCTTGCTATTTGTCTGCAGAGAGGTTATTGCAGTGATGCCACAACTGTCCAGCTGTCATTTAGAGTACAATTGTACTGATTAGGACAATTGCTCCTATTAAAAGAGACAGTATGTGCCTAGTAACATAAGAAAGATAAGTTGTCATAATTAATCTGATTTGTGTGATACCATCTGTTTACCATTTGAGTGTTTAGCATTAGAGGCTTCCATACTAGGAGATCATTCAGGCCAAACTTTACTCTTTGATTGTGAGATCAAGGAACACGGTATATCTCCTATCTGTTCATCTAAATGATCTTCTTCTCTGATAATAGGATAATTATCTGACAGGTGTGTACCTGTACAGGATGAAGTGTGGATTTCTGACATACCAAGTGCATTTCTACTGATTGCTCTCTACAACTACCTGAAGGGAGGTTGTAGCCAGGTGGAGGCTGGTCCCTTCTCCCAGGCAACCAGCACCAGACCAAGAGGACACAGTCTCAAGCTGCACCAGGGGAGGTTTAGACTGGATGTTAGGAAGAAATTCTTCATAGAAAGAGTGATTGCCCATTGGAATGGGCTGCCCAGGGAGGTGGTGGAGTCACCATCACTGGAGGTGTTTAGGAGGAGACTTGATGGGGTGTTTGGTGCCATGGTTTAGTTGATTAGATGGTACTGGATGATAGGTTGGGCTCAATGATCTTGAAGGTCTTTTCCAACCTGGTTAATTCAATTCAATTCAATTCAATTCAATTCAATTCAATTCAATTCAATTCAATTCAATTCAATTCAATTCCATTCCATTCAATTCAATTTGATTCGATTCTATACTCACATTTGTAAGGTAGCTCTGAGAAGCATGTGGGTCACCTATGTACGAGAGGATTGCAAATTAGAATTATGTCTTAATAATGCCATAAGGTTGAAATGCATTCAAATTTTGTCATTGATGGGCATTATGTAGGATGCATGTTCAGTTGTGTAACATGGAGGATGCCATTAAGTGCAGCCCTTTAATGCTTCCATAAATGTCTGTGGAGTTGTGGGTTGAGTTGAAGCTGCTGCTGTTATTCATACCATGCTGCAGTCATGCCAGCTTTAGAAACAAAAGTGCCGGCTGAAGCAAAGTATTATGGGGCTTGAAGTTCAGATTGTAACATGGGAGGCTTCCTCTTCCAGTTGCTGTTTCTGGGGGTTTTGGGTGTTGGGCTCTTCCGATGAGATAGTTGCAGGACAAGGAGGGATGGGGGAGTACCTCCCTGGATTTGGGCTTATAGCTCACTTGCTTCTGCTTGCTGCTGCTTTCTGCCATGCTTTTGCTGCAAACAGGCTCAGGTATTTGTGCATTTGTATTCTGATTTACTCAGTAAAATCTCGTCTCACTCTCTTTGTCTGAACACCAGATGTTTTTGGGTGTTGTTTCCACCCCACGCCCCCACCCCCCCACCCCCCCTCCAGCTCACTTCTGTGTTGTGAAAATATGTAGGTAAACCCACTGGTTTGGCTTATCTCCTTGGTTTTGTTTTAAAGCATTAAAAGAGTTTACTGAAGGGAAGAATTTCTATTAATATTTTATCTTGACAATTTGGACTTTGAGGAGAATGGAGAGTGCTTATTACTACACAACGCCTGACACACACAAAGGGGATTAATCTAAGAAAAAGCTTTCATGTATTTCAGTGATTACAAATAAGCAGGCAATGACACAAGAGAAACACTTCCATATTTTCACCTGATTTCTTTAGAGGAAAATATGGTGTGAACTGAAAATAAGTTGTGAGTTTGCTAGATTTTATGCAAAGAACAATAGATGGGTTTATTGAAAGACTGTAAAAGGTTTGATGAGACCCTGGAGTAGAGGGAAAATGCCCTCTTCAAGACATGAGGCAGCTGTGCTCTGAGGGGAAAACAATTGTGTTGGGAAAGGTAGTTTGAGTGCCCTGCTCAATTGATAGTATTAATTGAAGGAGTTAGGAGCACAGGGAGATAAAAATAAAACATTTTCTCAACTGCTGCCACAGATGTGAATTTTCATGCGGCAAGAACATTTTAACTGGTGGCACAGAAATGCAGAGGTGACAGCAAGTGCTTGGAGCCTTAATTGAGCAAGAAGAGGATGGCACCTCTGATACATCTGCAGGGCACTGCAAGGTCAAATGTAGTTTCTTTAAGTGGAGTATATTTACTGCTAGCAGGTATTTTCCGAGGATGAAGGACTCAGGAGGATAAAGGTCAAAATACTGATGCTATTCTTAACATACATTTCAGTGTAGACCAGTATGAGACTCATTAAAAGGATGTACAGTATTTTTTTGGTATCCAGCCTTACAGGAGCTCAGAGTTGAAGTCCCATCCTGTATAAAAAGTACTTACCATGTTACCAGCTCTAATTACATGCTTCAGGACTCCAGAATGCTTCTATTGTAAATGTGTAATTAATTTGCGCACTAAAAATGTCAGGTCCTGCAAATGTCTTATTACTGGGCAACAGATTTGCTCCACAAATACAGGATGCAGCAAACAAACAAAGCTAGATCAGAGAGGCATTATCATGAGAAATTTTACTGATATTTATATTGAACAATGAAATATTTTGGGGAAAATGCCTGTTTTAGTAAGGCATAGCCATATGATGATAGCTATTTCTGTTAGTGTAGGGAAGAGGCAAACAAGCATCACAAGGCAAGAGTTTGTTATGATTTTTCTACTGAAAACTGGTAATAAACTCTGACTATTTCTAGTTGCATATATATTTTTTGAATGGTTGTTGGGGTCTGTGGTTCTGTGTGTGCCATCCACTGCACTCCTAAGAGTCACAATAATGGAAAATTCACAGTAAACCAGAAACATTATTCTGTCTGGTAAATAAGATTAATGCTTTCTTTGAATTACTTCACATTTTGTGGTTCTCTTTAGCAGGACAGGCAGAACATTGTCTCCTGTCTCCAGACAATCATTGTATTATCCTCAAAAACTACCTGGCTGATGTCTGGAAGCATGTACACATGAAAAGGATGCAGTTGGAAGTTATGCTCAAACGACTTCTGGACCCGAAAGTCAGGGAACAAAGAAAGCAACTGGGTTTCTTGTAGTGCTCTTCTGTGCTTCTACACATTAATTCCAGACATTGCTTATGGTGGTACTTCAATAATATGTGCTGGGTAGTGTGAAATGAGGGCCTGCTGGAATATGAAAGTGGAGAAAGCCGCCCAAAAGGCTTGTGGGAGAAAACTCTTTCTTCTTACCTCCCTTTACCAGTGATCTTTTAACTCTAAGGAATGGTGCAATTAATGTTTGGAAGGTTGTTAGACTAAGTCTTGTAAGTATTTTTTTTCCTCACAAGATTCTTCTTATTAACCAGTGACATTATTGCTTGTACTGCTTTGATGACAAGACCTTTATACAAATGGATGTTATGGATTAGGTAATTTCTGCTGAGGTCAAGACTAAGAAACAGCCTTACCTTAGAATTTAAGAATATTTTTTTGCCTGATTAAAGTGAATTTCTGAAGAAAGCAAGCAGAGCTTAACATTTACTCAAGAGATAATAAACCTTGATGTTCTACAGCGAGTGCTATGCTCTTATTAGCCTCATCAGCACTATCTGAGCCTCTTTCCATGAGCCATAACTAGGAGTTCAGGGGTTATTTTTTATCCAGATCTACTGAGTAATGTTGCTGAGATCTATTCAGCAGGAAGCAGAATGCCGGCTCCTCTTCTTCTGAGCCAGCCAGATGCTGCATGTCTCCTCTGAATTGAAAACTGAGCAGCATACAGCAGCTGTTCCCTGAAGGACAAGGAAAGCACTAATAAATACAGTGTCCCAACAGAATTCAGAACCTAGAATTGCAGAGAATCTTGGTGACATTTAGGAAAAGGCACTGTATACTCCTTTCCAGATCTGAATTGTAACCATCACATGAAGAACCTTGCTGCAGAGTAGCCTTAAAAAGTGTAAATTGACATCTAAAATTATTGATCAGAGAGTAAAGATCATTGTGCATTACCTGATAGACTTCAGAAACTGGCTATTGAGAGCAGGCTGTTTCTGAAGAGCTAAACAGCATGCAAAAAATCTCAGTGGAAGTGCTCTCAGTGCTCTTGACCTCAGTGTTAACCTTCAAGGGAACACACAGCCTCTCCTCGTGTTTCCTCAAATCCAATCAACTAGTGCCATTTAATTCAGCTACAAAGTGGATCAGAGCAGCACACAACACAATAATCAAGTTGTTGCACTGAGATGATGTTTGTTATTCTCTCAGTGAGCAAAGTCTGGTTTCATGTCTTTCCCCCAAAACATGTTCAGCTCAAACTCACCATTTTGAACACTGACATTTAAATCTTCATGTCTTTCCTTAGAGCAACTGTCCCATTAATAATGTTCTTGACAACTTCTAGGCAGATATGGATGAATAACTGTACAGGTCACTGTGGAAAAATCTTCCCACCTTACTTATTTTATTTCCCCTTGATAAGATAAACAGAGGCTTCTGAATTGAACACATTTTCTTAGCCAAATATGAAATATTTTGCTGCTTTTCAAACCTCATTTTTTTTGGTCTTATTTAATAACTTTGGCTTTGTTTTAATTAAATATTATTAAGAAATAAAACTAGTATAGTTTTGTTATCACAGTTTTCTCTTCCAGTTTTATGATAAAGTCACAGAGTTTAGGATTATGTGAATAGAGTTTCAGTTTTTCACCAGAAAGAAGTTGTCCAGCTTTATCATGTCACAGTTACTCATCTTACCAGCTTCAGTAAATAATTGCCTTTGATTTATTTTTCTTCAAATGTGTGAAGAATTGTTGTAAATGACTATTTTTTTTTCTGCCTGAAATGGCTGTAGTACTGCTCTCCCTCCTGCCAAAGACATAATCAGCCAATTAAAGCAGGAAATACTCTAAAAGGTCAGAGCTGTATATGTAGTTTATTGTCACAGCTCTGAAAAGCCTAGCACTTAATTATCTCAGAAAGAAAGGGGTATAACAAAGAAGAAAGCATGCAGCATGAAACCATTTGTTTAGTTACAATGGTGAAGGTGTTAAAATCCCATATGCTCAGATTATTTCTGATGCCTTGTCAGATGATGTCCTTTTCAGTGTCTCCAGGGATGGAGTGTTTCTCCTAAGCTTTTCTTTCATGGTTGTCAGTTTAAAGAATACTATAGAGTAAGTGCTGCATCTGCTGCCTGCATATATTTGGGATATTCCCTGCTGATAAAATTTTTTTGTTTAATTAGGCATTTAATTGAAAGATGAAATCAACAGCCTCATTTCAATTTCTGATTTGCTGAAACCAATATGGTCGGAATAGTTCTTGTTTTTCTCAGCTCAGCCAGGCAACTGAAAATGAATCAGGAAGTTTGGAACAACAAAATAACCTTTGTTAGAAGGAAACTTTCTTCAGGGTCAGCTCACTAAATAGTGAAATGCATTTGACGACATTTAGTGAAGTAAACATAGTATAGCCAGCTGGTCAAAGGAAATGGTTGTTCCACTCTGTTTGGTGTTGGTGTCATGTCACCTTGAGTACTGTGTGCAGTTCTAGGATTTACAAATAAAGAAGGATTTGAAGGTCCTTGAGCGGGTCCAGAGAAGAACATCAAAGCTGATATAAGGGCTGATCTCTTCTTCCTGATATCCAATGACAGGAGATTTGGGAAGAATTCAAAGCTGCAGCATCAGGGGAGGTTTAAACTGGGCATGTGGAAGCATTCCTTTACTGAAAGGGTGGTGTCAAGGTTAGTACTGGGCAGGCCACTAAATGAGTGACAGATGCTCTTTATTAACTTCTCTCCCTTCATAAAGGGGAAGAGAAAGGGTATAAGTGTGAGAGATTTATGCACTGAAAAAGAAAATTAAAACACCTTTAATGAAAATAATAATAAAATTAAATATATACAAACTGATCTTGAACCCAGTCCCACTGGTGAAAATCATGTCTCTATCACCACTGATGCTGTCTCAGGTTCTGGGGAAGTCCCAGACTGGACTTCATGGCAGATGAGAAGCAGATTCAGGAGATAGATTCTGGAAATGTATTCAGGAACAGACAGATTGGGACTGAAAGCCAGAGAGAATCCTCCTTGGATATCAGCCATTGAAGAAGAGAGCTTGACCCTTTTGATCCCTCAGCTTTATACTGAACGTGACATATACAGAATGAAACACCTTGTTGGTCAGTTTAGGGTCACCTGTTCTGTCTGCTTCTCCCTTCAGGTGCATCATTTTACTTTCTGCACCCCCAACATGGCACACAATATTCAGTGACCCTGGTCTCCATGGGAACAAGTATAAGCAAAAGCCTTTCTGCAATACTTATCCTTGGTAGTAACTATAAACATCAAGCATTATCACTTCTAGAAGCAGACACTCTCTGCAAAAACATGCTGTTAGCTTCAGAAAGTGCAGCTACTTAGAAGAGACTGAGCTGAAAAGTAAAATCACTGAACAGAATTAGATCTAACTCAAACCAGGACAGGTGGTCAAACACAGAAAGAGGCTTCCAAGAGAGGGGCTTAATGCCTCAAGCCTGTCAGTGTTCAAAAGGCACTAAAATGCTTTAACTTTTAGTCAGCCATGAATCTGTGGGGCAGGTGGACTAGATGATTGTTTTAGGTCTCTTCCAATTGAAATCTATTATTCTCTCTCCTCTCCCTCTCCCTCAGCTGTAACCCTCAGGATAAAGGAGGATGTGTGTACAGGTCTTGGTGCAAAGTTGTACTGCTGTTTGAGAGCTACAACTGCAGAGGACTTCGGGAGCTAATTATCAGATGTTGCAGCTGTGTACTTCTGTCACACAGTGCAGACCCCTGTGTTAAGTGCTCATATTCTGCTTACAGCAAATGAGAAGAAATAATGATCTGTCAGTGGCTTAAAAAAACCACACAGCCAAGCTATTTTGATCAGGGAGCTGCCTGAGATCAGCCAGTCTGTAGATGCCATGCAGTATATCCCAAGTCTGCTTGAAGTCCTGCCCTCCTCTGATGCATATGTACCTCATTTAGAGGAAGAAATACCATCCTTTCTTCAGGCTCAGCTGTACATTTGTACTGAAGGTGTCTTTCTGGAGGTTTGAAAGCAAGAAGCTGGTATCCATTTTGTAAACTATGATGTGCTGTTGATTAAGGCTTAGATTTAGGAAATGGAAGAGGATTTCCTCATCAGAAACTTATTATGGATAGAGCCCCTTTTTCCTTCTTTTCCAGAGGGAGCCAGGACAGAAGCAGAAATACAAGATTCATTGGGCCCAGAAGCAATTCTAAAGACTAGTTTTGTATTTAAAATACTTTGGAAGTAATGAAAATAAACGAACAAAGACATAAATGACAATTACTTATAAATAACACTCCCAGAAAGCAAATTTTACATGAACAGCTTGGAGTTTTGGGTCAACTGATTTTATAATTTTGCTGTTTCTTTCATGATAGGTCTTCTACCTGCAAAAACATCAAGGCTGGGTTGCTGATTGTACCATTTGCACATTTAATCTTCAGTATTCCTGAAGAGCTCATTTTGATTCACTGGAAAAAGTATGATAATTTATGAGCAGTACAGAATGGAGACTGAAAATTGAAAGCTCTCTCCATTTACTTTTGGCATAGGTAAAGCACTATCCATTTACATAAGCAAATTTGCCAGCTAAAAAGAGTGCTGCTTATGGGAGCACTCTGAATTGAACGCTGTGGAAATGTGCACCACCTTCCCACACATGCTTTCATAGGGTGGTGCAAAACAATTGCTTCTGGTTAGCAAAGACTACTCTAGATGAATGGTATCTGGCTACAATGATTTTTGGAACAAGGACAGTGATGCAGGCTCAGGAGAAGCAGTGGGATCAGCCTTTTTGTTTCTGTAAGGGTAGAGAGTAAAAATCAGGGTTTAAGAAAAACTTCCATAGGGAAGATTTTATCATTTCTCATCTGCATCCTCTTCTCTGCTCTTCTTGTCCTTGTACTTTTCCTCCCATTTTCTCATTCACTTCACTTACACAGCTACCTTCCTGTGCTCCTTGCTGGATAAAATGTAAAGTCATGATTTCATCATTTGGACCCCAGTACTGAAAGTACATATTATATCTTTTGAGTCTTGTAGGTCTCTTAATGTATATTTTATGACTGCTGTTGGGAGCTCCATCTCCAAGGGTAACATCCAAAGGCTTCTAATCAAACATTCATGCTACCAAATGTTCTCTTTGATTTATTTTAACTTCTATGTTGTGAAAATAAAAATTATAAGAGCCTTTAAGGGTTTTTAAAAAACTTTTTGAGGGGAGAAATTGTCATAAATAGTGAAAATTAACAAATTTTAATGTCTTGCAATTTGATGGGTGGCATCACCAGACAAACCAATATAGATGTGATTCACTGCATGTTCTTAATGTTTCAGATGCATGTGTAATATTCAGATTGCAAGTGCAATTTTTAGAGATGAACTCTAAAAACGTATTGGAAATTTTAAAGCCATACTTACTTAGTTCTATCAAACCTGATTTGAAAATCAGAATTGAATTTTCACACCTGAAGCCTTTTTTACCTTTTCTTCAGCTCTCTCATGACATGAAAAACCCCAAAGCATCTTTTTCCAGTTTAGGAACAGCCAGTGAAAAGACACTGCTGAAATACATCAAATTAGATCAAATTGGAATTCTGCAATTGCAACAAAGGAGGTGAGAGAAAATCAGTATGGCAACTGCTAATCATGGGGCAGTGAGAGGAAATTGGTATGGCAACTGGTAATCATGGGGAGTGGATCCAGTGATGTCTTTCCTATCTATGATATGTTTAAATCCAAATTTTTATGGGACAAAAAAAATTATGGCACAGAATTGTGGCATAACTTTTCACTGGGAAAAACTTCCATTTGTAATAATTTGTCATGTACTGAAATGCTTTCTAAACTTGCTTTGGTTGGTGCAGGCACAAAGATGTTGATATGCTACTCAAACCTCCAATCTTTTATAGAATAGAATAGAATAGAATAGAATAGAATAGAATAGAATAGAATAGAATAGAATAGACCAGGTTGGAAGAGACCTTCTGAAAGTTCTTATGAAAACTGCAGTAGTATATTTCTAAGCAACCCATTTCCAGACCCTGTAAATCAAACCAGTCTGGATAAAATCACAGGCAACAAGTGAATTTCTTAGCTTCTAATGTTTCTCTAAGTATTGTTTACACTCCAACTCACTTCAACATTAAACAATTATCTTACATAAACATTTGCATTTATCACTTATTGTGAAAGTTTATATTGTATGCCTCATCATGAATTAGTGTGCAGTAAAAACTCCTTACCCAGAAATGCTGCCAGTCATGAGCTCAGTTCATATGGCCTTTGCCATCTGTGAAAGAAGATGTATCTCTGGAAAGAAGAGATAGATGTGGCTCCTGTGGAAAAGTGAATTCAGGTTTCCCTCTATAATAGAATAACTTGAGCTTAGGAGGGTGAGAGGTGATATTAAAACCATCAGGCAACAGGTAACCAGTGAAGGAGAAAGATGAAAATGTGGGAAACTAGAGTAGTAGAAAACAGAAGGGGCGGCAGTGTACAGTAAGACAAGGGACGCTGCCAAGGACATTGTCTATTGTACTCCCACGAGCAAGTCTGTTGTGCTCTGCTGTTCAAACTGATTTTCTTTTTCTTCCCAGAGTAACTTTCAAGACCACATATACAATAATATTTTATTGAGTTGGCTGAACCAAATGTATTTTAGAAAGCCACGTGAATTCCTGCCCTATTTAAATTATTTAAGCCACAATATATTATTTAGTGTTGTGCGTGTTCATTTGGATTTGGACGATCAATCTATGTGTATCGAAGAAATGACACTCTGATTCGGGTGCTTTCGTGAAAAATTGCATTGAGTTACTCTCAAAAAGAGCTTAGACCTTGTAACACATTGTGTATTTCAAGAAACTACAAATGGCTTTTCCCTGCTTTATATGATAGATAGTTTAATTTAACTTCTCAGCTGTCAGGCAAATATACACTGTGCAACGTAACAGTATCCTCTAACTCTGTGCAGTGCAAACATAGTCAAAGTGTTGTTTATCTGTTTATCAGTTATCTGTTGTTTATATGTCCACAACAATGAGGCACACAAGAAGGAATAGTTTTTCTAATTGCTATGCTATCTCTGTGCTGGGTTAGAAACTGGCTGGAGGGCTGTGCCCAGAGAGTGGTGGTGAATGGTGCCACATCCAGCTGGAGGCCAGTGACTAGTGGTGTCCCCCAGGCATCTGTTCTGGTCCCCATCCTGTTCAATAGCTTTATTGATGATCTGGATGAGGGGATTGAGTCAGTCATCAGTAAATTTGCAGATGACACCAAGTTGGGAACAGATGTTGATCTGTTAGAGGGTAGAAGGGCTCTGCAGAGGGACCTTGACAGGCTGGACAGATGGGCAGAGTCCAACAGGATGGCATTCAACAAGTCCAAGTGCCGGATGCTGCACTTTGGCCACAACAACCCCATGCAGTACCACAGGCTGGGGCTGGAGTGGCTGGAGAGCAGCCAGGCAGAAAGGGACCTGGGGGTACTGATTGACAGCCAGCTGAACATGAGCCAGCAGTGTGCCCAGGTGGCCAAGAAGGCCAATGGCATCCTGGCCTGGATCAGTGTGGCCAGCAGGAGCAGGGAAGTCATTGTGCCCCTGTGCTCTGCATTGGTTAGGCCTCACCTTGAATACTGTGCCCAGTTCTGGGCTCCTCATTGAGACTCTTGAACGTGTTCAGAGAAGGGTGAGAGGCCTCAGGCACAAGCCTTATGAGGAGAGGCTGAGGGAGCTGGGATTGTTTAGCCTGGAGAAGAGGAGGCTCAGGGGACACCTTATTGCTGTCTACAATTACCTGAAGGGAGGTTGTAGCCAGGAGGGGGTTGGTCTCTTCTCCCAGGCAATCAGCACCAGAACAAGAGGACACAGTCTCAAGCTGTGCCAGGGGAAGTTTAGGCTTCAGGTGAGGAGAAAGTTCTTCACAGAGAGAGTTGTTAGCCATTGGAATGTTCTGCCTACGGAGGTGATGGAGTCATCATCCCTGGAGGTGTTCAAGAGGAGATTGGATGTGGCACTTGGTGCCATGGTTTAGTAGTCATGAGGTGTTGGGTGACACGTTGGACTTGATGATTGTTGAGGTCTCTTCCAACGTTATTGATTCTATGATTCTATAATGTAGGGTCAAACCTTAGGCCAGTAACTGACATGAGTAGCAGTACTAATTTATATAACGAAGCAGCACTCATATGACATCAAAGAAAGCCAGTCTACCATTTTCATTAGCCCATTGTATAGGCTAGATCTTTATGCTATCAGCAGTATTATAACTGTTGTCTTGGCAAAGTCTCTAGACCTCTTCACAAAGGAGAAATAGTATTTCCTTAGTTGAACATGCTTTATAAGATGAAATATTGAAGATTGATCCTGCTCAACACTGTGGCAATGTCAGGCAAAGGACTATTAGAATAGAATAGAATAAACCAGGTTGGAAGAGACCTTCAAGATCATCATGTCCTACCCATCATCCAACACCATCTAATCAACTAAACCATGGCACCAACCACCCATCAAATCTCCTCCTAAACACCCCTAGTGATTGCAACTCCACCACCTCCCCACGCAGCCCATTCCAATGGCAAATCACTCTCTCTATGAAGAATTTCTTCCTAACAGCCAATCTAAATGTCCCCTGACACAGCTTGAGACTGTGTCCTCTTGTTCTGGTGCTCCTTCCCCAACCCTTTTTCTTTTTTTTTTGGTAATGGATGACCAACAGTCCTTGGAGAAAAGTTGCATCAGAAAAGTGACAGGATGTAAAATGAGAAGATTCTATCAAAAAAATCATATTTCATGTTGGGTGGTGAGCCAGTTGTAGCTGGGTAACCATGTTTTAACAAAGATAAACTGATACCTAGATTTTTTAATAGATCCTGCTGTCTTTGCCAGATGGCAACAAAATAACAAGCAACACTGCTGTTGGAAGCAAGAAAATAGGGACATATGCACCTGCTCTTCCTACTGCTTCAGAAATAAAATATTATTCCTTTTGCCAGTCGTCATTTCATTAAGTGACAGCTTTGCCATGAGATATCAGCACTTGCTTTTGTAAGGCTTAAGTGAAAAAACACTGCTCTAATAGCCTGAGACACTAGAAGTTCTTCAGTTTGAGGGTGGTGAGTCTGAAATAGGGTACTCAGGGAGGCTGTGGATTCCTCCTCCCTGGAGGTGTTCAAGGCCAGGCTGGATGAGGCTTTGAGGAGCTGAGTCTAGTTGAGAGGCATCCCTGCCCATGGTAGGGAAGTTGGAGTAGATGATCTCTAAGGTTCCTTCCAATCTAAACCATTCTGTGATTCTATGATCTAGTTACAGAATAAACACCCTGTGTGCTTCCAAATGTTGCCCTGCTTGCTTACTAAACCCCTTCAGATCAACACTGATAGGCATATGGCAATTCCTTCTTTAACTGCATCTGGTATTTGACTGCTGTGGTTGCTGGAAAGCTTGGGAATTGAAATTGTTTCTTTTTCCTCTTCCTCACATTTTCCTTCTTTTAGTCTGTGTATACTTTCATTATTTCAGCTGTATTGATTTTTTTTTTATTATTTGCTATTTATTTTTGTAATTTGCTTTCCAATAAAGCATCAGAGAGCACTAACTTTTGGACTGTGAAGCATCAGGGCTGTTCCTAAATGTCTTTCCTTGTGGGTCACTGCTATTCCACCACCAGTTTTCTAAACTGGTTTTCTTTCCCTTTTGGGTCTTCAGCTGTCTTAACCTTGCTGAGAACTTATCACTAAAGGAATCTAAAGTACTGAGATGTCCAAAGCCACTGAAAGGCACCTGCAGGGAATTTCCAGCAACTAATTCTCATCAATTTCAGTAGCAGCTTGTGGTCACAGCATGTCTAAATTTCCTTCTAGTGAAATAAATATCTATCTTATTGAGCCTTACTATTGGCCCCTCAGCCAGGCTAGTATATCTGTGTTTGACTGTTAGTATACAGACTGTAATGATACACAATTACCATATTTATATTTTACTTTGTAGGTCTAACAGTTTACTTTTGATCTCCTGTTTGTACTTCTGGTTCTCACAGACCAGTCACTGCCTAAGATTGCACTACTAGTGTCCAGTTTCACTTTTGAATAACCTCACAGCACAGGCTTTAATATTTAGGTATAAGTAATTAGCTGCTTCTCTGGGAAGTAAACGAGTATTCACCCAAGCTGAGTGCATATGGTTGTGTTTTCCTTTTTATCTGCAAAGATATGAGTAAGCTTAATGTCTCACAGCAAAATGGCTAATCCTAGCACTGAATTTCTAGTGTCATTCCTGCAACCTCCAGGATCAGCCTGAGCCTTGTCTGTGTGCCTAAGCAAGACTTGCCTTTTCTCTTTATCTTTTTTATTTCTTTTCATCTTTCTGACTGATATTTTGATTGTCTGAATACTTAGGTCCTATTTTCTCTTAGGTCTTCTAAGATCCCCTGCCCAATGAACTATGTATGTGCTCGAGGTCAGTTTATCTCTATTACCTCTATGTGTACTGGAGGGCAAGGAAGGCTCTGCACTTGACATTTTAGCCAGTGACTCCAAAGGGAGCTCTGAAAGCTTCCCTTGATCATATCATTAACAGAAAGGCATCTCAGGCCTGTGAGGAGTAAGTAGGTAATTTTATCTGTACCTTAGGATTCTATACTTCATATTTTATTAGGGAAATGTACAATGATGTCTCACTGAAAAACAAAGTATTCTCCTGGCTAAAGTCAGTGATGGAGAGTTTTTACAACTTAAGAACCATATTTTGGGTGATTTAAGATAATAAGAAGTTTTCTAGAGTCACTGGAGTAGAATTGCTGTTGAGCTCACTTTTTGAGTAACTCATCTTCAAAGACCAGCCTAACATTTTAAGCTCTTATTTATTTTGGTTCGTAGTAAAACCCTGACATTTAAAATAACCCAAATTAACTCAGGCTCATTAAAGAGGAAACAAACAAAATCTTGTTTGAAAGAGTTTGAATAAATTATTTTTGACATGAAAGCTCTTCCAAATGGGTCTGGGAGCCTGGCTCATCCCTGGCTGAACTGGAGTTGTCCCATTTCTGGGCCAGCTGGCTCCTCAGGCTTTCTAAGTCAGGGCTAGAGGAAGGTTTCCAACATACATTCTTTGAAGTCAATATATTTCCACAGGATATTATGCTTTAGACTAATCAACAGTTGCCTATCAGAAAAAAAAATTCAACTGGAAAATTATCCACCCAGCCTTTTTTGAGATGACAACTATGACCTGAATAAAGGAATTGTATCTCTAACTTATCTGCAACATGTTCAGGTGATATCACTCTAGAATTCCAACTGCTGAAGCCTTCAGAAAAATCAAATGCAAGCCAAGTGTGAACAAATATGAGCACAGGACAGTCTCTTTAGTGTGATGATAAGAACTTTGCTGTATTTATGTGATAATTCCCTTAGTTTTCCTCAGTCATGGTCTATGCAGACAGAATTTTAGACTGGTGCAAAGGATGTAATATCTGGCCATCATTAGAAAAGTGGCTGCAGCTGTGACTGTGACTGGGTGCCAGAGAGATTAATCAGCTGAACCACTGACATCTGGTTATAGGAATACTACAACTAGGACATAGAACACCAGCTGGAGTATGAAATCTGAAGTGCTCACAAAGAATCATATTTCATCTTCAAATCAGAAGAAAATAGAGAGGTTAATATCAATGTGAATGTGCAACAAAGGAGTAAACAAGGAGCAGACGTGACTTTCTACTTGCTAGAGGCACAAGCTGCTCGGTGCAAATGTGCACGTTCTGTCTTTGTAGCTTTTCAGCCTGCATCTCCTTTTTCCTCTAATGGAGACATTAACAAGTAGAGTGACACATCATGCAATTGGCAGACCAATACATTTATTTACTTAAATAATTTTTTTGTTGTTGTTAATATATAAATTCCCCTTTCATTCTTTTCTCTCTGTGATGAATGTTCTGACAGAAAGAGAAGAAAGAACTACCTGCAGTCTGTGCAAGCAGGGATTTGTTAGAATGAATACACAAAACTGAAAACCTTTATGTTCTGCTGGTGAACAGAGTATTGCCACAAGATCTATAAATTTTATGTGTTCCAGTGAAGCCCTCAAACATGGCATGAGTAGTGGGTAGGCTGGCATCTTGCCAACCATAGCAGAATGATTTTTATCCTGAGCTGATATGGCATGGTTCTAGAAATGTTATGCTCCTTTACAGGTGCCACGCAAACTCAGATGCATTCGGTAAGTCTTCTGTGCTTATGCAGACTTTTATCTGTATATCTGGGAACTCTACTTCCCTTGTAACCCCAGAACCCTGAGACCTCAGCACCTCGGATTCCATGAAAGCACCAGCCCTTCACAAACAGCCCTGTAGAAGGTGGATTTTAGTCTTTGATAATTTCCCATGCAACAAACACAAGGCTCTTAAAGAGAGAATCTGGGGTTGAAGGCTTGCCACCTGAAACCAGATTGGGCAATAAATGGTCCATAAAGGGTTTATTTTCAAAGACAGGCCCAATGAATGAGTGACACAGAGTGACAGATCCTCTCGTTAAGTGCTAGTACCTCTGATTCTAATGCCAGGCATTAAGCTTAAAGGTTTGGAACCAGAGCCTCACACCACACATGAGAGCAGTTATGCTTGAGTATAGGAGTGCATCATCCAAGAGCTGACACATTGGCCAGACCAGTCCCCAAAAGAAATGAAAGTTTATTACCATTAATCACTTAACCTAAAAGAAAGCTATGAAGCCCCATTGTACTTAAGTTCACAAGGTTATTTTAAACATGTTCAGAGACTATAACAAAATTGAGGGAAATATTTTTGAGCAGTCACAATTTCACTCTAAGGTCTTGGAAAGAAATATTAGCCAGACAATTGATAATAAAGAATTGAATTACATAGGACAGTTTCTTCTGCATTTGTAATAATTTTATGAGTAAAAATCAGACTTTTTGTCCTGGTTTTGATTATCAAGACAGATGGATATGAAGTCTCTATGTACTTCACATAGTTATACTCCTACAAATATCCAGAAATAAATATCCACTCACTTATCCAGAATGGTAAAATGATTGCCACCGGTGGAGGATTTAATATGCACAACAAATGCATACACACACGCATGCACACAACAGCGTAGGTACTGTGTACGAGGGCAAAAAGATGCTTCAGATGTGATTTTTTTTTCTTTGACACCAGGTCATGTGGTTAACCAGAAAACCTTTGGCAATCTCTTCAGAACAAATAATGACTTCCGAAGAGCCCCACACTGATAAATGTTTGATACATGAATACTATAT
Organism: Dryobates pubescens; assembly: GCF_014839835.1. Lineage (NCBI taxonomy): Eukaryota > Metazoa > Chordata > Aves > Piciformes > Picidae > Dryobates > Dryobates pubescens. Next base: position 10,622,601 of record NC_071625.1, read on the forward strand.
TCTTGTCGGCAGCAGGACACATAACGTTTAGTTAACGATGAGCTTCTGCAGAAATGAATTTGAGAGGCAAGTTACTGAAAGCTGATTTTGTGGGTAATAGCTAATAATTCTCATAATGTAATGGGCAAGTAAAATGCACTGATTTACATTTTGGAGGAACAGAAACATTTTCTTTCCTTCTGAATAATGTTTGTAAATACGAGTGTGAAATAACTTTGCTAAACAAAGCAACTAAGTGAATATTAAAATGAGTACATGCTAATGTGTGAAATGTTAATGCAACAAATAATTGAAACAGCTGTGATTGTGGAAGGATTTATGTCTATGGTTGGAGTTAATTTTAAATTGTAAGCTTATTTTAAGACCACAGATTACAAGGGAAAGACATGAAAGTAACTGAAATGCACACATTTGAATTGCACCTGGAATTTCATGCTGGTGAAATAAAAAGTGGAAGCTTTGATTCACATTTGAGAGATGAAACTTTGAGATAAGTTGATCCCTTGTTTCTGACTAAACTCAGATGCAAAATGGCATGGCCTAGAAAGGCAAGGCTATTTAATCTGTTTTAGCAAAGAATGACTCCACAGGAAGTGGCATGAAGAACACCGGTGTGGTGCCCAAAGGAGGCGCCCAGGGACCATCTCAGCACATTGATTCCTTCATCATGCATCCTTTCACTTGTTCTGGTTTCCTCCAGAGGCTACTGTGAGGTGGGACTGGCAGCATCTCAGCAAGAAGACAGATCACACAGTCTGACTAATGCATTTCTCAGGCCACGGAAGTGTGTGTGGCTTAGGATATTAACCTATACATTGTCTCTTACTCAAGCACAACCTCTGGGATGGCTTCTAGCGGTAATTCAGAGATTTTCTGCTCTCCTTGCCAGTGAATTCCAGTGGTCATCTACACATTCATGCTTCATCTGAACTCCCATCACTTTATCATTGATCTCCTGACTCATTCATTGCATTTCCATACTTAGAGAGCCCAGAGGTATTTTGTCTCTGTGAAAACATGGTTCTAGTTTAATCAAATTACCTCAGTTACCTAACAAATTTAGGATCATGAAGACATAAAACTTAAAACAACTTCATTTAACTCTAAAGAAGTTCTGGTTTCCAAAGCAAATAACTGGAAAGAAGAAAGAAATATTGTTGTGATCATGCCGATCTTTTTCTCAGAAAGTTTGAGGCTACCTACAAAAATGAAAATCTGGACTCCTCTCAGCTTCAAAGATATTTGCCTGTCCAAAGTGATCACTTTATTATCCAGGCAAAACAGAAACTGTGGGACATGGAGCTGGGCATTGTCTGCATTCAAGTTGGTGGGAAGAAGCATGGCTCTGGAGCTACAGGTACAGATTTTCTTTTTGGAAAGGAAGTGAAATGAGCAGTCCTGAAGTGACTATTTGAATCCTTTCTTACTTCTAACAATAGCCAGAAGAAACAAAACCTTAGCCTGATAATTTGGGAAGGGAATTTCTTCCTAGACACTCCAGGTAAAATGAGAGGCTCACTGTGCTGAGCAGATGATAAATTAATACCTTTCATGAGTAATGAGTGCTTGAAAGATGTGAGCACCTAACATGGCATGAAAGATTAACTTGTACATGGACATGCAGCAGGACATTTTCTAAACCAGGAGTAAAATTAAAGAAGCCACATTTTCCCTGTAGTGCTCTCCACACTATACTGACAGCTGCTCCCCAGCAAAGTTACACATGAGATTAGAAACTCAGGAGAACAAACCCCAAAAGGCACACAATGCTTCTGTGCAAGGTCTGCCTGCCTCCTCAAAGATCAAAGACAAAAACTATGGTCTCAAAATATAGGCTCATCATACATTAGTAGAACTATTAGAGCACACTCATTGCCCAATTTTACTGTGTCACGCTAGTTAACCATAGGTTGTGAGACAGTGCATTGAACAAAACATTTTCTCTCAGGTATTGTTCATTGGAGTAGAAAATTCCTTTAAGTTTCTCTTCTCTTCTCTCTTCCCCCAGGTATGCTGTAGTTTTTCTGAATACTTTATTTTCCTTTCTGATAATGGCATTAATTCTGCAGATTCAGCTGGGCTGGGTAAAAGCCTGATGTAAATAATTTACAGACAGCTGAGAAAGCTTGCTGAAATGTTTTCTGATAGCTGCTTCACAATTAATATATAGTATCTTTTATTTTGTTTTTATTAGAAGTTTCCTAATGGAAGTTTGAGAATGTACAGCCAACATTGTTCATCATACTGTTTATATATTCTAGTTTTAAGTAGTAAAATATACTCTGAGTTCCATAGCTAATATTAACATCTGCTGAGTACTGCATGTATGGTTTACTCTCCACACAACTTAATCTGAAAGAAGTGTCTCCTTTAGCCACTAGATTGATGATTAGAGTGTCCAGTAGGTAGAACCCTGTTGATTCCCTAAACCAACTAGAATCTGTATCAAAGAAATGTATCCTAACTATAAATCACAGGATATGACAGAACAAGTCTTTCTAAGCACTGCTGTCAAAATGTGTCAAAGCTGTAAACACACTTACCTGTTCCTGGGTGAACTAGGTAGAGATATGCAGCCCTCTGTTCTGCTAAGTGACTGTCCTGCTGGAGGCTTCCACCTGTGAGGAGAGGAGGAAGCCCAACCCTATGCAGGCTGCAGCCTGGTGCTTCTTGTTTCTCCCCAGGATAAAATTAATTCTCCAGCAAAGCATCTTGTGTGAACACAGACCACCAGAAAAACAGAGTTTGTCAATAACTGCCTCTGCTGGGTGAAGTTCCTGGTAAGTTTTCATAGAATCATTTGGAAGAGACCTCCAGGATCACTGAGTCCAGCTGTTAACCCATCACTGCCAGGTCACCACTAAACCATGTCTGTCAGCACCACATCTACATTGCTTTTCAATCCCTTCTGGGATGGAGACTCCACCACTGCCCTGGGAAACCTATGCCAGGGCTTGACAGCTCTTACAGGGGAGACATCACTCATAACATCCAACCTAAACCTCCCCTGCTGTGACTTGAGACTGATTTCTATCACTCATCTCTTGGGAGAAGGGGCTAACCCCCAAACTTGTTACAACCACAGCAGATCTGGTGTTGGTACTCACTGATAACTGTACCTCTCCCCAGATATTTAAAATCTAGTTAACCTATTTTGGTAAAAGCTAGAAATAACTTGTGGGAAATTAAGGTATGTGAGTCATATATCTGAGGGGGATTGTAAAGCCCCTATGCATTTGAATAACTATTACAAAATCTAGATGGAATACTGTCTCTTGAGAATGATATTTAATTAAATGCTTGGAGACAACTTGAAGTGGCAGAGCTTAAAATGAAATGAAAACCAGCTATGAAATGCTCACATACAATTTTGGATGAACTGAAAAGAGAAAATGGAATTGTTTTTAATTTGTAAATCATATGTATGTCCTGGGATATGAGTGATACTATATCTTTAAGTAAAAACCAAAGTTAATTAGTGTCTTGTGAGGAAGAAAAGAATTAACATAGCATCCACACTGTCATAATTATTGTAAAGGCTGTAAGTTCCTGGGAAGTGTTTCAGTGGTTGAAATATAACATCCAAGTACTCTCGAAATGGATGATATTCTTGGCTGCCTTAAGTCACATTCCTTAAGTGAATATTGATGCAATGCTTCTTTTGCGCAGCATTTTTGGGGTGTGTAATGCCTTAAAGAAGGGGGTTTTCAGAAGGTTTTAGTGAGTTTTGAGCAGTGCTCCATTCCAAGGCATTGCACCTGTGAACTCTGAGGCATGTGAAATCAGTTATCACTCCTCACAGCATTGTCTTCCCATAAGAATTTTGTGTTTATCTGGCTCCTTGGTGTGGAAATATGTAAAAATTAATTTGGGGAACAATAGCACTATTCTCTTCAACTATGCCAAGGCAAAGTCAGTGTGGACTGCAATCCTGGAAAGCCAAGGCATTGTACTGTAAAAAACAACTGTAGAGTGCACTATGGATTGTACTGTGCTCGCTTTCTTTCTTTCTTTCTTTCTTTCTTTTCTTTCTTTCTTTCTTTCTTCCTTCCTTCCTTCCTTCCTTCCTTCCTTCCTTCCTTCCTTCCTTCCTCCCTCCCTCCCTCCCTCCCTTCCTTCCTTCCTCCCTCCCTCCCTCCCTCCCTTCCTTCCTTCCTTCCTTCCTTCCTTCCTTCCTTCCTTCCTTCCAACAGCTCTGCAGCAGAAAAGAACATGGAGGCTTATTTACAAGGAAGGCTTTGCAGCTTATTGACTCAGACCCTGTGCTATTGGCAGCTGAGAAAATACGTGCAGCCAGCATTGAATCATCTGGCTGCTATTCTCTCCATTTGTTCCCTGCCCAACATGCATTTGAAGCATCTTTTTAGTACAGCTGGCAGCATGGAAGGTTGAAGAAGAATAATCCTTGAGGCTCAGAAGCTAGTTGGTAGCCAAATCTTCATCAAATAGTACTATTTCTGTTCCTTATAGCAGGCCTGGACTTGCTGCTGAGCCTCTTTGTCATTTTCCTTGGATTTAGTGGCTCATTCTGTGCTCATTTATCACTAAGACACAATCCTGAGTACTCCTTTCTGATATTTCCTGGAAGAGTTGAGGGAGCACCTACTCCTTTCTGCCTGGCCATATGGCTGAGCTTAGCTCCATTATTCCATCTGTGACAGGTACCAGCAGCACTCCCCCTCCCCTTCCCCTCTCCCCCCTCAACACAAGGTCCTAATCTATTTACAGAATATTTTTTGTTGTTCTTTATCTTTAATTAACTCACAATCAGCTCATCATTTGGTTATTTTTCCTCTTAGTCACTTAAATTAAACTGTAAATAGAAGGATAAAGGTGTAATTGTAAGTCAATTAAGTCTCTTTCCCAAAATGTATTTGAACATTTGTTTAATAATCACTGACTTTGTGTGTGTGTGTATATATATATATATTTACATTGTTAGGCTAAGCTTAGATGAAAAACTACACAAAATATATCAATATACTACAAAAGAAATGCCCTGGTAAGACCACAGCTGGAGTATTGTGTCCAGTTTTGGGCTCCCCAATTGAAGAGAGACAGAGATCTGCTCAAGAGAGTACAATGGAGAGCCATGAGAATGATTAGGGGACTTGAGCAGCCCCTGGGGCTGTTTAGTCTTGAAAAGACTGAGAAGAGATCTCATCAATGTCTATAAATATCAGAAGGGTGGGTGCTTGGTTGCGTGGTTTAGTTGATTAGGTGGTGTTGGATGATGGGTTGGACACGATGATCTTGAAGGTCTCTTCCAACCTGGTCTATTCTATTCTATTCTATTCTATTCTATTCTATTCTATTCTATTCTATTCTATTCTAAGGGGCCCAATCTCTTTTTAGTGGTGCACAGTAATAAGACAATAGATACGAACTTGAACATAGAAGGTTTCACCTCAACATGAGGAGAAACCTCTCTACAGTGGGGGTGATGTAACACTGGAACAGGCTGCCCAGGGGGGTTGTGGAGTCTCCTTCTCTGGAGACTTTCAAAATCCACCTGGATGCATTCCCCTGCCAACTACCCTAGGTGATCTGGCTTTTTGCAGGGGATTGGACTCAATAATCTCTGGAGGTCCCTTCCACCCTCTAACATTCTGTGATTACAACCTATTTTCTGAAAAAAAGAAAGCCCCACTAAATCCCCTCCAATAAATACCCCAAGCAATTACAAGTACCTATCAGTGACACATTCAGATAAATTTAATTAAATCCCTTCTATAATTTAGGATATGATAATTTGTACCTCTTTTCCATAAACACAAACCGCTATATCAGTGTATTCACCTCTGGGATTATTGTTTTCTCTCTTAAATGATTTCATCTGCAAATTTCATTATGGCTCCCATCTGGCATTTCTTATATAATGCTATGCCTTTGCTTAGTACACTCATTAAGGTAATTATAATTCAAAGTAATTTCTGAAAATAAGCATCCATGCAACTACTGTGCTCCTAAAACTTTGTTACTGTTTGTATCTATGGCACAAAAACTCTCAGGATTAATGGTTCTGCACTGCTTGGGTTTTTTCCTGTTTGTTAAAATGCTCTTGCCACTTGTTATTTCAGACTTGCTCTGACTGTCTAGGAAGGAGAAATAACAAGGTCTACCAAGTAGAGTGAAAAGCACTGGAAGTGTCCTACATTCTTTTTAAAAGCAAAAAATGGTGTTAAAATCAAATAATGGACTGCTCTTAAATCCAGCTGTGAGATCTTCTAGTTAGAGGCAGCAGCTAGGGAGCCCATGCCAGAAAAGGTAGCCACAACAGCAGTGCTGAATTTTCTCAGAGGTTTTTTCCAGTCCTGTCCTCTGATTTCATGAGCAGTCTCTCCTTTCATCTCATCCCAGTTTCCAGCTAGTAGTTTAGGATCTTGAGTTAAATGAACTTCTCCCATGAGTAAATTGCTGAGGTTAGTCTTCCCAAATGAAGACTCCTGTAAAATGATTATGTGATAGCTGCTGAATAGATGGTGAAGCAAAATCCATAGAAAAAAGGATTTTCCCCTGGAGAAAGACTAGGTTTTGTATGTTCATTTTTCTGAGCTGTCTTCATGCTTTTTCTCAACATTACTTTTCTTACAGATATGTGACATAATTTTCTTCTTTTCACTCTGTATCAGATTAATTTATTTTTCTTACCTCTCCCCCTTATTTTATTGCCTGTATTCCTTTCTCCCATTCTAACTCCCTATACATCTTTTGTTTTCCTTCCATTGTGGTTATCCATTATTTCCATGCTTTAATCTTCCTTACATGCCCACTGCATTTCCCATTTCCCTCTTTGCTGTAGCCATCATGATTTCCATGATCTTTCCTCTCATATGCCAGATCCCCTCATTCTAAGACACTCCTATTTTAGGTTTCTAATTCTCATCAAACTCAATGAAGAGCTGTGAGGACCTTCTCCCTACAATTGCCTTAGGCAATTTCATTGTGCTTCTTGCCCTAACTTGGCTGGCAATGTTCTTGCATGTGATCCATCAGCAGCACATAACTGGGTAACTCTTTTGAGAGACAAGGAGCTACAAAACCAACAGATTTTCATGTTAGAAGTTAGCTTTCCCTGTAAAATATGCAAAATATGAATAAAACCTGAGAGTATAGTTTGCTTTGCTAATGCTCTAAAGTATAATTCAGAGCAAAGTCAACATTTATTTTTGCTTTATGAATTCTTCAGCTGCACCTTTTTGATTTCTGAGACCCACACTTCAAGAGGAAACATTTTAGTGATGCTATTTTCCCTTTGTACCTCAAAACGGGAACACTAATGTCACAAAGGTCTGAAAGACTGGGTCAGTAAATTTCTCCACTGACAGTTTGCTGAAATACATTCTTTCCAAAAATTCAGCCCCTTTGCCCTCTCCCCCCACCACTAAGCAACTAAACTAAAGACAATTACTGTTACCCTTCAATGAAAATACATTAATGGATACTCTCTTGAATCCATACAGGAGAATTCAATCCTTGAAAGTTTAGTCATTTTGTAATGAGGTTTGAGCATCAGAACCCATAAGGCTGGGAAAATATACAGATATTGAGACATTCATTGCTCTGGAGATATCAAGCTGCATATATATGTATTGCACAAAAGGGTGTTTCCAACAAATTCAGCACCGATGGAAGCTTTTGTACACAAGTTATTTACTTCTGAGACAAGGCTATCTCACTCATTTGGATGAGTAATTGTAAGCAGTTCCTTGGTGCAGTGCTGTTGTGCTTGAGGTATTTTACAGCCAGGAAAGTGGATTATATTTTAATATTTTTTCCTTTGTGTGGCATGTTCTGAAATAACTTTTCTTCATTTCCCTGTAGCTCTCATTAATATTTCTATCTATTATGTTTAATTTAATGCTGCAATCTCTGAAGTCCTGTTAAAACCATCATAAATATGTACTGAGATGAGAAAACCTGTTTCTGGTTAGGTTATGCTCCTGGTATTGCCAGAACATCTTTGGCTTTAAGAAACACATTTCTTTGGCTAGCTGTTGTTTCAGTTTATATGGTCAAATGATGCTATGGCAGTTATTAGTGGCTGTTAATACTCCACTCTTTTATGAATAGGGAGAAAAAAGTGAAAAGCAAACAAACATGTTATGAAAATCACTGATCTTTTCAAATGCTCTTTCAGTCAGCCAGCAGGTTGAGGGAGGTAATTCTCCCCCTCTACTCTGCTCTGGTGAGACCCCACCTGGAGTACTGCATCCAGTTCTGGAGCCTCTATTACAGGAAGGATCTGGACGTACTGGAATGTGTCCACAGAAGGGCCATGAGGACAATCAGAGGGCTGGAGCTCCTCTCCTTTGAGGACAGACTGAGGGAGTTGCGACTATTCAGTCTGGAGAAGAGAAGGCTCCGAGGAGACCTTATTGTGGCCTTCCAGTATCTTAAGGGGCTCTACAAGAAGGCGGGCGAGAGAATTTTTAGGGTGTCAAGGAATGATAGGACTGGGGGGAATGGACAAAAAATAGAAATGGGTAGATTCAGATTGGATGTTAGGAAGAAGTTCTTCACCATGAGGTGCTGAGACACTGGAACAAGTTGCCCAGGGAGGTGGTAGAAGCCTCATCCCTGGAGGTTTTTAAGGCCAGGCTGGATGTGACTCTGAGCAGCCTGATCTAGTGTGAGTTGTCCCTGCCCATGGCAGGGGGATTGGAACTAGATAATCCTTGAGGTCCCTTCCAACCCTAACAATTCTATGATTCTGTGTCACTATTCCATCTCCTCTGAAGATACCTATCTATGACTGCAACTTCAGCCCTATGATCTCCAGTGCCATAAGTCCCACAGACCTTTTATTTTGCCCAGCTAGAAATGTAAGGTTACCAGTTCTGAATAATTTACAGTTCATAGATATTCCTGAAACCCAACAGCCAATCCATAGAGCTTTAGAGCCTCTGAATCCTTCCTGTATTGAGTATGTGCAATATTATGTAGAGGAGCTGGGCTTTATATGTTGTTTTAATTGTATTTTTCTGATTACTGTTTGAGAATTTCTAATTTTTGAGAATAGCTACTCACTGCTGCTGAATCACTGCTAGTCATTCAGTGCTATTTCACACTACTTCCCCCCTTCTCACTATTTGCATAAAGAAGAATAGCAAGATTTTTCCATAGCCTCTAAGTATACTTGTTCTCTAATCTTCAGTGTTTGCCACTGATTGCACTTGCCTGCTTGTGAGATGAGGTGAGAATGACAGATGCATTCTCAGCTAAAGAAAAGAAGCTCAGCAGAGTAGCCAAGTAAAAGAGGATCTGGATTATTTTATCGCCCCCCCCCCCCAAAAAAAAAACAAACAACAAACCCCACAACAAACCAAACACCCTGTTCTTCTTGTTCAGGATGTCTTCAGAAACATGTTCAGTTAATTAGACAAACCCTCTTCTCCATTTTAAACATATTTAAACATAATTTTTAAAGGCATTGGCAAGAAAGTCCAACTCGCATTACATGCTTGTTTCAGATAACATTATGTTGTATGGGGGAAAGTGAAATCCTCATAGTGTCTGTCTTGTGTAAGTTAATCAATGCCATCTCTAACACACTGTCCAGAAAGAACTGATGTTGCACCCATATTGATTGCTATTCCCTGGCAATATTTCTCAGTGTGGTGCCGTCCCTGGAGAAGCGATTTTTATCCTTTGTGCAGCAGCAGGTATTCTAATCAGTCTTCCGTGTAACCTCTGTTTTGTTTTTATAGATATATTTAGTTCTGAGATACCATTTCCCCCCCTCTTCATAATTACCATTTCCCAGCTTCCTATCTGATCACAGCGTAAGCACATTCATCCCTTAGTTGCATTTCTGCAGTGTTATAAACTCAGAACTTACAAACACTACATTCAGTTTTTTGAAGGTGTACTGAGAACAACCTTCTCCACAGTAAGACTATCTTCTCCTCAAATTAGTGTTAAGAAGTAATTACTCTAAAAGCTCCAAACACTTGACAACAAAAAACCCCACCCAACCAACCAAAAAAATCACCCCCTAAAAAACCCAACCCAACCAACCAACCATCCAAAAACCCTAACACCAGCCCCACCTTCCCCCCCCAAAACCCTTCATCCCCAGGCCCCCAAAAGGTTATTCTTGTGTATTTAATTAGCCACTTTGCAGACATTAGAAATGATTTTTATTTCTGTAAACAATGTCTGGTAGATTAGAAAGCACCTGAGCATTGTAGCAATGAAATGGATGAACAGATACTAAAGTGAAAATGTGTTTTTTGAAGTATAACAAAATGACAAGTTGCAGAGAAGCAGAATACTTCGTTGGTTAGTTAGAACATGTTGTTCTGCAATTCCCGTTATCAAAATTATGTTGATCTTGTTTTAAAGCATATATTACATCCAAACTAACCATATATGTTGTTGTCTTTTTTATATTAAATACATCTCTCAAGTCTTGCAATGAAATATTTAAGAAATTTCAACAAGTACTTGCAAGAAATGTCTTCACTTTTCTTCCTACCTGCTTTATATAGTCCAGTTTAGAAATCAATGCAAGTTATCTCCTCCTCAGCTGCAGAGTCACAACCATGAGAAAGCACTATTGCTCTTCATTATTACTGACCAGGTACAGAGCATGGGTGCTTTCTCCCCCTCCCAGCTTTCCTGGTTTTACACATAACATGATTGCAAATTCCAGTGCTTACAGACCCATTTATTCATCTCTTACTGTCACTATTCAGCAGAGTAAGATGTTATCTTAAGGCAAGCTAGTTTTAGTTTTGCCATTCAGTTTGAGTGAATATATTGTTAATTCAATATTGCTTGTCTTCTATGTCAAATCTTAATAGGCTGAAATGAAACAGCCAGCTAGAAGACTCTTCAGGTTGACCTTACAGTAGAGTAAGGAACTATGTCTTTAATGTCCATTCAAAAGACACTGAGGGAAATTGCAGTTCTTTTACATACCAGAGAATTCCCTTTTAAAGGCAATTATTAAAGTGCATTTTGGACAGCTGACTTACAATACAAATCCAAAACCTCAGTAGAACAAAGAAAACCAGGACAGAAAATACAGATGAGATTTTGACATTCCGAAAATTATGTGAGTGGTGAAGTGCCACTAGCTGGAAGGAGTGGAGGCAGTTCTCATTTCTTCTTTGTGTGTTTCAACACATATATATAGATATGGCATTTGTCAGATTCTTGGTTCTTACACTGAAGTAAGTAGTCCAGAGTCTGTATCAAATGTATTCTACTGCATGATGCTTCTTTAAGCCCCTAAGGCAAGCCAAACCATACTCTCTGTTGAAAGAGGCTTTCCTAAAAGAAAGGGCATACAAAGGAAGAAGGAAACTGCTGACTGTTGGGACTTCTGAAAGCAGCACAGTGCAAAGTGCATAGTGATCAGATACCCAGACCAGAGTGCAGGGCTCTGTGAGTTGAAATCAGTATCCTTCTTAAATTAAAAACTTCAGGTATTTTGTTTTTCACAACCTTTAATTTTGTTCTGCAGTGAAAGAAAACTGATGAGAGGCATTATTCTACCCCAGGCTAATAGTCTCATGATTTCCCCAGGACTTTTTGTACCAAGGATTGAAGTGCAGACTGCCTGACCAGCAAACTAGTTGTAAAGCTTCAGAGATCCTACCATCCAAGGAGACTGAGAAGCATCACTGAGTGAAGAAGTAATACAGAAGCTTTCTTGATTTGATGGAAAAACATTGGAGTCCTGATATAAGGGAAACCACACCTTTTTATGTGGAACAGCAGTGAAGGAGTCAAACAAGGCAAAAGACTGCAGTCAGGGAGAAACTCTGGTTCCTAAACTGATTGGCTTTAAGATAAAATACTCCATGGAGGAAACTAATCAACTTATCAGCATCTAAAAGGAAATGCCTCTGACAAACAATCATTTGTTTAGAAAAATCTGCATGGCATGACGTTCTGTGGAGAGTAATGGCACACAACATCTTACGTGAATGCTTTATTTTGAGCACACAAACCCAAAGAACAGTTGACTGAAATGGTTAAAGTGCTATGTGAAGAAAACATTGAAAAAATAAAACTGATCCATTGGAGCCTGTTCTAACACCCATATCCTCACAGAACAGAACAGATTTGCACTCTCAGTGCCATCTGGAGTGGAATTATGTTAGCAGTCTCTAAAAAATACAAATTAACTATTTAATGCATTTCTATAGTTTGTTATTTCAATTCATGCCTCATTTTCAGTTAAGTATGACAACTTTAAAGCCATTGTCTGAAAGTTGCATCTGCTTGCTCTTCAGATCAGAAGGAGTAGTAATGCTTGTGGAACAGATACATGAAACATGGAAGATAATTTAAAAGGAGTCAGTCTGTCATTGAGCTGATGGCCTTTACTAAGATATAGCTGTAAGAGAAGCTGATTAGACTTGCTAAATTGTATTTTCTTACAAGTAAAATGAACATCAGGTATGTATGATCAGTCTTTTACAGGTGTTTAAAACAACAAGCTTAGCATGGAAATCACGGAAATAAAATAATCAGTCAAGAATGTCTCTGCTGGAAGGGAGCCCACAGTAAATTAAGGTTGTTGCTCAAATTGGTTACTACAATTAATGTTCAGTTTTTAAAGAAGCCCTGCATTTGATTCACAATTAAGTACTTGAGTTTTTCTTTCTCTACTATTTGTTATTCACAAGAAGTTGTGGAATAGTTTTGCATAAATAAGTTTTAGATTCAAGGCTGTTTGTGAAGCGTTCAGTTCAATGATTCAGTATTGTGATTCACGTTTTGTAGCTGATCACTGAAAGCACAGAGCTTTGTCCCCTTCTATGAGAGGAAGCCATAAAATGATGAATGTATAACTCATTTTCTGGATAGAAGAAATAGAAATAAAATCTATAAAAACATCAAGTTCTATAAACTTTTAAAGATTATCTGATGTGTGGTGAAAACAAGCAAGACTGAAGAAATAAGACCATAAATAATTAACCAATAATCTCAAAACTTGTACTGAGGGAAAGGATTAAGAGAAATGAAGTATTTTCAACTGACTCAATGAATGAAAGAAGGAGAAAATAATGTTGATTATTATTTCCAGCTCAATAAATCTACTCAGAAAGGACCATCACCCAAGTCATGCATAGCTTTCAAGCTGCAGCCTGATTGATTCTAAGCACTCCTATCTGAATCCAGAACAAAGGACTTTCCTGAGACCTGTGTATTTAACATTCAGACAATAAACTTGCTGGTGCTGAAAAGGGCTCAAGAGGAACGATAATCTCTACATGAGTTTGAGTTCTAAGCATCTAAACTGGAGACAATCACTCTGAAGGTCTCTTCAGACAATGAAGAATAGTATTATATTTTAGGCATCCTCTTTTAGAATGGATGACTGGACAAAGGCACAAATTGCGTATATTATTCTGGCTTTAATAATTCTTGCTCTACAAAGGTCACCTCTTTAGATTTTTTTAGGGTGCAGGTGAGTGAAACATTTCTCTACAGTATTATGTAACAGGGGTTTTGCAGAATTCCCTATATGGCTTTGGTAAGGAACTAAAAAGTCTGAATTCGCTCTGTAGGTACCAGAATTAAATACTAGTTTTGTCTTTCCTCAGAAGGAGCAGGAATCACATGTGTTAATAAATTGTGGCATTGTGCTGGCAGGTAGGCACTAGTAATGCATGAGTAACATGCCAGTTCATAACAATGAAATGTAAAGGAAAAGCAGCCCAGATGACCTGGTGGAGTACAGCAGCTTAACCTTCTTTTCAGATCTTATGTCAGACAAAGACTAATGTACTTATTTCAAGGCCCTTGCTCTGAAGCATAGCATTTCCATAAGGAAATCTGCAACGACAGGAAAGAAACAGTCTGACAAAGCTGATGTGCTGTCCATGACCACCAGCATTGTTACAGGCTTGGTTGCTGTAGTGATAGCATCATATGTGTACTGCAATTGAGACTGAATCCTTTTGGTAGCGGAACTGATTTTAAATAGATTTTAATCCCTTGTTTACAAAATCCTCTATAGTGTTCTGAGAACACAACCCAGCAAAACAGAACAGGCCTGTAGAAAGCCTGCCTTTCCGTGTAGAGGACAGCAGCTGATTCCAAATTAGCTTGAGAATCACCTCTCCAGTGCAGTGCCCCAGAGCAGCTGTGAGATGCTATATGGGAAGGCTCTCTAGAAGTCACCGCCCTGCAGCCCCTCTTCTTGAGTTAGGGTTTGGTGTGATTCCAGAAACTCCCTCAAGTAAGGATCAACACACTTTCTGAGTTAGAAACTGAGGTCCATCAGCAGGGATATCTTTGCCAGAATCTAGCACTGACTCACTTTCTCAGATGTAGGTGTCAGCCCTGAAATCTGCCTGCAGCTGCTGCTAGGCATATAAACCTTCCTGTTAGGCATCCTGCTAGTCAGTACAGCCCAGGCTTAAATTGTAATTCAGTCTTAAGATTCTATTTTTAATTATTTTTACAATTAGCAAATTAGCATACATTTTCAGTTTGCCTACCTTACTTAGATTTTAGCAATGACCATTAGAGATATTTCTTTTAATTAGCAGATTATATTTTACCATGTTAATTGAACACCTCTACACCGGAAGGTTAGGTGAGGAAGTGAAACTGGAAAAAATAAAAAGCATATTGGACTGGCTAGAATCAAATGTGCAAATTACACTTTATCACTCAACACGCTCAAACTCTAGAATATGTGTCCCCTGGGCAAGTCCACTGGCACTGAATACAGTTTCTCAGGTGCAGCTGGCCTACTGGGGCTTCTTCCACAGTTTTGGGGGGCTGGCTGGGAAAAAAATATGAAGAATAGGCAAGCTGGAGAGGGAGCTGAGGATATGCAGAGCAGCTTCTTCTTCTGTGTTTTGTGGGTCTGTATTTCACTGGAGTCATTTAATGACCACTTGGTTTTGCCTCACAGACTAGGTTTGGGTTGCAGGGTGCCGTGTCAAAAACCTTGGCTTACTGCATACCATACTGTGCTTCTGACACAGGCAGTTGTATGATCTTCTGTCCAGCTACGTGGCCCATGGCAGGGGGGTTGGAACTAGATGATCCTTGAGGTCCCTTCCAACCCTAACAATTCTATGATTCTATTGCACCTGTACTGTGTTCTCTTGCCTATTACTAGGACCAAACCACATCATTTTAGCATGAATCATCTAAAGGGCCATATCCCTCTGGCAAAAGTAGCTCTGATCTGAGACTTCTGAAAAAATGCAAGTGAGAACAGCACACCTGATCTTAAGACATCAAAAAGACAAGGCGAGCAGAAGCACACCGTGAATTAATTGTCTTGATCCACCACCTGGAGATAGCTCTGCAGTTTGTGATGATGCATGTGAACCCTATGTCATCAGAAAGTGACATTTTTTGTGTAGAAAGATACTGCACAAAAACATCCATGAGTTTTGCACTGAATGCTTTGCTTTCCCTAGTGCTGAATGCTAAGAATGTTTAATAACAGCAAACTGTGCTAGCTCTGAACCAAACTGAAGTCCTGGTGATAGGGAAAGACAACAGCTTTCACTTTTTGAGGAGCATTTGCAGCATGAAAGCCTTGGTATTACAATGATGGCCAGTGGCATTTTGTAAGCTTAGTCTGCCAATATGGCCATTGTGATGCTTGGCACAAGCAAATAATTCATCTCCATATGGAAGGAGGCAGTCTGCATAACAGAGGCCATAATTTGGATGCTGGTTTTGCCTGTTTGGTGACCCAGCCACATATCCAGATTTCACCCAAGAAAGTCTTCTATGAGGAATGTTGGCTGGAAAGTGGGCCAAATTCATCCTGGTGTAATTCCATTACATCAGTAAATTTGCCATGGGGAACATATTGCGTTATTCCTACAACAGGTCAGTTTTGACTAACTGGAAGCATATAGCTTCCAATAATTTGGAAAACAGCAGTTCTGTTGGTTTCAAATCAATGCTGCCCCTGTAGCTGTGAGAGAAATACCACACTTACTTGACTCGTATTTTCTTTCTAAGATGGGAAAAATGAACACAGGTTTGTGGGGTAGGTTTGTCTACATTTTGACACTGAATGTCTGTGATTGGCAATTCTTCCATCTGTTATTCAGCAGTTCCTGCCAGGAAAAGAAGATGGGAGGGTTACATGAGGACTGACAGCAGAAATAACAAATAGCAGGTACTGAAAATAGACTAATCTTGATCTCATTCCTTTAACTTGAAGTTTAATTCTTACTAAAATTTTGTTGGTATTGATCTACAGAAGAACAACACAAATATGAAGCTATGGGTTTACACATGGTGCAAGGAGATGTGCCTGATATATGGGGCTGAATGGCTAGGATGAGGTATGAATTATTAATATATGATCTAATTTGTGGTATGGACCTCTGAGGCATGTCAGTTAATGAGCTGAAAAGAATTTCTTCTTCTGAAGTGAACAATGTGTTCATTTCTTAGTAGAAGATACGAGGAGTAAAACACACAAGGCTGATCACAAAGACACTTAAATCTCAGCTGAAGAATGTCAGCTTATTTTAAATCAAAAGTAATTTAAATTAATTTTGTCTTTCCTGTTCTACCTTCTTAATCCTTGTTCTCATACTTAGCATTAATAATGCATTATTCTGTCTGTTTAGGGCTAGTGTAGCGAGAGCTTTTATGACTGCAGCATCTAACATACATCACAAACCCATGGAGCCTGTAACTGGCAGTTTCTGACATCTTGTTCTAAAGGCTGTAATGGTGCTGCTAGTCTGGGACAAAAGACCTATGAGTTTATGAATGTTGCTTCACTGGAGAGCAGCTCTTCAGCAGAGGAATGTTCATACTGGAATATTTTTCTATAATTCAGCATGGTTAGATTGAATAACACATTTCATACCTCAGTCTGAGATAGGGTTCAGCAATCTGTGATCTGCGCTCAACCCGATTTGCCAGACTTACCAAACAGCAATCCCAGAAGCTCAGAGTGAGCAGTAGAACTCCTGTCCTCAGGGGAAGTTGCTCAGCTTTGCATAGTTTATATCATATCAAGATTGAGGTGGTTTTTTGACCTACTAACACCACATAATTATCCAGTGATCAGTGAACTATGCATTCAGGATCAATATCAGTAATACAACAGGTAGACCACAATCTTAGATACTTGCAAAACACTAGCAAACACAATTTTAAAGATATTTTTATATAATTTCCCCCAAGAAGTGATAAATCCCCCCATAGCTACAAGCAGACCCAACTTTCCTGGACATGGGTGTTCCTAATATGCTGGTCTCTGCAACCTGGCACTCCAATATTTTGCTGAACCATCATTGGTGTGCCCCTGTCTTTCTTGCACTGAGGAGCACAGTACTGAGCACAGCACCCAGAAGTGCCCCTCTAGGGCAAAGCAGAGGAACAGGACCACCTCCTTCGATGTGCTGACAATGCTCTGCCTTATGCAGCCCAGGAGGCTGTTGGCTTTCTTCGAAGTGTGACAAACAACAATTATAGTGTCATTTAAAAAGTTCTTGTGGGGTTAGACCACACTGTCCCCAGCTAAAACCTTCCCCTAAGAACCTACAAGCAAATAAGATTTTTTGGGTATTGTTAGTCTGCACTGTAGTTCCATGCCAACACATTTTCACTAATATCGCTCCCTGTACTAAGGAACCAAGGTTAATGAAGGCTTATTTTAAGTACTTACCCTTTGATACCAGTTCTTAAAAAATAAAATAATAATAATAATAATAGATGTTTTATGCTAAAATGCTGATTTCTCAGCCAATGTTACTGATGGTTGAACATGTGATCCTTTCTTCCAAGTCTGCTGTGGGGTGGAAATGGCAGAACAGGTGTGAAGACAAGAGCTAGTTTCTTTTCTTCAGAGCACTTCTAAAGATAGCACAGTAACATCCTTAATTTGGTGCCTTAGTGGTGAGTGAGCTATTTTTCAAACCTGCAGTATTAAGTACATGGTGTACCTTCATGTTTTAGAGTTGTGATGTCCTGTATTGTTTGTTGCTAGGTATGAATGCTCTGGTCCTTCTGTCTGTAAGAGCTGAAAGCAGAATTCGCCTTCATCTGCAAAACAGTTAAGCAATTTGCTAGTCTCAGTCCCACAATGTGACAGGTAACCTTGCTTCATAAACAACATGATTGACAAACAGTTTTTGAGAGACTTCATATTTAAAGTCAAAAGGTCTGCAAATAGAAGCCAAAGCTAAGCTACTACTGGACAGTCTCAGACACATTTTTCCCATGGGCATTTCTAGGAAACTTTCTCTCCAGCACTGCTGAAAGGAGTGAATTAAGTGATACATCCCAGAACATTTCTCTTGTTCTTTTTGGTCCCTCATAAAAAACACAGGATGCAATAAAAGCAGCCTTTCCCTAAAGACAATCAAGCAGCCATCTAACTGCATTTCCTTTCCTAAACAGAAATCAGATGCTGTACAAGAAAGCACAAAAGATATTACAAAACAGTCTTCCCGCAATGAATGCTTCATGAATGCTTCTTCCTAATTCTCTGTAATTAGAATGACTTTTGAATGAGAAACAGCCTGTACAATTTGTTCACCCTGAGAGACTTCCTGCTCTGAGAAGCTATGAAATACTACACTGGAGTGGGATGCATCAAACATTCCCTTGCAGAATCAATTTTATCCTCTGGAGATCAACAGGAGTTGTATGATGGATCAACAGGGCAGAGGGGAGCACTGGTAACAGAGTTGCTGTCTAACACTGTCCAACATAGCAAGTACGCTGACCTATAGATTTCACACCTAGACAATTTCTGGCAGAGCAAGAAACACTCTTCTGGTCTCCTGTTTTTTCTTGGCTTCCTTCTGACCCTTGTGACACCTCTGTGTGCTGCACTGGTCACAACCCAAATGCTGACTGACACCAGCTAACAAATTGGAAGAAGTTACACGCTGAAATGCTACTGGTTGGAGTCTTTGATAACTTTGCTTGCTGTATTATGTTTACAGCAGCGTTTATAGAGAAGGGGAGGCAAAAAAATTGCTGTTCCAGAACAAGTGTTACTCAGTGTTTATTACAAGCAGGCTATTTCACCCATTCATGTCTCTTCAAAGGCAGTTTAAGCCTTCTGCACATAAATACCTTAGAAAATTAAATAATCCACTGTCAATAGATGTTTCTTTTCAGTATGGTAATATCAAATGTATATAAAGATTGTATTTATATTGCCCCAAAGAAACAAGAAATGAGAAAGGGTTGTGATTTTCTAATTTAGCCTACCAGCTAAGTTATATGCATCCATGTATCAATACCATAGACTAGGACAGTGAAATTAAAGTTTCATTTGCTAAGAATGATATTAGGCCACTGGAGGGGCAAGTGGTGGGAAACTTGACTGAAAATACCTTTGATTATTTTAACTTTGATTACTACATTAGACTAAACACCCAGTCCAACAAGTGCTCATTTTTTTCCGTTGGAACAAGACATCTTAATGAAGGATTTTTCTAATAATGGGTCAGTGAACTCTAATAATGGGTCAATAACCTCTTTTTTCATGCAAATGGAGTAGAAGATGGGGATATTGTTCATCTAATGCAAATATGAATCGTGTAGATCTTTAAAATTCAAAAGACTGTGGCAATTTTCACTATGACTTTATTATTATATATTAGCAAAGACACGAGACTCATGGACAAGTGTTTGTATCATTGTTTTACTTTGATGGACCCATTATTTCCCTTCTCACCCATCACAATTCAGTTCTGGAACAGGTTTTAAGGCTCCTCGAGAAAATCCATATTATGAATTCTGCCTTTTGTTTAAAGGACTTATCTCAGTCTGTCCAAGAAAGTAAAACTCCAGCTGGAAGAGCAAACACACTCTGGCAAATAATTAAAAAAAAAGAGATGCTTAATACCACATTTTTGAAGTCATCTACTTGCTATACAAGGCTAAATAACTTCAAAGTCAAAACCAAAAATCATCTGCTCCACTACTCCTTGTACTCGCTCTCTCTCTGCTTTTTAGCCGCAGCATGTCCATGACGCTGCGTGCATAAATGTCTCGCAAGTTGACGTTGATATTTGAATCGCTGGATGAGTTCTTGGTGAGTTTCTTTAGAGCCTCACGTTGCCGAAGGGCAGCTTCTTTTATCTTCAGTGTAAAGTAACAGGCAGAAAAGCGGTCATTTATTATAGCTATAGGCAAAGCCAAAACCAGTATTCCTGACAGTATACACATAAAGGCCACTACCTTACCGATGGTAGTGTCTGGTCTAATGTCACCATAACCAACAGTTGTCATGGAAGTTGTTGCCCACCACCAAGCACCAGGTACACTGGTGAAAGTTGTGCCTGGCACACCTTGTTCAACAAAGTACTCCACCGTGGAAAATATAGAGATTCCTACAGAGAGGAAAAGCAGCAGAAGGCCAACCTCCTCGTAGCACTGTGCAATAGTCATCCCAAGAGACCGCAAGCCTGAAAGAGAAGAGATGCTATCAGCAGGTTGATTCACATAGCTGTCGTCAGAACTTGGCAAAACATCTCTTGCCTAACAGCTGACTGCCTAATGTTTTCTTTTGCTAGTGAACATACCATAAGAAAAAGGGGTGCTGCTCTCAAGTCTACTGGGAAAATGTGATTTAAAGAAATAGATAAAAAATACTGGGCTAAATCAGTGTCCATTTCCTTAATAAAGGGCATAGAAATTCTCCTCATTACTTATCAGCTGAACTACTGTGCACATAATTTAGAAAAACTAACCAATCTTGATTTAGGGATTGTCTATAACAGAAGATCTAGCATAGCTGCCTAAATAACCAGGTGAAAACATCTGTTCTCTACTTTGAGTCTGAATGTGTCAAACTCCTCTTTTCTAGCCATTGTCGCAGTTTTCACTTGGACCAAGCGACCCTCACTCACCAAATTCGTGTTCCCAGGTGTGTGCTTAGAGTCCAGTTCACACAGTAACTTCTTTTTTTGCTAAGGGCTGTTTAAAATCCTTTTATAGTTCTCAATTCTTTTGTAGCCTTTCTTCCAGCCCCCTTTCCCCTCAGTCCCCCCAAAATCTATCAATATCTTCATCTGTAGTCATCAAAACAGATAGAATATTCCAGCAGCAGCTGCACTGGTGCCAAAACTGGTGATAGTTAAGACTCCCAGAAATAGAGTATTCTGTTAATTCACTGATGCATCAGTCCTATTACACACAAACTGCACAGTGAGCTGGTGTGCAGCTGACCACTCTCTCTAACCCACCCCCCACCTCCTTTTAGAGCTGCTGCCACAGGGCTAGACTACTCAACAAAGCAAGCAGGAAAGGAAATCCAATAATAGTGCATCAGATAAATTCTGCACACACAAAACAAGAAAGGAAGACAACAGTGTCTCAACTCAGCTAAGACACAAGGGAGACTGAAATGATCTTCTGAATCACAAGTGACTTTGGATTTGTTTTTAATATAAAAGTCTTCTTTGAAAATATGTTGTTTTCTTTTATACATGAGAAAACTACAATGCAGTGCTCATGAATTACACTTCACAGGGTATACTTGTAACTAAGCTAGTGTTTGCAAAATAGCCTATTGGAGCTTTGCCTCCGCTTGCAGACTTCATATGCTCCATAGCACAATAAGCACTTAGATTTGTTTTTCTTTCCTCTTCTCAATCTCAAACTGCAAGAAGTTAACATTTCTTCTTGCTTTTTGCTTTCTTTTCTCCTTCAGATCTACTGGGTTTTAATTTTTTGTTTGTTTATGTACAGTAAACTGGAAAAGTATACACTAGGGTTTGTAGGGAATGTTTCCTTTCTCCATGTTTTTTTCTACCAACTTTACATTACTATAACTATGAGACACCTCAGTAAGTGTTATGACTTCCTATGAGAAATCCTTGCCAGGAGCTTTAACAGCTTGGTTACTTGTGCTGGCAGAATCTAAGGTGCTGTAACAGAGCTGGCATAGGGCAGACGAGGAGCCTCACTGCTGAGTTCAGCAGGAGGAAGGGTATTTCTGCCATGCAGGTCAAGTTCCATCTCTCTGTTGACCAAATGGACTTGCTAATAAAAGGTGATGTTCAGGAGCTTCAGTTCACATACAGCATTTAAATAGTTCTAAATTGTTGGCACTAAAAGTGCTGAAGTTCACTTTTTCACATCTCTAGAGGCATCTCACCCTGACATATGCTACAACGGTGTCTCAAACATATACCCACCGCCATCACAAGTTAAGATACTCACATCCTACTTCTCCTCATAAGTGCTTTCCAGAGAAGCCAGTAAGGCTTCACACAAAACATGGCCCCAGAAGGAAGCCAACAGACAAGAAGCATCAGACAATGTGAGAAATACAGGTTCAGTTCTCAGCTATTCTCAAAGCCACTCAAATCCATATTTTTGATATCTCTGAAGAGATATACTTTACCTGAAAGGAGTTACTACTCATTTCTCAGTTGCTCCTTGATGAAGTGTAGCACTTTGCATAAACACACACTCACACCAGTCTACCCCAAGTATCTCTCCCGTTAGCTTTGTTCAGCTTTCAAAGGGAAAGAAATTATTCTTTAATTTCTTTTTATGTCCCTTCCTCACAAAAAGATTTAAATTGCCATGTCTTTAAAAAAAAGAATTGATATGTTTTTTTCCCCCTTATTTCTGTCCCTGATATCAGAGCCAGGCTGCTGTTGTGATTCCAGATTTGCTGTGGACCTGCACAGTATTACAGAGATGTTCTCCTTGTGATTGTGAACAATTTTACTTGGTGAAAGAGGAGTTGCTGGCTGCAGCCATAAATTTTCTCTTCTCTTCTGATTTTGCACTTCCCTGGCCACACAAAGAAGGTGAGCAGCGCATGAAGCTTTCTGTAGTTTGATTGTGCAGGAGTCAGAAAGAAGCTTCACTGGGACTTTAATCTGCTAGACCCAAGGCAAGAGAGCAGAAGAGTTATGAGAGCCACCCCTGAATACTGAGAGCCATCATGGCTGCCTAGGTATGTGCACAGATGATGGCCTCTGTTTCTGGTATTTATGGGGTTAATTTTATATTAGCAGCTGTGGCTAAGCTCATGTTCACAACCACAAAGCCTTTTTTTCTGCTACATACCTCCAGTGGTGAGAAACAGGGCTTCAGATCTGCTAGTGTGTGTTTCTAATTTGATTTATTTGGCCTGTGTTTCATCTTAGTAGCATCAGGTCCTCTGACAGAAAATCAAACAAGTGACTTTCAACATTTAAATCATACAGATATGATTTAGTGCTCTTGGCTGAAGTGGGCACCAACTAAACCATCAAAGAAGCAAGCACAATGATGGTAATGCCGCTCTGGATGGTGTAAACAGATACATACGTTGCTTCTTGTATGGAATTGGCATTTTGGTTCCAGTAGAAAGATTATAGCTCACTTCCAGATTGGGAGACTAGATATTTACATAATTTATGTCATTCACTTCTGCCTTACATAGAAGTACTTAACTCAGTATTATTGGCACTTAATATTGTGATATAAATGCTGGTAATATTTTAATGAATTCATTAATAAAAAAAGACAGAAAAGTTTAGACCATCCCTAAAAGTTAACATGCCTGAAGTTAACAGTTATTGTAGAAACATCTGAAATATCTGGTTTCAAGTTGATAGAAAGAATCACAGAACAGTTTCATGCTTTCATCCTGTAACAGTACTATGTGATAGACTGGAAACTTTAGAATTAGCCTACTTTTGGATCAGTGTTTGGTTACTCAGAACCAAACTGCCTTAATGAGTTTAAATCTTTTTCCTATTTTCAATATGCAATTAGAGAGGAATGCACTCAAATTACAGCTACCATCAAAAGTGGGCAGTAGGCTGTCTTGCAATAAAGCTCCACTAAATCCTACAAAAATTATAATGAAGCAAAACAAATTCATTGACAGACGGGATCACTGTACGTTTCCTTTCCCTGCTTTCTAAGAGACAGTTACACATCAGTGTAGGCATAATCTAGGGTAGGCAAATAACATTAAGATCCAAACCACTGTTTTCATGCTTAGCATCATTAAAGTTACTCTCTGCCATTGGTAGGTCAGTTCACTGCCCATCAGTGGGAATAGAGAGGCACATTCTGCTGCTGCAAGCACCTTGTAATATCTGCTGAACTGTGTTCAGTTCACAAAGAGGGTAGAGAAGGCGCTCTAAGACCTGGAAAGGAATCAAGCCATTGCTGCTTCATGGCAGGAAATCCTGGAAGGGTACACTGAGTGCTATGTAAGAATGATCATCACTGTCTTCAGAAGAGGAAAATATTGCAGGACAGAGACCATGGTTTACCATTAGGATCTGATTTTTCAAAGTTCCAATGTGTTAGCTGAACTTTTTCCTGTCAAATTCAGCACCATATTCAGCACTGATTTAAGTGGGAACTTAATTAATTTATTTTGATTATGCCATGACAACATTATGGAATGGAAATGGCATGGAAAGTCTATGGTGGTAGCTCTTATTTTTTCATACAGCCAGGCATGGACATTTCATGAAGTAGCAATAAAAATGAGGTAAGGAGAAACACAACCTTCCAGCATTTCCAGCTTACTCTGAAAATTGCCACTGAAAAATTTTACCTTTTATGCCTCCCTTTCACCACTCAGTGAACAAAAATGTTCTCAGAAGTGCATTTCATGTTCCACTCTACCCCTGCTTGCATCCATCTTTCTGCTGACCTGCCAGGATCACTTGGACACAAAGGGCCCCACACCAGTGGGTGAACTCCCACTGAACCTGACACTGCTGCATTGAGGTCCAACTCAGCATGCAGCCTCCAGCTGTGCTCCTCATACCACACATGTATCAGTGTTCAACAGGGCCTGAGGGTTCCTCCACCTAGTAAGATTCAGTTTCAAGTTTTCTTGAAATGTTCTCTGCTGTGATTGTTTCCAGGATCTATAATGTAGATTAAATCTTGATATATTTCTTTGCATACACTTTTTAACAAAACAAATTGTGACTGGTAATTAGAAGTCGTCATTAGCGGACCTTTTATAATACAAAGAGTGCTGGTCAATGCCCTCTGTTTCTTCCCTTGCTTCATCCCTAAAGAAATGAACTCAAATACATGTTTGTAAACTTAAGGCAGTGTCAATGAGTGGTGGATGACTTACAGCATTCAAATGTGGGGCCTGTTTTTCTAAATCTTCTAGGCAAACAATACATACTGGCTTTATGAAGAGCTAAAATTAATCAGAGAAGGCCCTTGCCACCTAATTATCAACATCCAGAAGTAAGATTTTTACAAGCTATTCCTGCTAACAGATTGGGTAAAAGACATTAGGCAAAAATGCACACAAAAAGGAGGACTATGCCCAGGCACAACTGTTGCAGGCAGCAAAAAGAGAAGTACCACTGCCATGACTGAAAGTACCTGTTGAATGTCTTCCCAACTTCAACATCCGCAGGGCTCTGAGCAATCTCAAGACTTGGACAATGCGCCCCACGTTCTCCAGTTCTTGGGAGCTCTCCCCACCACACAGACTCTCCACCAGCAGGGTGATGTAGAAAGGCAAAATAGCAAGGAGGTCTATGATATTTGCCACGTTCCTTAGGAAGCGACACCGATCCCGTGCACAGAGGAACCTCAGAACAAACTCCACGGTGAACCAAGCAATGCACAGATACTCTAGGGCATCCAGCAGTGGCGGTGCCAGCCAGCTTAGCTCTACTGAAATCAAAGCCATGTTGGCAATGGACACAACAACAAAAGCCATGGACAGAGTGCCAAAAGTCCTGGCTGCTGCAGAGGAGCCAGGCTTTTCCAAAACTTCCCAAAGTTTCTGTCTGACACTGGGACAGAGGCTACCAGAAAAGTCCTCTTCTTCCTCTTGGGCATCCAGTTCTTCCGCGTCTTTCTTGATGTCCAAGGCTTCACTCAGCTCCTTCCTCCTGAAGTACCTGCCCAGGAACCCCCCACAGAGACATTTTTAATAGCAATACGCACACATTTATCTTTCTAGCATGTGAGACATTAAGAACACACACTAAAGCACAACTTACGTGAGCTCAGAAAACTTTGAGGTCAACAATAGGGTTGAAGTTTTTACTAATTGAGAACCTGCACCATGGTTCCACTGACCAGGTAGTTCTGTTCTCCCATTTCACATCAGTGACACTTTGTGCAGAGTAATTTTATTCTGAGAGTGCATTACTTAGATGGATCATGTTGACTACAGTAGGATCTGCTGCATGACTAAAATGCCTTCTTGTAGGCAATTCTGGCACAATCAGACCCTCTCCTTCTAAGCTGTCTTCAATGTTATCAATTAGATCACACACGTTGATGTGTATCTGAAATACCACAAGGGAAGGCATAATAAAAATCATGCAGTTCATGGATGGAGTTCTGATCAATGCATGCAAAAACAAGTTATCTTTCTTTAAATATGTAGGTCCTCACACACAAAGTTTACAAGCATCTGTGACAAATAAAACTCACGGACTGTAAATGCAGTTGATTGTTTTGAGTATATTTACAGAACAATTTCATGAAACAAAATAATTTCCAAAGTACACTAAAAAAACCCTTTTCTTTTGTATCTTTATTTCTAGACTCAAATCTCAAGCAAACCTCAAGCCTTAGAGAAAGAGACTGTGCAATTTTCCCTTTAATTGAGACACAGTTACTTCTGCATGTGCCAAAGAGGTCTGTAACACCTCGCACCACCGGTGAGGTAGGAACTTTTAGTTGTGTCTAGCGGGGAAGAAGGACAGGATTAAAACTAGGATTCAACTCTTTCAGCTACAGAACTGGACCATGCGAAGATCTTCAGCAACTTTTTGCACTGGGATTACTTGTTTGTTTCTTTCTGATATTTTTTTACACAAGCCCTTTAGATGAACAGCAGTTATGATCCTTAGAGAATTCAGGTGTTAAAAAAAAAAAAAAAAAAAAAAAAGAAGCTGCAAATAGAATTAACAGAAATGTCTTGGGGGTGGTTCAGCCAAAACCCACCTCATTCCTAAGCTGCCTGTTACAATTTGTCTCCAGTGAGCCATGTTCCCACTGCTGCTACCCCCTCCCTGTAAAATGCTACATCCATGTGTGATGCTTCTCATCATGGCTCCTCCTGGAGCCATGCCACCCACACTCAGCCTGGCAGGTGACCACCCCCCTCCTCTGCCTTTCCAGCTTGGATCTGGAAGTCCTCCAGAATGGAAAGTGTTGGGTAGGGAGGCTCAAAACCCTCCCCACACCATGCCAAACTCCACACCCAATCTAACTGGGATAATCTTAAATGGGATTGCTGAAGGGACACCTCTCCTTTCACAATCTTCTTCATCTCTGACATTGTTCTCAGCCAGTCCAAAGCCAGTGCAGGACAACCCACACTCTCCTCCTGTTAGGGTTTCACTATCTTGAGCCAGCCACCAACCTGTTCCTCAGAAAAGGTCAACAGTGATCTCACCCAACACATCTTCCGTTTTTTACATCCATCCACCTCTAGAG
This sequence comes from Dryobates pubescens, assembly GCF_014839835.1. Classification (NCBI taxonomy): domain Eukaryota; kingdom Metazoa; phylum Chordata; class Aves; order Piciformes; family Picidae; genus Dryobates; species Dryobates pubescens. The sequence continues at coordinate 10,649,976 of NC_071625.1, forward strand.
CTGGATTCAGGGCTGGACTCATGCAGCTTTGAACATGTCTTTCCCAGCCATTGAAAGATTTGGGGTGGAAATAACCTCTTAAAGTAATCTAATCCAATCTTGATGCTCTTCTACCTCACCTACCTCAACTGCTGATCTCTCACCTGAATGTCCCTACATGCAAGTCAATGCTGAGGTCACTCAGCCCACAATCCTACATGCTGCATCTTCCAACAACTCACCGGTCTCTGCAGCAGGAATCAATGCTGAGCTCATCCAAACCCCAGTACTGGATCTCTTGCAGGAAAGACAGTGCACAAAGCTGCTCCATCACATGCAGCCTCCCAGTCTGGTAGTAATTCAGGATGTAGTGAAACGCTTGTGAGCTTCGGTCAAAAAAGTATTCATTCTCCACGAGGTTGGCATCATCACAAAGATCAAGGAGACCAGAGGCCACATCTCGTGCTGCAGAGACCACTACAGCCAGTTTGCCAAGACGGGTGTCAGGGTAGCAAGACAAAGTTTGCTGGGACATCACAAAGCGGCTCCCTCCTACATTGATGGTAAAGCAGTCCAAGGAGGGAATGACCTTCTGTAGCAGAGGCCCCTGCTCTTCCTCACTGGAGAAAACACTGCAGTCCAGGGAGCCCAGGGATGTGCTACTCCCTGGTTCCTCCAGGGATGCTTGAGAAGAAAGAGACATGCAGCAGGGAGGCGACTTCATCTTGTAGCTGCCAGCAGCAGCCCACACTCTCCTGGATCGAAAACACAACAAAGCTGCAGGGAAGACTGCCCCGCCGGGGGGTGGTGGTCGGGCCAGCCTTGAAATGTATCACTTCTCTTTGGCTACCGTCCCAGAGACACTTCCCCACTTCCTCCGAGCGATGCCTCCATCTGAGGCGGGGGTCAGGCAGGGTGTTGAAGAGCCCAATACTGTCTACACCTGTGAGGATGCAGAAGGAATAGTGGTACCTGGCTCGGCTTCACCTCCTGCTGTCTGCGCCAGGAACCGTCGGGAAGTGCCCGGCACCATCTGCCCGCGACGGCCCCTGCGCTTCACCGATCGTTTAGTCGAGGGCGTAGGAAACCAGCCAGGACAACACAACACTGAACAGCAGCTTCAGCGGGGTCTCTGGGCAGCGAGGAGCCGCCCCGCCGCGCTCCGATATCATCCTGAGGGGCTGCGCCGCTGCTCGGCCTCGCCCCCCGCCCCCCAACTCCATCCTCAACCACACAGCGCACCTTTCCCCGCCCGCCCCGCGCTCGCAGTTTTCCCGGAGCTGGCGCCGAAGTTGCCCCCCTCGCTCCCCTGCCGCCGCTGGGGTAGCCGCCGCGGTCCGGCGGTCTCGGCGCGGCCACCTCCCTACGGCCAGCCCTGCCGCCCCGCGCCGCCGCCCCGCCTCACCTGCCCGCCCGCGGCTGGGCGCCGGCTGTCGTCGTCCCCTCGCAGGGAACCGCTGCCCGCTGCCCCGGCTCCAAACTCCTGAGCAGCGTCGCTTCGACTCCATGGCGAGTCATGTCGGAGGGGAGCAGAGACGGGAGCTGGGGAGGCGGGCATGGGCCGGGCTACACCGTCGCCCACCCTGAAGCAGGGCGCAGCAGCCCCCGCACCGGGCTTGGCCCCGATGGACCCCGCCTGCGGCCGGCCGGCCGGCCGGCCGCCCGCACCCGCACGCTCCCGGGAATTCCTCCAGGAACAATTCAGACCGCCAAACTCCTCCAGCAGGTTTCACAGAGCGAGTTTGAAGCCGGCTCCCCTTCAGTATACTTAAACCCAAACATGTTTCCAGACTGGTAATGCATCCATGCTTCTGGTACTCCCACGAACGCAAGTCTGAAGTCACTTAAGTGAAACAGTGATTGGAAAGACCGGTTGATGTACGTGCAAGAGCCTGTTGTAACTTAGCTGCAGCCAGCTTATTTTCAAAAAATACCCTGGATTATCTTGGGGACCTCTGTTCTGTGCTGACTTCGTAGCTCCTCAGTTAAAGCAGTGGAAGAGTTAGATTCACCCTCCTCGCTGTATTTCCTCTTCCATACAAAGGTTTTTTGACAAATTTAAAATATTTGCTTTTGCAAATGTGCATTTTCTGCCAACCCTCACTCCTTACTGCCTGCATTGTGGTGGAACCTGACAGGAGGGGAAATTCCGTAGTACACAAAATGCAGCTTCGTCTGTCATACCACCAGCTTTTGATCCCCTATCACTTGTTGCATACAGCTGCATCCAGTCATGTATCTTTCTAACATTTATTTCACAGAGAACTCATAACAGTCTTTTAGATAACAGTAATCTGTAAGCTACATGAAAATTAACTGAAAATGTACTGTATTGCAGTGCTGCAACACTTGCAATAATCTCTCTGCTCAACATTTGCTGGTGTAGAAATCTACTCAGTGTGACTGCTGGTAAAATCGAATCGGAGAGAATCTGGAGGAGAAGAGCAAGGCTGGGGTTTGGAAATCATGGCCCAGGCAGAAAAGAAGAGGTAGGATAGCTGTGATGGAGGGGAACAACCGAGATAACAGCCTTCAGATATTTACAAGGCTTCTTGCAAGGATGAAGGGTATGTTCTGTTTTCCTTGGCTGCGCTGGACGGTAATGGATGTAATGGAGTTGAGTCCCAGGAAGGGCATTTTGTGTAGCCATTAGGAAGGGTTTGGTAAAGCAGCGAAGGAGGTCATCTGGGACATTGGTCTCTGACACTGATCATCAAAGAGCCAAATAGACAAGGGTCTGTTGGAAAAGGTGAAGCTGTGGTGCTTCTTTTCCTGAGGCAGGCTGAAAGGGTTAATTGAGTTCCTGAGCCCCCTTCCATGTCTATAATTCTGAATTCCAGGTGTGTCATAAAGAAAAAATGATTGCTTACTTGCATAGACATTGTCCATTTTATTGTTTAAAACAGTCACATTGAAAAATACTTGAATAACCACAAAGAATTTGAATTAATTTTTCATCAAAACTATCAGCAACTGCTGTTATACAGCCAGCTTTCGAGGGTAGCCCATTTTTATTGCAGGATTGCCCTTCAGGAGTGCTGTCCCTCTGATGGATAGCACTTAAGCCAGGATTTAATTGAAAGTGATAATTAAAAAGAATCATTAAGACTATCAGTAAGATTAATTCCTTAAAACCATCAATGAAAGGTACCTCAGAGCAGCAAGGTGTCTTTTTGGGTGTACTAGACCCCATAACTGTTTAGTCGTTAAACTACTCACTCATCCTCTTTTCAGACTCCTCTTTTCAGTAGTTATTCTTTCCATCAGCCAGAACAACTTTTTCAGGCATATTTGCTCTGTTACAGAGATCTGAAAACACTGCCCTCCTATCACCATGATTCATGGATGAGATGCTTCATCTTTTAGTCCAGATCCACTGGTGTTTCTAAGAACACTACTAAAAAGTTTTGATTTTGCCTAGTTAAAGCAAGTGTCTAATTCACAGCATCATAAAAGCTTTAGGTTTGTTCTTAAAATAACCTGACCTACCATTTTCAGCACATTTATAAGGTTTTGAGAGATCAGGTTCAGTTTGTTGTTTACCTGTATCATTTATTGAATAATGACTGTATAAAGGTATATTTATGTCATTCTTCAAGCTCACTTCACACTGTAGGAAAGTGATATCACCGCCAAACTTCCACAGTGTCCATAACTTCCATGTAGTCAATTTATATCAACACAACTGGTCAGGAGAGCTGAGTATGATACAGTGTTTTACTTCTGAGTGCTGGTTCTCTGCTAGTTGAAAATTTCAGTTTTCCTTAAAAAACAACAAAAAAGAACTTTTAGAAGAGCATTCAGAAAAAAACATTTTCAAATGTACCAATAAAATCAAGCTGGAATGTTTCAGGGAAATGAGAAAAATTTTTTCTTAGTAAAAGAGGCTCAAACAGAAAGGATTTCTTTTTCTACCCTTAGAGAAATGAGAAACAGGGACTACTGACACTTTTTTTGTCATCTCCTGGGGAGCTCTTCAAGCTCATGAGAAACCAAAGCAAGAGCTTTCATAATTTTATCGTTGTTCTTACTCACTCTGCCAGCAAACTGCTGCTGCTGAAGTGAGCCACAACCCTCTCCAAGGCAGTTTGGCCTATGGAATTGGTAGCATTGGATAGACCTATGTCTGCATGGTTCAGAGATGTGGTTTAGACCAAAGGGGTTACACAATACTGTTTTGTTGTGTCGGCAATATCTGTAACAACTGAATGGTAGTGACATCTGTCTGAACTACTGTCTTTCCCACTGCTCCAGCTGGTATTTCCCTGGCACGATACCACCAACTAAAGAAACAGATTTCATTATTTCAGAAGGCAGTATAGAAATGTTTTGTTTTTGCTGGAATGCTGAAATATGAGTTGCAACCCAGTATGTCTGTTGTGGGAGTTGAAAAATTTGCTTCAGTAGAAACCCAGCTGTTACAGAAACCTCTTTTATAATATATTTTCTTGGTCTTCTGCACTCCTTGCATTGAAGGCTAAGATCTTAAAACAACTGTGCAGTGACTTTTTCCAGCTGGAATATTGTGATATGCAGGAAAAAGCCAGGGTGTGCAGGTCCTCAAATTTGTCCTTATCTTTTCAAATAGCCTTGATTCGCTTCTCACGGGAGTAGTGCTTCACAATCAACTGATTGCAACTTACTGACTGGGGTTTGTGACACATGTTTCCAATTTTTAAGTGTTTTGATATCATGTTGGAATATGCTTTGAATGCATAACCAGAGTGGCTCCCCTGAACCTTATGTGGTAGAGTAGAGGGAAAAGGTTAGGACAAGAGTATGACAGGTAGGACTTATCTAAGGAAACCTTTCCACAGGAACACCATCATAGTTTCCATCAGTACAGGGACTTGACAAGCCAGAGACTGCATGGAGCCCAACATGTTTAATAATCTTTCATGGTGCTGCAAAGTCATTTATTAGGTCACTTCTCTTTTGATGTTGGTAACACTTTGAACAAGGTTCTCCACAATATATCTGTGCACAGAGTGAGAGATACTAGACTGTTCTGTTCAGTGTTCCTTTGTTTTTAGTGTGCTGTGACAGCAGAGCAGTGGTGTCCTGCTATTCATGATTTCACTGTCATCTGCCATACTGTAGTTTTCATGGAAGAGGTAATTTTTAATAATATATCATTAAGTTTTTAAACTGAGTTCTGTGAGTAATACATACTATCAAGAGTTAAAATTAATGGCTTTTGACCGTTCCAGTATTTCTCCTTATGTTTGTTGCAACTTTTGAACTCTGTGCAAGCCATTGAGCCCTGATCCACTGCATTCAACACTAAAGATAATCTGTGTCATAAACTCAATTCTCTTGACAGGCATCAGGAGTCACTTCCTGAAAATGACAGTGGTACTGGCTAGATCCTCTGCTGAATCTTCCCCTTCAGTTAATGTGAAGCAGTGGTCTTAAGGAGCAGTTGTGGTTCCTTTACAATGGAGTTATCTGAGGACTATCCTTTCATATAGCCTGGGAGCTGCTGTAACCTGACTCTTGCAATAGCAAATGAGAAAAGATGAAACCTAGAAATTCTGAAGACAACTCTCTGCTGTTTCATGTGACAAGTGCTTATTAGAACAGTTTCACTCCCTCCAGGGATATTCTGCTTTTCTTGTGGAAATGGTCCAGCTGAAACCAACCAGATCTCACTTTCCTTTAGCTAGCTGCATAGAACAGACAGATCAGAAGAAGGCACATAGTTTGGTCCACATTGTGTGAAAATAGTTTAAGAGAGTATGGAATCAGGGCTATGTTAAGAAAGCTGTTTTCGGTATCTTTGAACACTACCCACTTTCAGACCCTATTTATTTTCTTGCCTTTTACAATGTGGTAGGAAGTAAAAAAAGAGAAGCTGGGGAGGTAGCTCTGTAGAACAACCTACACATATGAGCAGTTTTATTTTCAAAGTAAGGGCTAACTTTACATCCACCAACTGCACAGGAACACGAGTTGCTTGCAGTTTTCTTTGAAATTGGATTGGAAAAGGGGTTTAATATATAAAACTGAGTTTAGTAAACTGTGTGTAATGCTAGGTTGAATGCTGTCTTCATTTTTATTTGACTGGTGAAGGGGATTATTAAGAATTTTTAGTTTTTAAGTGTAGCTGCATTATGACAAATGCCCCAAAGTTCTATCAGCAATGAATGAAAGATGTGCAATTGGACCTGACCATTGACCTACCTAATGCATTTTTAGTAGCTATTACTTCATTTTCACATCACTGAACAGATACAAACCAGCAATGCCAAGGGAGATTACATACAAATATCAAGAGAAAGGAAACTCTCCTTATATAGGGACATGTTTTGTTACTCTGAAGGAAAACTCCACTGACTTAGTATCTACAATACTGCTTGTTCAAAAGAAATTTTAAAATAGATCAAAGAGAGTGAAGGCAATCAGCATAGGATGAAATTTAAATCAGTCAGTCTGAGATTTAAATCCATAATAGCAGAAAAAGAATCAAATTCCGTGCAGAAAAACTGTTTCAGTGCTCACCAAAAGAAACTAATGTTATGCACATTAAATGTATGCAACAATCTATGCACTGTTCCTGCTCAGAATTACTTGTTTTATTCAACAGCTAAGCTCAGCCAGCTAGTGAAGCTTTTGGCCTTCTGCTGAAGAAAATCTCAAATTACTTATTCCTCAGATGAAATCCCTAAATTTGGCAATTGTCAGTTAATTTCTGCTAGCAGTTCAGGTAAACTTTGAACCTTTTAAATCCATTTTAAAATTAATTCTTTCCCATGGTCTGTTCTGATGATTACTTTTTGCTTTTTGTGTTGTTTAATTTTTTTCACTAGTTTCTCCTGCTCTAGGTTACTACACAAGCTTTTGCTTTCCTTCAGGACCACTCACAGCTCATTACTTGAGGTATTTCTGCAACTGTGTCTAAATTGAGTTGTGAGATCTTACCTTAGTGCATTCTAGGTTGCTGGTCTCTGGTCAACTGCACAAGAACCTGGCTGGACCTTCTTCTGGATCCCTTAAGACCTTGAAATCAACATCAGTCCTCACTATTCTTCCCTAAGGACATTTGCTGCATTCCAATGTATAACTTAACATCATGAATGTTAGCAACATCTTAGTGCGTTTTCTCAAGATGTACCATTTGTTTATAAATTAATGAAAGTGTAGTGAGTATGGCTGGGATGGAGTTAACTTTCTGCCAAGAAGCTCTTGCAGTGCTGCATTTTAGATCTGTGACCAAAATGATGTTGGTAGCACATTGATGTTTCAGGTAATCCTGGCCAGTGCTTACAGAGCGTCAACATCTCTTGACTTTGAACACTCTAAGTGAGGAGACATCATGGCTTCTCTGGACAACCCTTATTGTAAAGAATTTCTTCCTTATATCTAAGCCAAATTTGTCCTGTTATCTCTTGACCTATCACTACAGGTCTTGGTAAAAGTTAGCTGCCTTTGTTATCAGCCCTCTTTAAGGGTTGCAATATTGAAGTAAGGTCTTCCTGGTCATCTAGTCCAACCCATCTGCAATGAAAAGGGACATCTTCAACTAGATCAGGATGCTCAGAATCACCTCCATTGACCTGCTGGCTATGTTTCTTTTGATGTGGCCCAGGATGCCATTTGCTTTCTGGGCTGCAGGTGTGTATTAGCAGTTCTTACCTAGCCTTTCATCTACAAGTATCCCCATGTCTTTCTCTGTTGTCTTGCTCTTGATGCATTCATGCCCACGTCTGCATTGATACTGTAGAACATTCTGATACAGGTATAGGACCTTATACTTGGCCTTGTTGAATTTACTGAGGTTCACATAGGCCCAGTTCTCAATTTTTTCAAAGTCTCTCTAGCTGGCATCCCTTCCTTCCAGCTTATAAACTGCATTACTCAGGTTGGTGTCATCAGCAAACTTGCTTGAGGGTACACTCGATCTCTTTGTGCCATTAATAGAGTTATTGAACAGTGCCCATCCCAGTGATGCCTATTGACAAAAGCAGAGGCAGTTGGTGCAAAGTGAAACACAGGAGGTTCTGTCTGAACAGCAGGCAACGCTTTTTTACTGTGAGTCTGACCAAGTACTGTAATAGGTTTCCTGGGGTGGTTGTGGAATTTCCTTCCTCAGAGATACACACTATCTAGATGTCCTGGGCAACTGTCCCTGGTGGAACAGGGCAGCTGGAGCAGATATCCTCCAGAGCTTCCTTCCAATCTCAACAATTCTGTGTGTAATTTTGAGTATAGTAAATCAGTAACTGGTACTAAAAATTAACAAAATTAATAAAATAGATTATTAAATATTAATATAGTAAATATAGTATTAAAATTATATTGTTAAAATACCACTGTAAGGTGTGCAAGAAAGCTTTTAATGTTTACATGAAATACATCGTTTACCTTTCTTTTAAAGTCAAGAATCTTGGAAGATTTTCTGTTATTAGTAATTTTCTCAGCACACCTTCACAGAGAAGTATAACGATGTTCTTTTAAACTTTAAACATGTCTCAGGCAATACAGTCCATATCCTTCAAAGAAACTGACTTCTGAGTCAGTAAATGTTTGTTGCATTATGCAACACATCACAATCTTGGGGTAGCATAATGGATAACAAAATGCTTAATTTTTTCAGAAGTTTCAATTTTGCATTTGTTTTCCTATCCCAGCAAGAGTATCTTCTTTACAAGTGATATGATCAGTTCTGCTCTATCCAAGATGTTACTAATACATATAAATCAGTAACAATCTCTGAGCAACAGTTAGCGTGGAAAAAGAATTCTTTATAGGTAAAACTAATAATTATCTGTTATGGATTTGTGTAACACCAGTAAAACTTCAAAATATTGAGTCATACATGAAACTTGTTTTGGTGATAGCTTATATATCTGCAGTAAAAGAAAAAAAATCTGAGCCTTCATCAACAGAATCACAGAATCACCAAGGTTGGAAGAGACCTCAAAGATCACCAATTCCAACCTGTCACCACAGACCTCATGACTAAACCATGGCACCAAGTGCCACATCCAGTCCCCTCTTGAACGCCTCCAGCCTTCTGTCTCTGTACTTAATTCCATCTAAGGCATTGACCAGGAATTATAGCTGAGCATCCTATAACAAATAGGAGAACCAGAGCAGGCATGTCTTCATACAGAATAAAAAAACAGTCATCATGGAGATAATTTTAGGTGATTTCTTGCAGTTGTAAAAGAGAAACATGTTCAGACAACTTCGTCTCTGCTGCCAGTCTCTGCTGACTCTTAGATCTGGTTTCTTTGCTCCACTATCTTGCAGTTTAGTTTTTATGTATTTAACAATTTCCTTCAATTAATAATGAAAAAAAGCCCCATACTTGGCATAGTATGTAAAATGACTGTTCACCATCTTTTTATTAATTCAAAACAGCTTAAGAACCTTTAAATTAAAAAATGTAATTTGGGTTTATTGGCTAACCTGACATATATCCTGTAGCAAGAATAATTCATTTTATAAGAAGAATTGTTGTTCTTAAGTGGCTCTTACACATAAATTGACTTCCTGTGTACGGGATTGACTGCATAAGTGACCAACTTTGTCAATGAAAAGCAGAGGTCTCCTTGCCCTGCTAGTTGCCTTTAGCTCTTTGGTTAAAGAAGAGAAACAGGAACTTCAAAGAAGCAGTTCATTATTTGTTTCATACACCTATGTTTTAGAATGGAGTGAATCACACCTTACAAAGGTTCATTTGTCTCCTCTGATAGCAAGGGAAGGCTAGAACACAGCTGAGATGAGGTATTAACATTGTGGATGTCTGTGGTTTCCCAGTGAGTTTGGTGTTTGTTTTTGTGTTTTGTTTTGTAGTTTTGTATTTTGTAATCTTTTTTTTTGTAAAACAAAAGAATTCTTTACTACTTTGATCAATGTGGTTATTAGCTCTTGCTTACTACCACAAACATTTATGACCAGTGTATCACACACTTCTTTTGGTAACTATGAAAGTTATTTGTATTTTTGAAATAACATCATTTGTTCTGGAGGTCCTTAGACCTTAGAAATGTAATATTTGGTTAGTCCTCATTACATCACTGTGAAATAGGTAAGTTCCACTATGATTAAATGCTGAGAGTTGCTGCCACATGCAGTTAAACTGTACATCCCTAGGATACCTCATGCTTCCAGGTGACTAAATGTTTAGAGGCAATTGCATGGTACAGAGCTGAACTTCTTGCAGGAGGCATTCATCACTGCTTCTGGGTGCACAGAAGGGAAAATCTGCTGACTTCTTGGCTCATGCACTGTAGTGCTGGGTCCTTCTCCTCTGCAGAGCTTGGGGAATTCCAGCCTGAAAAATCTTCTGTGAATAGAAACAGTCCTTATTCCTCAATTTCATCCTATCACATCTGCATAAGTAGTAACTCATTAAGCAGTCATAATATAGAATACATAGAATACATAGAATAAACCAGGTTGGAAGAGACCTTCAAGATCATCACGTCCAACCCATCAACCAATCCAACACCACCCAAACAACTAACCCATGGCACCAAGCACCCCATCAAGTCTTCAAGTTTTCCAAGATTTTCAACTAGATCAGCAACATGACCTGAACATTCACAGAAGCAGTTCCCTTGTTTCTTACACTGTGACCTGCATACCTGACTGTGGGCAAAGGCATTAGTGATGTTTTGTGACATTTTTGGGTTTTTCTGTAAGAGAAGACTGGATTCTAAATATTATGGTCACATCTTACTACATCTGGCCAGTAATAAGCTGTTGTGATAGTTTCTGTTCAATAGCTAAACCCTGCTTTATTGTAGGCTTTACTGTAAGGAACAGATCATCTCACAGATGATTCCCACACACCACTAATAACTTTTTCTTGATGTCATTGAATGCATGTAGCAAGAGGAAATAATGGCATATAAGCAAATGTATGAAAATAATCACCTCAAACACTTATAAAACCAATTATGGTAGTATTGATTCCCTTCATACACAGTATTCCAATTGCAGTTGCCTCACTGTCAATATATTTGGTATTTGCTTATTAAAACTACAGAAGGCAGTATTTTTAAAGATGTCAGTAGGTGTGTGTTTATGGGCATGAGCCTGTCAGAAAAAATCTGTTTAATGTCTCCAGTTTCTGTAAGTCTTTCATTTTTTTCAGACAGAATTTCCTAGAGGTGGTGATGGGTATACTGATCAATTTCACTCCTTTCTTCAGGCTGCATGAAACTTGGTATAGCTTCCATCAAACATGGATTGTTTGCAAGTAAAAAGAGAATTCATAATCAACTAGACTCCAGGAGGTGTCCTTAGGTAGTGCAAATAATGAATTCACAGCTGAAAGTCCTGAATGGCTAAATAATCAGGCTTTGGTTTCCACAGTTTCCAAAGGAATTTGGCAATGCTGACTGTCTTTTTACTTGATTTTAACTTTTAGAGGAGAGGCCTCCAGCATAAGAAGTACATGAACTTGCTTGATCAGGTCCAGAGGAATGCCACAAAGATTATCAGAGGGTTGGAGCACCTCCCCTGTGAGGACAGGCTAAACCAATTGAAGTTTAGTCTAGATGAGGCTCCAGGGAGATCTTATAGAAGACTTACAGTACTTAAAGGGGGTCTTTGAGGAGAGATGGGGAGATCCTAGTGATAGGATGAGGGGTAATGTTTTTAAATTCAAAGAGTGTAGATTTAGGTTAGGTATTAGGAAATTTTGAAGACACTGAGTTGCGTGGGAGTGTTGTTCTACTTGAGGGCAGGAAGGCTCTGCACAGGCTGGATCAATGGGCTAAGGACAGTTGTATGAGGTTAAACAAGGCCAAGTGCCAGGTCCTGCATTTGGGTCAAACTACCCCATGCAACACTGCAGGCTTTGGGAAGAGAGGCTGGAAATCTGGTGGAAGTGACCTGAGGCTGTTGTTTGATAGATGGCTGAATATGAGCCGATAGTGTGCTCAGGTGGCCAAGAAAGCAAATAGCATCCTGCCTTGTAACAGAAACAGTGTGGCTAGCAAGACTAGGGAAGTGATTGCCTGTGCTCAGCAGTGGTGAGGCTGCACCATGAGTTCTGTGTTCAGTTTTGGGCCCCTCACTACAAGAAGGACATTGAGGTGCTGGAGTGTAACCATAGTAGAGCACTGAAAAAAAGTGACTCAAGCCCCAAATACCCGTGTTAAAAGAATTCAAATACTCTCTTGTCAAAGGAGTAAAATTTCATATATAGAAGTCAAACCTCAAAAAAAACCCCAAAAACTAATGTAAGCATAATTATTAATTTTACCCTGCCCAAGGATTTTCCTTGAAATTAAAGTATTATTTACACTGAAGCAATTCCTTTCCAGCTGCTTCAGTCTTTTGCTTGGTTGTGAGCTATCAGCCCCACCTAGTGAATGATTAATGAATTTAAAAATGCATCACACCAGAAGTGTTACAAGCAAATGCTCAATTGTTTTGTGGGATTTTGGGGGGGATTTTCTTTTATTTTTCTGGTGTGCTGCTGTCTTATGTTTCTCCTCCCAAAGACCTTGGTGACTCTTGATTTCACTGAAATAGTATTTCAATATACTGATGGAGGTGAAGCAGGACATGGGCCCAATGGCTTGCTCTCACATATTACAAGATTAATTATAACCTTCAAGAGTTTTGACATTGTGGTATTATTCAGAGTACAAGGAGCATCACAGCAGTTTCAGAGCACAGAAGGGAGTAGGAATATTCCTACATTTCCCAAATTTGTCAAAGAGAAAAATATGACAATATGTTAAATACATCACCATATTAGTTATGCTGTAATTAGTGCAATGAAATATAAATGGGAAACAAAGTAGTGTGAGCGACTTTAAAGATACCAGGCCAGAGTTTTGATTGGAATAAACTGGAAAAACAAATAATCAGAACAAACTTCGTTGACTTGAGGCATTGCTTTTTATGCATCTGGCAACATGGCTTGCTTATACTTAAAAAGGTTTTGTTGACAGCAAATAATTGTTTCTGCCATTCCACTCAAACTCTTTATATGCTCTTTGAAGACTTTAAAACAATATGAACTTGTTCTTAGTCTAGCTTAACTTTAAATTGAAAAATTGATTATTTTTTATACTGTCATTTAATACTGTATGGCAGCAGAATGGCTCAGAATATACCCTAAACATCAAACTCCTGATCCTATGTGAAGTGGCTGTTAAGGGAGCTAGCTTTAGAGACTTGAGTACTTTGTTTAGATGGCTTGTTTTCCTGGGTTTTCTATGTAGTCCTTTACTTGCTGCTTCTGAGAGAAGGTTTGGTACAAAGCACTAGAAAGAGTCGACCCTCACTAAAAGAAGATGAAGAGCAAGGGTCTGCAGCTGTGAGCTACGTATCTTGGCAGCACAGGTGAGATTTGACCTTCCCCTGAGAGATCCAGCTTAGACATAGAGTCACAGAATAGAACCGTTTGGGTTGGAAGGGACCTTAAAGATGTTCTGTTTGTGCACCAGCATGTGTCCTGCTAATGGGATATGTAACCCATATCTTACAAACAGGGAGAGCTTTACCAGTGCTGCTTTATCCACAGGCAGCATGTTCCAAAGGGATGATGGACAGCCCATAAATGGAGGCAGTTGCTAAGAAATTCTGCGTCACATCCTTACACCCTCACAATTGGCTTGAACAATGTCTCTATATTTCTTATAGTAGACAGGGAGGAGGAATAACACTTTAACTACAGAGAGAACTGAGGCAAATTACTCTAATTGAACCCCTTGAAAACCACACCAGAGTTTACCAGCTGTTTGCAAGCAGGCCACTAGTATCTGTTCATGTAATTTAGCCAATCTTGATTAGCCAGGATTTGGAATGACAGAATCACAGGATGATTGAGGTTGGAAGAGACCTCTGGAGGTCATCTGGTCCAGTTCCTTGCATTTCATTCCATGTTCTGGGTGCTAGCAAAGACATTATAATGAACACATAGATGCTGCTGAAGACAGCTAAGCCTAGTCTGGAGATATCTAGGAACAAGAAAAGGGATACCTGATGGGAGAATGTCACTTCTTGTATTTAAAAGAAAATCCCTACTTTCCCCTCTGTGTCTTACAGTGGTGCAGAGGAGAGCTGTCCTCCTTATTTTGGCCTACTGAGGCACATAGAATTTGCTGCTGGTGGCTCAAATCTAGATTGGGCTGGATCTTGCTTATCTTCTGTAATGTATGGGGAATGCAAAACTGCCAGGGTGGCTGATCAGAGCCAAAGGAATCAACACAAGTGTACTGGCAAATATAATAGTTTGAGTCCAGGATTAAAATATTGTAAGACTCACATGATTAATCAGAGATAAGAAGAATATTTTGCAAATCATATTTAATTATTCTGTGCAGATTTGCATGTCACTCACTTTTCCATTCCATTATCTGTGAATAAAACCTGATTAAATATGAACATGAGATGATTGTAAGGGTTTTGACGTGACAGTGCCACCTGCTGCAACCTTATATGATTTGTATAGACTTTCTGAGTAATTTAGAGGCTTAATTGTCCCTAATTGTGGACATCTCCAAACACAGATTAGCTGATTTCCCTCCTTTTCACTGCCTGTGTTTTCAAGCTAAGGCAAGTATTGTCATATTTTCTATGTCCTTCTGTTCCTAGGGCTCTGTAGGCAAACACTTTTCTTCCCAGTTGTTTGCTCATCAATATGTAAAATCTTCACAATTCCTCATTCTTATGACTGGCACACCTTTGGTGCCGCTGGCATTAAAAAGCCGCAGTTTAATGCATATCTACCTTAGCCTTAGTACTCACAGGCTTTGTACTACTGGAATTTCATTAGTAGCATTTTATTTCTCCTTAGCAGTAATAGAAGGCTTTGGGTACAATTCTCACACAAGAATGCACAGAGGGCATTTTAAGTTTAAAGTAACTCCACTTAAATGCATTCTTTCTACACCATATAGCAATAGTCTCTATAAAATCATAACATGTGCCACAATCTTGTTAGACTTACTATTTTCCTTCTATGTTTCCACAACATTAGGTGCTAAGGAGACTCTTGAAAGTAGAAATTAATTATCCAGTCATTTATTCCCTTTGCTCATTTCCACTTGCCTTGTCTCCACTTTAGCAGGTTGACCCTTAACCAAATAATTTCCCTGTGTGGACATAAATTATAGTGAGAACTAAATAATGAGAAAACCAAAGTGTGTGTCTAGATAACCCCCAACTAATTCCTTAGGGATGAGTGAGACAACAATATTGCTTTTGTTTAATCATGTAGTTTGTTACTGCTTATTGCCAGCCTTGCTCTGGAGGGAGATCATAGATCACTATTTGTTTGGCACGTTAAGATCCCAGAATCATTGTCTGGTACCAGTTGGAATGGACCTCTGGAGATCATCTAGTCCACCCCCCCTGCTAAAGCAGGTCTACCTAGAGCAGGTTGCCTAGGATTGTGTCTGGGTGGGTTTTGACTATCTCCAGAAAAGGGGACTGCATGACCTCTCTGGGCAGCCTCTTCTAGTGCTCTGTCACTCTCAAAGAGTAAAATTTTTCCTTATATTCAGATGGAGCTTCCCTTGTTCCACTTTGTGCCCCATTGCCTCTTGTCCTGTTGCTGGGTGCCATTGAGAAGAGACTGGCCCTATCTTCTTGACACCCATCCTTTAAATATTTATAAGCACTGATAAGATTCCCTTTTAGTCTTTTCCAGGTAAAACAGTCCAGGTCCTTTCGGCCTTTCCTGGTAAAAAAAGTGGAAAGATTATGGCCCTCTCCTGGGGTCCCTCCAGTACTTTGTTGTCTATCTTGAACTGGGAAACCTAGAACTGGACACAATACTCCAGATATGGCCAAACAAGGGCAGAGTAGAGGCAAAAGAGAGCTTCCCTCGATCTACCGGTCACACTCTTAATGCATCACAAGATACTATTTGCCTTCTTGGACACCAAAGCACACTACAGGTGTCGTGGTGATGAACTTGTTTTCCACTAGGACTCCAGGGTCCTTTTCCACAGAACCACTTTCCATCAGCCCAGCCTCTAATCTTTACTGGTGTAGGGGGTTATTATTCCATAGCTGCAGGACTCTATACTTGTCCTTGTTGAACTTCCTTAAGTTCCTCTTCATTCAACTCCCTAGCTTATCCAGGTCTCACTGAGTGGCAGCACAGCCTTCTAGTGTGTTAGACACTTCTTCCAGTTTTGTCTCATCAGGAGATTTGCTTCCAGGTTATTGATGAATATGTTGAACAAAAGATGGGTAGATTTTTCTGATATTGTCTAAAGATAATGAAAGTGTTACCAGTTCTTCTCAACCTAGTAATGAATTGGTGGATTAGTGTACTTTGTCCTTCCACCCCACAGTTTTATGGTTTCATACATTAAAACGAAGACATGTGATAACAAGGCAGGGTCTCTGCATGCTGAACATTGAAGAGCCCTTGTCTGACACACAAAGAGGTCTGGAACAAAAGAGTAGATACAGTTGTGTGGCAACGTCTCCCTCTGAAAGGGGCAGATTCAAGGTTAGAAGCTCCCGTTGCCTTCAGTAAATCTTGAATTGTATCTCATAAAGCTGATTATTTCCCACAAACCAGAAACATTTTCATCCCACAGCTTCCCCTGCAGAGATGAAGGGAAGATTAGGGATTTCAGTTAAAAATAAAAAGAAAAAAACAACAACAAAAAAAGGAGAGATATTTACATAGGTAACATATTTAGAAGACAAGACAGCTACTGCCATTTAAAAAGTCTCTTTCACAAACTGCCTACAACCCCTTTGTGAGTCAGTGCATGGCTGTAATAGCTGCAGCATTTATTACTGGCTTAGATGTGTGAACAAGCGCTAGCCTGATAGCTCAAGTGAAGTGAGCACTCACAGGAGATAAATTGCCATTTTGTGACATATACCTGTGGTACAGCAAATAAAGAAGAGGAAATGGAGATGCCAGACAAATGCAGCATAAGACAGCAGAGAGCAGAAAGAAATTTCTGTAGAACAGTGGGTGGCACTGTGCACATGTGCTAAAATAATGTCAGCCTGCTGCCTAATGTGTGCAGTGTTAGAAAAGGAAAATGAAGGTGACACTATATATAGTTCAACATTTTATCCATAAAGAACAGGACTTACACACATTTAATATTAGGTCTGTATCTTAGGCAAATGATGATGGTGATGATGATGATTATACTTTACAGCTCCATTCAACCTGCTTTCCGGGGATATCAAAGCACCCTGCAAACGTTACTGAAATCAGCATAACATATTTCAGTAAGATAGGTAAACTCAATTCCTTTTCCCAAAAGGAGGAAATACAAGATTCTTTTTATTCCAGGTCCCTGAGGGCTAGTGGGAGCAATCAAGCAGTACTTTCAGACACTGGACCTTGTTTTTGAGCTGGCTGGGGCACTGGACCACACAGCTGCAGAGGGACTGACTGGCTGCTGGAGGGCAGGTGAGAGGGGGAAAACAGCATTGTAACACACAGTAACAAGCCCTGCCTTCTCGCTGCTATCCCCCAGTGCTCCTTTTGTTGCTGCAGGAAGCGTGATTGCCTTTGCCCTTCTTAGAGAAAAGCCTTATGTTTGGATATCAGTGACAAAACACCCTCTGTAATTTTCTGGTGCTGGACCAAGGTGCAACATTATGAATAACTGTTTCAATAAATAATCTTCCTACAAAAGAGAACCTGTGTTTTGTTATCCAGTACAATGTGCAGATATATATATGGAGAAATATTCTGAGAGAGATCTTCAAACAGTAGAAGGAAAAGCTGTATTTGCATAGATCTTTTTCTGACTCATATGTATGTAGACCTAACAGAAATTGCAGTTCCCATGTGAATATATTAAAAATTCTGGTGATATTCCTTTGTATAGGCACAATGAAGCTGACCTTCCTCACAACTGATGAGAAACCCAGAATTAAAGCACATTCTGTTATAATAAATGTATTCTAATTTTTCTTTGCTAAAAATACATATGCATTACAAAAAGATTAACAATTCTAACTAATCCTAGTCAAATAATGAAAGAGTGAGCAACCTGAACCCCACATCTGTTAGTTAAACTGTGCCAGATAGTTAATGCATGACATGTACAACACATGACCAAGAAAAAAAAAGACAAGTAACAATTCAGATGGGTTTCCAGACTACTACACAGTGATCTGAGGGAAGTAGATATGCAGATCATGCATCTATTTCTGCAGCTCTCTTCAGCAAAGCTGCATGATATTCAGAATGTGAAACATGGCCAGAGCTAATGTGATAAAGAGGAACAAATTAAATCTCTCAGTAATTTAAGGAACAGATTCTTTGCAGCCAAACACTGTTCCAAGCAATTTTCCTGTTGGTGTAACCGCATTAATGAGGTTGGAATTGGTGACATAATACAATGAAACTTAAGCAAGGTGTAATTTTCTCTTAACAGACACCAGAGACCTTGAGTTATAAGCAAGGAAACTGCAACAATCTCCATTAGTGGAGCCATAGTTCAGACAAGATATAAAAGGAAGCCAAATCTAGTGGACTTTAAGACCTTGGGGAGTTCTCTGATAACACACTCACATACACAGAATTCACATGTTTCACTGCAGGGATAACACAGAAAGCATCCTTGTTCCCCATGCCCACACAAACATTAACAGAGTTCACGCCGACAGCACCACCACTATGAGCAAATTCTCTTCCTTCGCTCCAGTTCACCAGGGCAAGGGCTGTCCTGTGGGCACACCCTCCCTGCTTCACTCCACTCTCTTTGTCCACAGGCCCATGCACATCTGTAAGTCCCTCAAATCCCAGAGCCGGCAGTCCCGATCATGTCTCCCCAGAGTCCCTGTTTTTCCAGCCTCCAGGCCTGGCTCTGACTCTGACCTGGCTGGTGCAGACTGAATGTTGGTAGCCAAGTGTCCCTCAACTCCCCATCACAGAGCAGAAATTTTGCATTGCAACATCTGGCTTACACATGAAACACCACTTTTATCTTTCCTCCTTTGTAGTTTTGCACACGTCTTCCTCTTCCTCCAGTGAGCCTACAGGCATAATTTCTCCATTTCCATATAGTGTGATAGGGAAGACTTCAAGCTGATTAAGATAACTGGCACATTTGGAATGATTACACTGTTGGAATAGGCTGTCATTTTCTCAAAATAGATAACCCAATGCATGGACTCTAGTTTCACCATCTCCTACAGAAAAAAAATATTAACATTCCTGCTTTTGTTATTTTAGATGAATGTGTGTTAATCAAGACAGGACATGTACTGACATGATGGCTCACAGCATTGCATTAAAATGGGAGAGGAAGAGGTCTGATGCTTGAGGAATTCAGAAGTGGAGTCTCAGATTAATTTAATTATTTTTTTTCCCCCTGTCCATTGGTGGTAGAGAAAATGTGAATGGCTCTATAAAATTATGCTGTCTGCTTATAATGTTTCTGTTCCATCCGCTGAGAATATAAGGAAGCAATAACTCAAGTCAGATGCTTCCATCCAGTTAGGAATCAGTAATTTTCTCCTGAGATTGAAAGAACACAATTATATGACTTCCTTCTTTTTGCATGAAAGTCTACAAATGAACAAAATTCCTCTGGTTCAGGTAGCTGGGCTGCCCAGCTCGTTTTGTCTGCCTGAGAAAAATAACAACTAATGAAATCAAGACTGGACAGTAGGTAATGATAAACTCAAGACAGCTTTAAGGTGACTTCTGTCTTTTGAGTGCTTCTCCAATAAGAACTGACTAAATGACTTCTGAATAAAACCCCTAGCTAGAAAATTATTACATGGAAGGGAAATATCACCACCATGTCAAATGAAATGATCAGTTTTCCTGACAAATCTACACTTTTGTGTATTTCCAGGAATGGGAATGAAGCTTCTGTGCTTTTTATCCCAAGCCTGGATTGAGATGTATGTTCTGTTCTTATCAGAGAAGGTCTTTCTATGAACACTGGGTGATGTGTGACATAGACAGACGAGACTTCCAAGCTAATCAGAAGGGAGTTTTGTAAGGCAGAGAACCTTTAGTAAAGTAAAGAACCTGGAAAATAGATGAAGTAGTCTGCTGCTTCAAATAATAAGTGGTTATATAAATCCAAACTTAAACAGAAAGTAGGTTGGTGAGATCTCATTTTTTATTAACATTTCCTTAGGAAATTCAATAGTTCTTTCACTGTGGTGGGGTGAAGTTTCCCCCCAGCATTAACTTTTAGCCAGACCAGCTCAGTTAGAAGCAGAGGAAGCTGTATTTACAAGCAAATCCTGCACTCTGCAATGGATAGGTACAAAATGTACAGTATTTACAATATTATACAGATATTTATAATTAGCAAACAACACGAAAACCCTCCTGGTCAAAAGAGCTGGGAAGCTGTTTCACTGCCTCCCCCAAACCCCCTGTCTCAAGAGACAGAGGGGATTTTAGAGAGAAAGCAATGGGTTAGACTTATCCCAAGGCCAGGCAGAAGCACATTGAAGCACAACAGCGAAGGGAAGGGAAGGGAAGGGAAGGGAAGGGAAGGGAAGGGAAGGGAAGGGAAGGGCAGGGAAGGGACGGGAAGGGAAGGGAAGGGAAGGGAAGGGAAGGGAAGGGAAGGGAAGGGAAGGGAAGGGAAGGGAAGGGAAGGGAAGGGAAGGGAAGGGAAGGGAAGGGAAGGGAAGGGAAGGGAAGGGGAAATGTGAACTGTTATGATACAGCTTCTCTTATCCCAGACATTTAGCCAATGAATTTGTTTAGAATAATCTTTTGCTTTCCTTTTTACACCCAACAGTGATTTATTTATATTTTTCTACTTTTCTGCTTGAAACCTGCAGCTAAATTTTAAAGGCATAGCCTAAAACTACCACATGAATTGACATGAATTTTATTTAGCTAGCTGTGGTCTGTGACATATATTCCCAGAAGATTACTCTTTCCTGATTTTTTTCCCCCTGTAGATTCAGTTAAAACTGAATTTAATTTCTACCAAATAATTCATTACCCATGTCTCTGATGTCTGTGGGTTAGAAAATAGCAAGTGCCACATGCTAGGAAAAGAGAAGGAAAAGAGAAAAGAAAAGGATCATTTTTCTTTGTCTACACCGCTTCTTTTGTATTCTGAAAGCCTTCCAAAAGTTGTCAGGAAGTTCTCTGGGATCACTGATTGAAGGGTGTTATAGAAACACACAGATACATTGTAGTTACAGAATGTCGTCTGCTGTTTTCTCCTTGCTTCACAGGAAACTACTTTGTGATTGATTAAAGATTTCAGCTTTGGTTTAGCATTTAATCTGTCTCAGATGCCAGTTGTTTTGAGTGCAGTTAAAAGACATTTTCTCACTTAATTTAACATTTCATCCAACAACTGAAATAATCTGAAAGGGAAAATTCTTTAGCTTGATTGAATGTGAGGGTACAGTTAATCAGGAAGCACTATGCATATGGTGCCTCTTAAGGGGCAAGGAAGAGCAGCGTTAGATAAATATTTTTTAGAGCAGATCTTGGCATGGGACAATAACAAGGAAATCTGAGCAACACCTAGTAGGGTCCAAAGCATCCAAACCCAGATATGTTCCTTCAGTTAAAAATCTAGGAAGGCTTTCTCATCTGTCTTAAAAACAGTCTTCAGTTCAGAGATACCTTATAAATATTTTAAATATACTTTCATATGAAAGAGTACAAATAACTTGCATTCCATGGGAGAGGTTCTGCTCATGCAGTTACAGCTGTTGGAGGTACTTAGTCTTAGCTATTCCTGTTGACTGCCCTGGTAGACAATGGGAATTGATGGCAACCACCTAGCTTAAACAAATCTTAAACCTAGAAGCGTTTACCTTGCTCTATTGTCTTTAGAGAAAATCTGAAGGACAGTCATAAATTAGGCGCCTTACTTTCCACAGCTAAGTAAGATGGGAAGGCTTAAGTGGTAACTGTTGATTTAGTTTAAAAGCTTTTGAAAATAATGGCCTTTGAATGT
The DNA here is from genome assembly GCF_014839835.1 of Dryobates pubescens. Classification (NCBI taxonomy): domain Eukaryota; kingdom Metazoa; phylum Chordata; class Aves; order Piciformes; family Picidae; genus Dryobates; species Dryobates pubescens. The sequence goes on from NC_071625.1 coordinate 10,671,821, forward strand.
GCAGTGTCAGGCAGCTTTAGCAAAGCTACAAGCACTATGTGTAATACATCTTTAAGCTGTTCCGAAGATTAGTTGCACTCCACATTTCATCACCTGGAGGCTTTATGACTCAGAAGATGTGTGACTTCCTGATGCACTCTTTCAAATCAGTATACAAAGCAGCATGCCTTTGTGTATGGAAAGCTCTACATAGTTGGCCTTAGAATGTGCCTTATTTTGCTCTTACTATTCAAGGAAGTTTAGACTTGAAGTAAGTGTATTTTGCATCATATAAATTAATGAAAAATAGGACTTCTGTATGACCTAGAATGATAGTTTCTATCTGGAAACCCAAAATTGCCTGTTCCTAGGGCATTCCCAATAGATGTGTCTTTTACTTGTTTTTAGAATCCAGCTATAAGAACTACATCTTGTCCTTAAGCAACACATTCCATTGCTTCTGTCCTTTGTGCTAAAAAGCTTTTTCCAAATGGATAGCTCTCGTGCTATAATTAAATTAATTTTGGATTTAGACATGTAGATGTATTGCTTCCTTCCTCTTTCTGCTGGCTTTTAAATTTGCAAGAATGTTGTCAAATATGAAAGGAAATTGTCTAGTAAAATATGTTATCTGACATATTATATCCATCCTATACTCAGTCTTTTCTTCAATGCCTTCTCCATTTAGTTTCCACAGGTGTATTATGGGTACTATGGTAAAACACAGGCATCTTTCAGGAAGATCAATTCCATTTTATGAAGGAAAATTCTACTCAGTGCTTTGCACATGGGTTAGTCTGACATTTCACTCAGAGAGCAGTTAAATTAAATTATTTTAATTATGATGGCTACTCCAGCATATTCTGGATGGTAACATGTCTAAGTGCACTCCATGAAAATGATCATAAATGTACTTATATAGCAAATGGTTATTAGTTCTTGAATATTTTTGTTCAAGAGCACATATTTTTGACTTATACATTTTATATGTGTAATTTGCTAACTGCAAACAGTGCTCTAGAACTCAATCATGTGCTCTAGCACACAATCAAAAATGTGTATTTTTATTCCTTGTGTATGTAGATGACCTTTTCAGTGCCAAGAAAGGTGTAAACTATGTTCAAGAGCTTTGAATACTGAGGCTTGATGATCCCTGGTCATGGAGGACATGGTTTCCAGGAAAGGCAATTGCATTCCTCAAGCAAAATTCTGTTTAAAATGACTTAATGACATTTCTGATACTGTGTACAGTGTGTGGCATTTAAGCTCCTTAGTGAAGGCATCCAGAATTAGTGATATTGAACTGAGATGTAATTTAGGAAGCCTTATTAATGGATTCTATTATAGGGATTTGAATACTACATGACAGTGTGGTTAAGTTGCCTTGTACCACTGACATTTGGTAAAATTATGACACAGCTAAGCTTTCACCCAGCTTTTCAGGGTCACCAGAATGTGTAAGCTCCACTGTCATCCATATAACAGTGATTCCAGAGTTTTGTCTTCCAAGAGACACTAGAATATTTTTCAGTACGTGCTATTGTGTGGTAATGCAATAATCGGAATTATTAAACTCATACTTTATTGCACTTTTTCTAAGTTGCTTGGAATACAGGTTTGTTATGTTATGTTAGTGCAAAATCCTGACAAAATTTGTTTTAACTCATGTAAGGACTGCATAAAGCTACTATAGATAGTGGATCATAATTTGTTCCTTTATCAAAAGCTGGGACTGATGTCTTCTAATTCAAGCTATATTTGCCTTCCCCCATTCAAGAAAAAAACACATCTGTGACAATAATAAAAGAGGTACTTTTTAGTAGCAGTTGCTGCAGATATCAGTATGTACCAATGGACTGTGATTACAATAATCAAACTAAAAAAAAGCCATTCATGCTGTTGGTAAAATAATCTGCATCCTCTGACATGAATAACCAAGTGAAAGGATTGCAATGGTATCTAAAACTCCTGAGCACAGATAATAGAATCCTGAAATGCTGTGCTAACTGGTGTCACCATCATTGGAGGTGTTTAGGAGGAGACTTGATGGGGTGCTTGGTACCATGATTTAGTTGATTAGATGGTGTTGGATAATGGGTTGGACATGATGATCTTGAAGGTCTCTTCCAACCTGGTCTGGTCTGGTCTGGTCTGGTCTGGTCTATTCTATTCTATTCTATTCTATTCTATTCTATTCTATTCTATTCTATTCTATTCTACATGTGTGTTTTAAGTGGCACCATGCCATAGTGACAGATCTAATGTACTGTAGGCAGTTAGGAATGCAATCAGTTGCAAATAGGCACCTCCTCACAAGGCAAATAGAAATTTCTTTAAGAGAATCAGGTTTTAGAACTTGTCCTAAACCCCCTAAAAACTGATGAGTAGTATTCATATAAATATACTGACATTGCCTTTGGTGGCCTTTCCAAATACATAGAATACATAGAATACATAGAATAAACCAGGTTGGAAGAGACCTTCAAGATCACCGCGTCCAACCCATCAACCAATCAAACACCACCCAAACAACTAGCCCACGGCACCAAGCACCCCATCAAGTCTCCTCCTGAAAACCTCCAGTGATGGCGACTCCACCAAATAGAATTAAAGAATTTAAATTATGGCAGTAGTGGTGGTTTTGCTTGATGTATTATTGCTACCTGCAGGTAACTTAACAGGCTTTTGTATTTCCTTAGGCCCACCTCTTCCTAAACTGTTTAAAATCTGCAGTGTTAGTATTAAATATACTGTCAGGACCTGACCCAAAAGCTGTCCTGTAAGCATGCTCCTGTAAGCATTTATCACTGTGAATGCTGGTTGATGAAATAAACTGCCATGCAGAAACTTACTCTGAAGCACAAACCTCTGATCCATGAGGCTAGGAATCAAGCACTCTCCTTCACATTTGTTTGTAGCTGGCAGTGAAACGGCATCAAATATCAGATGAATTGTGGAGTGAATTTGTTATCATTAGCTGAGATGTATTAAGAGCTTTAAAGAGAATGAAAAGGACTCCAACATAAATGGTAAGTTTCCATGCTGCTGTATGTTGCCATGGATCTTGATTCAAAGGGCCTCTAAGACCCATGGAGTGAGTTCACTGAGCTCTTTCAGATCTGGCTTCAGGTAGCTACTTTCACAGAAAAGTACAAGACTATTGATCTTGAACAGATAAAGGCACTTTCCTGCAAAAAGATATCGTGGAGGACAAGGCTCTCTCATGCTTAGCAATTTCTATTATTAGAGGAGAGCTCACGCTTGAGTGGACTCCCTGTTTTCTCTCACTCTTAGGTAAGTAGTTTTCTCCCTAGGAAGCCTCAGTTCCTCCTTTTGGTTCTTGATTCCACTTCAGGATCCAAACTGTTAACTCAGTCTATATCTTTGTTTTGTTAGTACCTCGACTTTCTGCTCTTTCTGTTCTATGGATGTAAGGACAGAACTTTTAGTAATAATTATAACCACTATTACTTTCCTAATGAAGGCTAGGTTATGCCTTTGTTAAAGTAAATAGATGCTGTTTTCAGCTACCTATGCTCTTTATTTTAGAGCTGTTAGAGAATTTCAAGAAGCATTATAGTTACTGAGAGTATTATTGGTGTTATCCCCTGATACATGGAACAGATATCAGTAAGACACAGGTTTCTTTCTGCAGAAGTTCATAATGTAGCTATATAAACTGGGAAAAGGAGAAAATAGAAGATAGTGAGAATTTATTTTTTTTAATGCATTCCTCTTCTAGAAAATGATAGCTGCAATTATCCTTTTATTAAAGAATCTTTCTTATGTCGAAGTTCACAGCACAGCTACACAAGTCATAGCAAAGGCTATGCCTCTACTGTGAAATCAATATTCCTTTCTATTTTAACTGTTCTGTCTTATTATTTTAGAAGTTTGGCATTTCTTTAGTTAGACCTTGTTGTTCAGATGAGACTTGGCCAAATTTTCCTAACAGTGTAAATGTGGTAAGAATCACTAACCTTAGAGAATAAAAGAATAGTCTTGTTTATACAACACTAACAACTTGGTTTTCTTCCATGAAGGAATTAATTTGTGTTTTTCTGGTCTAAGGTTACAAATAATTTGAATTTGCTTTAACGTACAGTGGGAACTAGGAAGTTAAAAATGTCTGTGATTTATGGAATTAATGTATCATTTGACATACTAATCATTTTATGGCACAATGCCTGCTCTACATGCAATCAAGGTAGCAATAACACTCTAATTAAAACTCAGGAAATGCCATGGCACAATACTCTCTCTCTCTATATATATATATACACACACACACACACATATATATGCACATATAAACATTTTCACAAAGATGGGCTATTTTCTTCCTTGAATTTAAGGCTAGTTGCTTTTTGTTAACAGTTTGAACTGTAAACCCCTCAAACTTTCAACGAATTTAAGCACTGTAGTATGTAGGTCAAGGACAACACAAATTGCTTTCATCACTGACTTTTCCCAAGAAAACAGGAAAAAAAGAAAATAAAAATCAGGCCCCTGGATATAATTTTAAGTCATGCAAATGCCTGGATTTTGAATGCTTAATTGATTATATTGATGCTTCTCTACATTTGGTAAAACTACCTGAAGCAAAGAAATGTCTCTACCACTGCTATCAAAACACAAGGTTTGAAAACTGGAGCACATTCTTGGGTAAGTTTAGTGAAGCACAATCTGAAAATGGTCTAAGCCCCTTTCCAGAGGCAAGAATCTCTGAGGAGAGAGAGAAGTCTGCAGTGAACCCAGTGAAGACACTAGATGAGAGGCTAGCAGCAGGTTTTTTTGCAATGCTGCTGTTATTTCTGTAAGGACAAAGAGAACTGGTGTATTACAAAGGATTATGAAATGTAATGACAATGTATTAGATAATGAGTATCGTACCATCTGCCTAATTTCAGTCAGTCACTAAGATAAAGCACAGATTTAAAAGATCAGAAGGGGGGAAAACGTTGTCTAGAAATACAGTTTGCTCAGAACAAAAAATGAGGAGAGTGCATTCATACTGAAAAGCATCATGATTACAAGGAACTAATCTAAGTTTCAGTGAACATTATTCCCTCTTTCAATGATCCCTCTCCTTTTAGGTATTAGAACATGTTTTAAGGTCAATTATCATTTGTTTGAGATTAAATAGCAATCAGGAGAAAAGTACTGATGAAAATGAAATGTGGTGGGTTTTGCTTTTTGTTTGTTTGTTTTGTTTTTAATTTCCAGGTGTACTGTTTTCATTTTATTTGAGTCTTGGAAGATGATAACATTTTACCCCTAGTGCCACAATACTTTATGCCTTTGTGTGTATTTAGATGCCTTTTCATTAGCTGAAGCGTTCACTTACCCTGGTCAATTTAAGTGTATTTTATAGTATGATTAAAAAGCTTTTGATGGAAACATGTTTTTGTGTAATTTCTATTATATAGTCAATTTTACATACTAATATGATACCCAGATTATAATTTTTACTAAAGTCTCTGTACTTTACTGCCTGCCCTTCCTCCTTTTGTTTCCTGTGGTTTGATAGCCCAATGAATATTTTTTGTTCCATTCCTATTGCTTTGTGTTCACAGTGCAGGGTCTTATGACTTAATCTGGGTTTGTTGTGGCCTCAGTTGCTGTTACCCTGTTTCAGTAATTGCCTAGTGATCAAGTGTTTATTGCCTAACCTGTTGGAGCTTAACCTCTGGAAATATTGTGTATAGCACAAAACTGACAAAAAATACATAGCCAATATACAACAAACAGCAACCTTTATTCCCTTTGGGTCTGGGAGATGTTATTGTGCAATTTTCAAAGTAGCTAGCAAAGAGTAAGAAGGAAATACACTGTGGTAAAACTCCCTAAAGATAGTTTTCCAAGTGGACCCTCAACTCCCATGATTATCACCGGTCTTCCAACAGAACACTCGAAGATGCTGCTGAAAGACTATACCTCTCAAATTCCCCCTCATCCCTCCCCTAGTCTGCTCACCCTGCTTGCAGAGTTTTGCATGGCAAACAATGTTTTTCTTCTTTGATAACTCTGCATCATGTCAAAAAGACCAATATTGTTACTTTTAGTTCTTTATGAAATGTGCAGAGTACTCTTCTGAAATCTGTAAAACAGCTCATGGATAAAAAACTGATCAAGTGAATGGGTTGTAACATTCTTATGTGTTTTTAATGGTGATCAGTTTTAACAAAATATTCAATTATGTATTTCTAGTATAATGCCTTTTCATGCTGAAAGTCTCAAGACAGACATGTAGTTAGTTAATGGGTACCTTAATTAACTATTTTATTTAATTATGCCTACATAAAGCTCAACAAATGACTCAAGGCAAACAAGTCTTTCCTATTAGATAAGAGAATGTTGACATAATAGTGCATTAATAATGTTGTAAATGATATTAGACACAGCAGTAGCATCCCTTAGATACCAGTCAGGATAAGGGACTATACAGTGCAAACAAAATGGTTCTTATCCTGTGCTGGTTTGTTATTGTGGGAGATGTAGTTTCACTGAAGGGCAATGCTGTCATTCCCATAAGGGGATGTTCCATAAGGGGATAGTGATCGAGAAGCTCAACATGAGCTCTCAGTGTGCACTTGCAGCCTGGAAAGCCAATCAGATCCTGGGCTGCATCAAGAGAAGCATAGCCAGCAGGACAAGGGAGGTGATTCTCCCCCTCTACTCGGCTCTGGTGAGACCCCACCTGGAGTACTGCATCCAGTTCTGGAGCCCCTAGGACAGAAAGGATCTGGAGGTTCTGGAACGTGTCCAGAGAAGGGCCACGAGGATGAGCAGAGGGCTGGAGCACCTCTCCTATGAGGACAAACTGAAGGAGTTTGGGCTGTTCAGTCTGGAGAAGAGAAGGCTCAGAGGTGTCCTAATTGTGGTCTTCCACTATCTGAAGGGGGCCTACAAGAAGGCTGGGGAGGGACTTCTTAGGATATCAGGGAGTGATAGGACTAGGGGGAATGGAATGAAGCTGGAGGTGGGGAGATTCAGGCTGGATGTGAGGAGGAAGTTCTTCACCATGAGAGTGGTGAAGCCCTGGAATGGGTTGTCCAGGGAGGTGGTTGAGGCCCCATCCCTGGAGGTGTTTAAGCCCAGGCTGGATGAGGCTCTGGCCAGCCTGATCTAGTGTGGGGTGTCCCTGCCCATGGCAGGGGGGGTTGGAATTAGATGATCCTTGTGGTCTCTTCCAACCCTGACTGATACTATGATACTATGTCAAAAATTACCTACAAATGGTTTAATGGTTTACAAGGGAACTGAAATCAGACAAAAATATCTTGCTATTTCAGTGGAGGAAGGTGGTTTGATACAGATGGTTAATTTGTTGTTTGTGGGGTTTTTTCCTATTCTTTTTTTCAGTGAGAATTTCAGCAAAACGGGAAATTACTTAAAGCAGGGAAGTTACTATAGGAAAAGAAAAAAAAAAAAGGGTTTTGAAAAAAGTTGTTCATTTTTGACATAAATAAATTCTGGAAGGTGGAATGGGAGAGAAGTATAAGACCTGTACTAATCCTCAATGTGAGGCTCCTTTTCCTCCACTGAAGTGGCATGACATTTTTGTCAGACATCAATTCCCTTTTACACCAAGGGGTAGATCCTATCTGTGCTGGATGCTTACATCCAATTTATTCTGCTGGCAGTGGACAAAAAATAAAGGAATTGTGTTTTGTGTAGTCTTAAAAAACTCTATGGGAATGCAGCAGGTGTCATACGTTGAATAATGGTGTGTACTTAGCTGAAAGTAAATATTGCCTCTTCCAAACAACAAATTGTTTCCAGATGCCAGGAGTCAGCCAGATGAGCCCTGAGTGTCCATTCTTCTTACCTTCAAAGCCATCCTTCTCCTGTTTCTTGTAGTTTTCACCATCCTCTAAATATTTGGAAAAAGCTGGCAAAGATAAACATAAAGCATGCTATGTTCAGCACAAATTGCAAAGCTTTTGATGGGGTGTAAAACTGCAAAGCTCTACTAACAGAGAGTGAAAAAGATGAGTTTCTTATACACAGATGGAAGAAAACATCATTGCCTGTAATTAGTTTCTAAGGCTGTGCATTGATGTGCAGATAAATCAGCATTTTCACTGGATAGGTATCTCTTGCCTCCATTATGCCCGCCAATAACTATTTGTTTTCCCTCTTTCACAACATATTTAATACTAATACAGGGTTATACTCTATTACTTTTCAGAAGGGCCAGTTCTTGAGCTAGGTTACTGCATACCTTCAAAAATGCTTGTGCTGCCGTAGTGCAAAGAGCAAAGAGACCAGAACAGGATGATGACAAGTGGGTATCTCCTGATATGGATCAAAATAATTACATTTTTTGCCCTTAAAATTAGTGGTTTTTAATAAGTATAATAAGTATAATAAAACTTAAGGGAAATGTGAAAATAATAATAAGTTTTTTTTATCCCTAGCTATACTAAAATGGTTTTTACTATTTTAGAAAGGTGCAGAAAGTTGTACCAAATTAACTGCTCTTTCTAGGGTGGATCCAGATGAGGAAATAATTACCTTCAGCTTCTTGTTGCTTCCCCATCAGAAATAGTATTCATTGTGGTCTGCCATCAGGGCTTCTCCTTAATCTTATGCTTGATGCCTCAGCAGTTTTATTAACTTTGACATAGAATCACTTTGAGAATGACTGGTTAACCTCTGATTTTGATGCAAGTCATTCATTGCTTGCTGATGACTCCCTGCTTCATATTCTGCTATCCAGCATAATTACACTTTGAAGTGGAATGGTGGCAGATATTAATGAGAATGGAGGAATAACACAAAGTAATGCTTTTCTGGTTAGTTTATGTCTTTTCTCAGTACAGTATTTTGGGGGAAGCAAGGTGCACCACACAAGCAGATATGCTATGGATTGTGACAAAGAAGCAGTAGCAAGCAGCTGGGGCAGAAAGGTCTGAACTGATAACACTTATGATTGGGCACCATGATCCACTTCTTCCTACACTCATGCTGGTACAGCCAAGATAGCACACTGATAATCAAGTAGCAGTTATTTCAGTGAAAAACAATTTCTTATCCCAGCTTCACAGATAAAGATCATTAATAACAATAAAAGTACAGATATATTGATGAAATTACATGGACAGTAGGGCATTTATTGTTAAAAATATGGATTCTCTAGCAAATATAGCTATATTGATGGAAATATTGGTTAAAAGTATAAATATATACCTAAGGTAGCCAGGAAATTAGAGTGTTGGAGGAAAGAACCCACTAGGTAAAAATTATTTTTGGGGAAAAAAAACACTGATAAATGTGGCAATCATAGCAGTAAGTGGTGTGAGCAATCTGGCAATATAAGCTTAGAGCTTGACATAGTGGTAGGCCATGCTTAGCATCAGTGTAGAAGTAGCTAGCAGCTTAGCAAAACAGTGTTGTGCTTGCAGTGTGTAACTAAAGCAAGGTACTGGTAGCTATAAACACAGAGTTATCTTGGAACAACAGGACGCGTACATTGATCCACAGCCTCGTGTGTTATTGGTAGTTTGACCAATAATCTATAACAGTACGATGTGGGGTCGCTCGTGGGGAACCAAAGAAGCTATGCCAACGATGCTCTGCCAGTCTATATAATCTGTAGAGGTTCCCTTAATAAACAATACTAGATCATATTGGTTGTTTGTATTGATTTCATTCTCCGTTGTCAACAGATAAAGACTATGCATCTGTAAAGCTCATTAAACTTGTAAAACAAGGCTCTGGTAGAAACAGCATTTTGAAACTTTTGTGAGTCTCTTCTGAAATTCATGCCTTTTAAACATAACAGAAACAAACTGTTTCGTTCATATGCTTGCAGAGGACAAGAACAAAGTTCTGCACTAATAGAGAAATCAGCTGCAGGGTGATATTTGATGGACTGTTTGTCTGCAATGTACAACCAGATGACAAGTCAATTATTTCATGCTATTGCCAAAACACCCAAACGTGTATCAAGGACATACAAATAGAAGTAGAATCTTTAAGAGAGTTTTCTGCTCAACTCAGGTAAGGCATAACATGAATTTCTTCAATATTTCAAGGCTTTGCACACCTGTGAACCTGTGAGGCATAGAATCATAGAGTCATAGAATTGTTAGGGTTGGAAGGGACCTCAAGGATCATCCAGTTCCAACTCCCCTGCCATGGGCAGGGACACCTCACACTACATCAGGTTGCTCAGAGCCACATCCAGCCTGGCCTTAAACACATCCAGGGATGAGGCTTCCACCACCTCCCTGAGCAACCTGTTCCAGTGTCTCACCACCCTTATGGTGAATAACTTCTTCCTAACATTCAATCTGAATCCACCCATTTCTATTTTTGTTCCATTCCCCCTAGTCCTATCACTATCTGACACCCTAAAAAATCCCTCCCCTGCCTTCTTGTAGGCCTCCTTAAGATACTGGAAGGCCACAATAAGGTCTCCTTGGAGCCTCTCTTCTGAAGACCGAACAGCCCTAACTTCCTCAGTCTGTCCTCACAGGAGAGGTGCTCCAGCCCTCTGATCATCCTCGTGGCCCTCCTCTGGACATGTTCCAGCACCTCCAGATCCTTCCTGTACTTAGGGGTCCAGAACTGGATGCAGTGCTCCAGAACTGGATGCAGTACTCCAGGTGGGGTCTCACCAGAACTGAGTAGAGGAGGAGAATCACTTCCCTCGACCTGCTGCCTATGCTTCTCTTGATGCAGCCCAGGATGTGATTGGTTTCCTGGGCTGCAAGTGCACACTGCTGGCTCATGTTGAGCTTCTCAGCCACCAGCATCCCCAGGTCCTTTTCTTCAGGGCTGCTTGCAAGCCAGTCGCTGCCCAACCTATAGTGGTGCCTGGGATTACCCTGACCCAGATGCAGGACCTTACTCTTGGTCTTGTTCAACCTCATGAGGTTGTCATGAGTCCACCTCTCCAGCCTGTCAAGGTCCCAGTTTTTCCCCCAGTTTTGATAAGATTAAGAAGTGTTGGCCAGAAACATGGGAACAGCCATGCATATGTTATACTGGACACCCACTTGCCTGATCTGTTCTTCAACTTCATTGGTCTTTCATTGCTGGTATACAATTGTTATGGTCTTTTGTTCCTTATGCCTTATGTATTTTTATTTGTCTGGATTTGATTCATTTATCATTTGTGAAGTTTGCACAGTGCCCTAAAGAGAGATCTGTGGATTCAGAGTGCAACGATCTTCAGATGCACAGACAGGAAGACTGTCAGAACATGCTGTCTGGGCTTCCTCTACACACACACCTTAGCACAACCAAGATGTTAGTGTCTGAAAGAGCCAAGCTATCTCATGGCAGAGAGGAGAGTAGGTGAACTCAATGATGTCTGCAGTGTACCTATGCACAAGAGATCTGCTGTAAGCCCCTTTGCAGTAAGTGGAAATAGAGTTCAGGAAGTCCATAATGACTTTTGTGGTGATAAGAGAAGGAAGCTGTCCTCTGCTTTGTCTTGGTGAGGCACTTTTCATCACAATCACTGTCTGTTTTTTTATGCTTTATTTCTAGAATGTGAAAATTCAGCACAGAATCATGACTTCTCCTGAGCCAAAACTCAGTACATATGTGCCAGGAAAGCTGAGTACTTTTATCTCTCTTTTTTTTTTTCAATTGTTGTTTTGTGGATGCCTTTCACCCTAACAGACTTGGCCTGGTCTGATGCTAAGCTACGGTACAATAGACTGTCACTCAGTTCCTTTCCATAAGCCTAACTGTTACCAACAACATAATATAAACAGTCTCAGATTCAGTCTCTAAAGCAGCAACCTGAAGGGGATATGCCTAATGTATTGCTGCGTAGTTAGTGAAACAGGCATTCACCCCTTGGGACTGTAAATGCCTTCTTTGGCTGCATGATGCAGTCTAGACAGTGCTGCTCTGTATAAAACAGTCTGGGCAGTAGTCTCAAAAGATGTTTTTCAATGCAGCTACGTCTACTGATAGAATACCTTTAGAAATAGATGTGCTGTGTAGTTCTTGTCAGGATAATATTGATTTTAAATTTGCTTTCTTCATCTGTTCAGAAAAGAAAATATTCCTGTATTTAGGAATGGAAGAGAAAAAAGTGATCTTGATCTCTATGTTTCCTTAAGGCTCTGTGCATTTTTTAGAGTCAGCATGCCTCTCCAAGTATAGCAATTTCCCCATGTTTTCAGAGAATGTATTTATTTCCCTCTCAGCCCCTCTTAATCCCATCATTTATTTCCTTAATGTTTCACAAAATTTTTACCTGTCTGCAATGTTACACCAGTGCCATTGATAATAATTACATGCCAAACAGCTGACATTAGAACTTAAATAATGGATTTCTCCCCCTCTTCCCTTTTTTTCTTCTGTGTACACCCTCATGAAATGATACCAGTGGAATTAAAAGGAAAATTCTCTATTAAATCAACATTAAGTATTTAAGGCTGACAAAAATATTGCAGATAGTTGCGTGTCTTTTATTTTGTGTGTGTGTGTGTGTGCATGACAGCCAGTTGTGCCTTGCCTATTACAGACACAAACATAATTTAACCAATTTTTTTGTTTGATTTTTTTTTTTTTTGGTAGAGTTTGTAATAATTTCATGGAGTGCCAATAATTCTCTCTCCTGTTTTCATCTGGGGTTAGGGAAGCCTGTCATTCCATGAAAGTAAATGCACATTTTACTCCAATTGATATTAAAGCAAAACAAGGTAAAATTTGCTTCTCAGAGGGAAGAAATTATGCCTAGTCAATTTCACATTATTTGCAGATGTTCACCGTAAGAAATATGCATATGTAGTGAAATTTTGACTAATGGCATCTGTATTCTGCACACACTTTGGAGAAAACCCAGTGTCCCATTTGGGTCTGATCTTGCATGAATTCAATATGCAGAAGGATCCTATTTTTTTCAGTTGAGTCGGTTTAGATTATGCTCAGAGCTCAGATAAGCAGCCAGCGGTATTTGAAAGATGACTGACAGAGGTTAGACACCTGTATTGCTGACACTGCCTTGTCACTCTGCTCTTTCCTCAGTTTGTATTTACATTGCTGAACTCCTGCTTCTGTGTCCCCAAGGAGCTACTGGGAGGCATACAGGATTCCCAAATGGCAATCCAGAAATGAACCCAAATATGAAATGCCTGTGTAGAATTTCCTACGAATTAGGCACCCCAGGGAAATTTTAGGTGTAACTTACTCTGCTCCAGGTACTTCCATTATTCCTTTATCTTTACTGCTGCTTTTTCTTTGACTCAAATAATTTACTTGGAAAACATGGATGGATGTGTTTCCTTGCTTTGTTTGTTATTGTAATGCATGCTGGGATTCCTATCAACACAACTAGTCTTCTACATACTAGGAAAATACACATGCATAATAAAAGCTAAATAGAAGATAGAGGTCATGAGACTTTTCAGGTCCATAAGGAAGCCTGTAAGCAGACTCAGACTGTCAGGGAGAAGCCATACATATTTTGACACAATGTCCTATCATTCTCATTGTCTATAATACATCCCAAGCTGGGTGCCCACTTGCCTAAAGAAAGCTTGAATACTAAACACAAGGCTGTAAGACTTGTCATATTTGGTCACACCTACAGCCCACCTACTTCAGTACCCAGAGCTGGCACTGCTGCCCAGTATTCCATGATGGAGGAAAATGTCTAGAGCATGAAACTGTAATTTTAATTATAGCCCTGGATATGTATATATGAAGTAGAGTGAGTGGCTTGGCATGTCACACACAAGCTGTGCAGCAGTGTAAGGTCAGGAAAGGTGGAGTTATTTATGCTCTAGGTTTAGGAATGAGAAATAACTGACAGGATAGCAGCTGTGAAGGATTGCATTGAAATGTTGACTAAATATGAGTCAGCAGTGTGATGTCCTTGCAAAAAATAGTTTATCATCTTCTGGTAAGTGTTGATAGGAGTATTGATACATGAGAGATGGGAGAACTAGTAAAATATCCCCTGAAATACAGTGTTGAGTTTCTCTGTCCCATGCTTTGACTTCTGAAAAACAACTATGTTATTGCCATGGCTTTATCTTAGACATTGAACACATTATCTTAGAGATTGAACCACAGTTAAGTAATGTTTTTTGCACTGGGTTTACCATAAGATGAGTGACTAATGCTTTGTACATTTGATAGAAATTCCTTTTGGAGAAGATTTTGTGTGTGACACAAATCTTTCATGTAGTTTTTTTAGGCTAACAAATGTATTAGCTGTAGGGAGAGATGGATTAGTGCTATTTTAAGTGTAGCTATATTTGGGTTTATGGGTAAATAGCAAAAAATTAGGCAGCAAAAAAGACCAGTGGTAAATGGGGCTGCAAATTGGAGGGATGTCTGTGTTTAGTCAGCTGTTCTATCATCCAATGATCCCCTCCTTTAAGAAAAGGGATCAGGGAAAGGAAGGAGGCTCAGGAGTTGAGATGGAAATGGAGTTAATAAAATAATAACAAACTCCTTGATATTAATACTAATACAAACCACACCAAGTTATACTCAGTGCACATAGTGGTCATGAGCGGCACACTCCTAGCAGCTAATGCTGGATGCCAAGCACTGTGAGCACCACAGTTCCAGTGAAATTGTGACAGCCACAATGAACAGGAGACCTTGCATCCTGTTCTTGGTTCCTTTTAATTTTATTAACGTGTAAAATTTATTTATTTATTTATTTGTTTATTTATTCACCACAACAGTAGCAATTGAAAAAAACACTTCTGGCAAAAAAAACCCCACAAACCACCACCTCAATGAAGTAATTTTGTTACCTCTGTTGGCATTGTACTTAATCACACAACTAATTTACCTGTGCCTACAGTCATTGTTTGTTTCCCTACTGGACCCTGCTATGAGATGAGTATCAGAAATGCTTTCAAGTAGGCCACACCTTGAGTACTGTGTCCAGTTCTGGGCCCCTTAGTTTAGGAAAGATGTTGACTTGCTGGAATGTGTTCAGAGAAGGGCAACAAACCTGGGGAGGGGTTTGGAGCACAACCCTATGAGGAGAGGCTGAGGGAGCTGGGGTTGCTTAGCGTGGAGAAGAGGAGGCTCAGGGGAGACCTTACTGTTCTCTATAACTACCTGAAGGGAGGTTGTAGATGGAGGGGAGGCTGGTCTCTTCTCCCAGGCAACCAGTGCCAGAACAAGAGGACACAGTTTCAAGCTACGCCAGGGGAGGTTTAAGCTGGATGTTAGGAAGAAATTCTTCATAGAGAGAGTGATTTGCCATTGGAATGTGGTGCCTGGGAAGGTGGTGGAGTTGCCACCACTGGAGGTGTTCAGGAGGAGACTGGATGGGGTGCTTGGTGCCATGGTTTAGTTGATTAGATGGTGTTGGATGATGGGTTGGACATGATGATCTCAAAGGTCTCTTCCAACCTGGTCTGGTCTATTCTATTCTATTCTATTCTATTCTATTCTATTCTATTCTATTCCATAAAGTCAGCTTAACACACTCTATTTCTCGATGAACAGACATCTGAGATCCATCCAAGGGCTGCACATTTTTATCCAGAGTTCAGTGAACTTATAGGCAACAAACTGCTTAGCCTCCAAAATGCACATTACTCTTGCAATAAAATTTGCATTAGATAATTTCACCCTGTTGGAACTGCTCTCTTTTTATATAACTCTCTGCTTTATTTAGAAATCTTTAAAAACTCAGTGTTAGAGGTAAGTTTTAGAATGGCTATAATCTGAGACATTATGTCAGGGAAATGGCACAAATTTAAGTTACTTCATGTATATTCTATTTAATATTTCTGTTGTGTCCTTAAGGCTGCCTATATGCTGCAAGTTACTGGAGTGTGCTTTTCTGCAGGCAGCAGTATGGAAACGGGGAAAATGGAGTTCTATAGACATGCAAAGAGGGCATTGCTGTAGGCTTAGAGTTCTATCAAAAAATCACCAGTTTTCATTGGAATACTTCAAAGACCTTTACAAGGACAGTTATTTTCATGTTCAATTTTCCTATCTGAAGTTGTTGCAGTGCAACCTCCACTTTGAAAGTTGGGGGCTTAGCTGAGTCATAAGCATTGTGATCATAACTTCCGAGGTGAATTCCCTTGAGCTAGGACTGGAATTTCTTTTATCTCTGGTTAAAGAAAGCTCAATGTGTGATGTTTAAATGGGAAAGAAATTTCAAAGCCAGCCATTCTGGGGTTTAGGGTTATTTTCTTGTGAAAATGAGTGAGCCACCTCATTTTAACCGAGGGTGAGATGTCTCACTCTCGTTTTTAAATAATTTGAAAGGAAATTTTAACTCTACAACATATAGAGTCTTGCAACATCCTCTGTGTTCTTAAATAATTCTGGGTTGATCTATTTTCTTCTCTACTTGCTTAGTCCTTTTCATTTCTGGAGGCAGTT
Source organism: Dryobates pubescens (assembly GCF_014839835.1). Lineage (NCBI taxonomy): Eukaryota > Metazoa > Chordata > Aves > Piciformes > Picidae > Dryobates > Dryobates pubescens. The sequence continues at coordinate 10,688,144 of NC_071625.1, forward strand.
TTTATTGTGTTTTTCCCTGTCATGGAAATGATTTCCACTAAGTTACTACCCTCCATTAACAGAACTCTTCAGCCTAAATTTGTCATATCTATGAGAATAAATTGGATTCCCCTAGAGAATGTTTCCAGCCTTCTTACTATCGGTTTTAAAGCTGCTTTACCCCCTCATACTTGTTAGGGCTTTTTCACATTCAGCCTCTGTCAGGAGACTCTAATCTGTAGCATTTCACTTTGCATTTTTTTTTTGCTAAATTAATCTGGCAGCACCCAGCAATGTAATTTACTATTTAAATCACAGAAATAGTTTAATTTGAACTTTTGAGTGCTTCATTTGTCAGGGGTGCCCTGCAGAACATTCCAGCCATTACAGCTGTATTGTAGCTTCTACATATTTTTCTCAAATGATTGCATTCAATCAAACATATTAGAGGACCACTTTCCTTTCAGTGTAATTGTGATGTAAAATAGCATCTCGCAAAATTGCTCATTATATAAGATTGTCCTGGAGTGAATACAGCTGCAAGGTGCTTTGCAGCTCCAGGTTGCAAGCTCTAAACTTCCTTGACTTCATCAGTGGAGGAACATCTAGTTGGCTCATTACAGCTGCCTCCACATCAACTGTTCATAGAGGAGTCTGACTTGCAGAATACTCCAGAAAGTGGAGATCAGTTTTCAGCCCACTTACTAGGAGACGGCTGCCTGTCCTTATGGAGGCAGGGCTGAGGGGGAGAAAAGTGATTTCCTGAAGTGCTCACTGTATGTCACTTCTAATTATTAATGATTGTGCCAGGCTTTCAACTGAAGTAATCTAAGGAGCCAACTTATTGGATCAATCCATGGAAATATCAAATGAATTATTTCAAAGATACAGGTTTTTAGTCTTTCAAACTTCAAAAATGTAGAGTAAGCTGTTTTCTGACTATTGTTGCATGCTGAGTTTTCCTTTTTCCTATCACATATATTCAAGGAAATCATGTCAGAATCCCAAGTGCACCTACAAGCTCTGCAGTATCCAGCTGTGAGCAGTTTGTCTGTGCTCAAAGTGTGGCTGTAATCCATATCATGCTATAAGGTTATCTCAGAGGCTGAAAGCTACAGGAGTGTTTGGCTGTCACTGGGCTGCTGGTTTGACTCTGGTTTCTGTCACTGGCCAGATCTACTCTTCTTGTTTGAGTGCTGTGGAGCAGTTTGCTTGTTGGAGGTGATGGTGCCCTACCTGCCTTATTGCCACCTTCACATTCCTTTGGGGAGCAGTCCACTCTACCAGCACTTCATTTATTTTCCTCATTATAGTTCCACTAAGGTCAGAAGAGATATTAAGTTTATCAAAAGCAGTTCAGCACAGCTCAAGGTTTAATTTGAACTTGCTTGTCCATCTAAAGTGGTGTAAAATAAATCACTATTCCAAAAGACTGGACAGCATGTGGGAAATTGCAAATAAAAGGACCACTGGCCCGGGTCAGTTTGAACTCTGCTTTGTGGGATGAATATGGGCAGCAGTTATTTTGGCCTTAAAAAGGAACTGACATTCAAGAATCCTGCAATTAAGTCTTTTTGTTATGTGCCTTTCTCACTTTAAAGCACAATGAGAAAAGTGCTAATACATTGTCAATTAGATATTAAACTCTATTTTTGTTTAACTTTTATTGTGTTCATTAAAACATGAAAGTGACATTAACTTCAATGATATGCAAATAGTAAACGATCATTCCTACTTGGTATTCCTGATGAATAGGAAATTATACTAACAACTTTCATTATTCTATTCATTTATTACTGGAGAATAATTAGAAGTGAGTAACTGGTAGAAGTGTTTTTTTTTCCTTTTGCAAAAAATGAGGCTTTCATCTTTTTTTTTGCCACATGTTTGTTTTTTTTTCAACAGTAAGTATCTGCCTTGGTAGCCCTCTCTCACACAAATACTTTCCCTCCATCATTACTGAGTTTGAACATTAAACATTTAAGAAGATAGTAAGAAAAGTCTTTCCAAATTCTTTCTGATGATTGTTGAGTGCCTTTGATACAAGTTACCATATTCTCTAACTGAGATCTGCAGCTAGAAGAAAAGAGGAAAAAAACTCACAATCCTTTGTTGGAACTATAAAGCATAATTTTTCTTCCATTTTGGGCTCTGTGGCCTGCAGTTTGGTCAGTAGCATGCTGTAAGTCAACTAAGTAACACATTTTTCATAGGCCATATAATACATTTACATGGTCTGATTAGTACCAATCAGCCCTCTTGGAGTCATGTCTATTCTCATATTTGTTCTGGAACCTAATGAGGGGAAAAATGTCCTGGATGGATGTTTGAAGTCTATATGGAATATGAAAAAACGCAGTCCAGTTTCTTTTCACTCATGCTTAATTTATTTTATGATCATAGAAAGCACTACATATGGAAAAATATGTGAATTTTGATGTAGTTGCCAGAGTGGGGATGCCTTAGGTATTCTGCTTGGCTCCTAATAAGTCATTCAGGTAGACAAGGTATCTCCCATAAGTTCTGTGCTATTTGTGCCACTCCTGCATATGTTGGGTTATTTCACATGACAATAGGTGCATGTGTTTGGGTACATGAACTGAACTCAGCATTTTGCTGAAAATAATTGCATACTGACTCCTAAATCTCCATGTAGACACTTCATTTGGAGTTGCATCTCCTCTGTCTGCTTATATTCTTCTAGATCTCTTGAAAGATTGCTCTCTTCCTACTTTACTACAGAAAGCCTCATTTTACTTAGCAGTGTATAACTGAGGTGTAAAAGCCTGTTTGCAAACATTTGTACCTAGTCCTGAGGCAGGATGACACCCTGTACTCCATGTGGATTTTAAAGGTACCAACAATGACTAATCTACCTAATGTCTTAGGCATACTGGAGGGCAACTACACATATGACAGATTTCTCAACTAAACTGATCACCTCATGGGCAAGTGATATGTCTGGGATGATTGGAGGCCAAATACTTTTTTATTGGTTTTGTGGTTAAGACAGTTGACTTATGACTGTTTATCATTGCTATATTGTCCAAGGTTATAGACTAAAATGATCACTTGATGTTAAGGTGACATGCATGCTGGGAGATACACAAAGCCAGGGCACTGGCTCTGATTCTGAGACCAGCTGGCAAAATCTGGTTGTGTTGAAACATTTGGGTCCTGCTGGACAAGAAACTCAATATGAGTGAACAGGATGCTGCAGCAGCAAAGAAATCTAACTGGATGCTTCTGGGTTGCATCAAAAAGGTGCATCACCAGCAGAGATAAGAAGTCATCACTCCACTCAGTGCTTGTCAGGCCACACCTGGAATGCTATGTCCAGTTTTGGTCCCCACTATACAAAAAAGGATCTGGACAGACTGGAGAGGGTGCAGAGAAGAGCCACAAAGATGGTCAAATGACTGGGAAGGCTGCCATATGAGGAAAGACTGAGAGAATTTGGTGTGTTCAGCCTTGAGAAAAGAAGGCATAAGGGATACTTTTTCACCATGTTCCAGTACTTAAAAGCTTCATACAAAGACAATAGAAACTCTCTTTTCACAAGAGGGTGTGGGAAAGAGGATGGGTAATGGATACAAGTTACTCCTGGAGAGATCCCTATTAGACAAAAGAGGGGAAATTTACACAAGGACAAACAGCCATTGGAATAACTTCCCCAAGGAAGTTATGGAGTCCCAACATTAGACACTTTTGATGTTCAGCTGGACAGGGTTCTGGGCCATTTTATCTAGATGGTGCTTTATCAAAAAAAACCCCAAACCCAAAGAGTTGGACCAGCTGATACTTGAGGTCCCTTCCAATCTGGTATTCTATGATTCTATAGTTTAAAGATAGGCAGAGACAGAAATTAGCTCAGTGAACCAATCCCTGAGGCAAGTGCTGTCAATGTTCACTCACATACCCTATCCAAATACTGGTCAGGCCAAATCTTTGAAGATGCTTCCATTATGGAGAAGGCTTTGTGTGGGTACAGTGGTTTTCCTGCACAGAGTAATTACCAAGACTCTTCGAATTGTGAGCTGCAGGTCTTGTCCTCTCAAGAAATTACACTGACTTAAAGAAAAGGATCATTATTAAAAGATTTAATTATATTCCTCTGTGAACACATTTCTTTTCATTTAGATGTAGTTTATTTCAAATTTTGTAGAGGTGAAAGGAACCATTCAGACAGGATAATCTTAATTACACTTTGGTGGGAGTAAAGAGTGCTGACAGTAGGGCAGCAGATTGTTACTCTGAAAAGGAGACAGATAGACTGTGACAATTCATGAGAGATGACTGTGTCAGATAAAATGAGAAATGCATTTTCAATGCAAAGTTAGAAGCATGCAGGTTTCAAGAGCTACTTTTGGCCTGATGACATGAAGGGAAGTAAAAGAAATTACTCAGACTGCTGCAACTTAGCTATGTGAAGGCAATGCTGTCAAGCGCTTTACACTGCTACTTAATTTCTATTCTATAGTGGATGTATATGTTATAATAAATGATTCAGATTTTAAACAAACAAACAAACAAAACCCCTTTAGCCACATTTTAAACACTTTTTCTTTTTTTCTTTCTACTGAGAGAAATAATATTGGCATTAAGATAAATGGGGCTGTAAACAGAGCTTTGTCTGCACTGCTATGATAATGCAATCCCCAAAACCTAGCTGCTAAGCATAGCTACTACCATTGTACCGGATAAGTAAGTGAAAAGAATTATTTTCTCCTTTAGTGCCCCTTTCATGTAATTGTGCAATTCAAACTTCAAAAAGCTGAATAACCTTTCTAGCGTGTTGCCATATTATACTTAGCTTTAAATAACAATGTAGAAAGCCTGGAGTTGATTGAGCTGAAACCGTTCCAATAGTTAGAAATACTTCTCAACAAAGCAAATGGAAAACCCCAATCTATTACATAAAACAGCTTTCCATGAGGAGTAAAAATATCTCAACTGTTTTATGACTGTGGCCATGATATTACATGAGATTTGTCACATGACTGTCTGATCTAATGTCACGCTGGATCCCTCCAGTAGCTAGAATTACCATTTCAGATTTCACCAGCAGCTAGTCCCAGGTTCTCCAGCCTCCCTTGCTTCCTACACAGACACACACACACAAGCTGCTCTGTTAAAATCTGTTTGACTCTTGAGCTCCATGGTCTCCCCAGGCGCTGACTGAGACCTATCCAGTACAAAGCCACACAGCCTCTACTCTCTCCAGTTTTGATACCCGTTTCCCAAACGTTTATTGTACTTGAAGGGTAGACCTGGTTTTGTTTGAAAAGTTATAATTTCAAACTTGCCTGCATATAGCTAAAACATGATTTTGTCATTTTTTTGTCTAGTAAGGCTAAACTTCAGCAAAGATTTTCTGCAGAACCACACAAATTCAGATAGAGGATTCAGAACTGCCTCACAGGCCAACAAACTGGATTTTTCTACCTCTAGAGAACAGCAATAACCAAAACTAGCTGAAAATCCTCCTCTAAATAAAGCTCCTTTTTGAATAGCTTGTGCTGGGGAATTTTCATGGTACTACTCAAGACAAATTAAACACATTTGAGCTGAAACATAAGTGAAAAACTTGATGAACAATGCATTGGGCAAAGTCCTAGCACAATACATGGCTCCACATGGAGTCTGCAAAGATGTCACAAGCAGATTCCTTGTATGCACTTGCACTAGCAGTAGTCCCAAGAGCAGTTCCAAGGGGCACCTCACTGTAGCCATGAGTCCATCACCCAGCCTGGTTCTTCTGCCCAAAGATGGTCCTTATTCTTGGGCCCCTGAGTGCTCTTAATCTAGGACAATGCTGAAGCTGTTTCTTATCTCATCACCAGTGGAAACTTTACTCCCTTACAAAGAGTCAGTTATCTCCCTGGCATCTCTGCTTCCAAGCAGTTTAACCCCTTCTTGTCGTTGGACATTCGTGCCCTCCATGATCATTTCTTAATCACAAATTACTACTGCTGAGCAGTTATAATCAGAACTTCTTCTTCAGTTGTCTTTTCCCTTTATCATTAAACAGATTCTTTTCACTAGGTAAGTCTGGGACTTGGTGAATATTCATCCGTTTGAATGATAAATGTTGTAATCCTGTCATTTGCTCATCAGTTTGAGAGTTCAAAGTTCCATAGTGGTAAAAGAATTATTAATATAATTTCCATAAATATCTACAAAGATAAAGATTTTTAACAGAAAGGATGAATCAAAGAATTCCTGGTGCTTGTCAAAAATGAATAAAATTACTCTGAATTTTGAATTATCTCTTAATCCCAACTAGAGAGTGCTCAATTGTTGACGTGTCTTTATCTGTCTTCTGCAACTCTTGTAACTATTGAAGCATTTATTAGGAAAAACAACAACAAAAAAAGAAGGAACATTAAATTTTAAGGGTCACATGATAGTTTAAAAAGCAACTTCCTTTGTGACACATCCAATTATTAATAGATGTGTCTTCTCACAGCCTGTGCTTCCTGCTACTTCTGAAATAATTATGATTATTATACATTTCTAATAAAGTTCTTTTGATTGCTTATGTGTTTATAGGAATTAATCTTGTGGAAATATGAGCAATCTCAACTAGAACTGGAGGGGAATGTAGAGCTTCTGTTTGTGTTAAATGTGGGTACAAGTGTTCCATTATCAGCTGAGGATGGAGAAACCTAAGCGCCTCCAAAAGACCAAAAGTGAATTGAATTCTACTGGTTCTTTAAAGAAAAGAATGTCCTAACTCAGGCAGTTTAATTAACACTTGAGTTATATGGGGTTAATCAGGCCTGAAAGGGTTTGAATATTAAAAACATCACATTCTAATGATAAGATTTCAGTGGAAGTTTCCTCTTCTTTACCCCAGCTTCTATAGAAGTGAGTGCTTTAGTGCCCGCAGTCTGGCCAGGATCCAGGGCAGTTGCCAGGACAGAGGGTACATCACTGCCAGTTTGCTCAGGGACATGCTGTGACCTTGAGTAACGGCTATCATTACAGCATTTACAATTAGCTGTGCCACACTTGGCATTTTTCAGATTAATTTCAAAAAGCCTGTAAAATAAAAAGCCTGTGGCATATTGGCTATTTGAACTTGTGGTCGGGAGGGCAGCCTCCCAGTAAGTTAACTAACTGTATTTGTGGAAAATGCTGATAATGGAGAAAAGCACATTACTACTTGACCTCTAGCTCCAAGGCTAGTGCAAAAGCTTCATTTCACTTGCAGCACCACCTCTCTCTCTCTCATAGCAAGGCTTTAGGGAACCCTTGTGCTGGGTTTAGCTAGCACTCTTTGCAATCAGTATTTCCAGGGCACTTTGTCCTAATTGTTTGTTTGATCCTGGTAATTGTTGTCATTTTCCCACATTTTGTCCTCTCCTTGTGCCAGCTAAGTTGATCTATGATATTTTTTTAGGCTCAGCTTCAGGGCTCTCACATTGTACATTTTTCTCATGTAAAAAAGAATTTATTTCTACCTTGTTCCAAACCAATATCTCCTTTTCTCTCTTTTCTAACCCTTTCTTCCCCTGCCCCCATCACCTTGCCCCTTGTACTTTCACTCTGCTATTTTCAGAAGTGTTCCAGCACCCTTCTTTCATCTGGAGCACTCAGTGTAAACATTGTTTCTTACAAGGGCAGTACAAAGTCCTGGATGTTATATGTACCTGACACTGCCCTTTGCAACAGAATCACAGTTATTAAGGCTTAGAATTTGCCAAAACTCAGCTTTTGTGTTTGATGGGAATTTATCTATTTTAAACCCCAACTTGCTGAAAAAAAGGAAGCAAAATCCAACAGGTTTTTAAGGAATATTTTTAAGGATGTGATTTTACAAAACAATATTGCTTTGAAAGTATATATTATTTAACATTGACAATACCAAATTGCTTAATCATGGGAGGGGACAAGCTCTTCTCACTTGCTCCCAGTGATAGGACAAGGAGCAATGGATGTAAGCTGCAGCCCAGGAGTTTCCACCTCAACACAAGGGGGAACTTCTTTACTCTAAGGGTCACAGACTACTGGAGCAGGCACCCCAGAGAGGTTGTGGAGTATCCTTCTCTGGAGACTTTGAAGGCCCATCTGGAAGTGTTCTTCTGTGACCTGAGCTAGATTGTATGGTCCTGCTCTGGCAGCGGGGTTGGGCTCGATGATCTCTTTGGGTCCCTTCCAACCCCTGACATCCTGTGATCCTATGATGTGAATATGACTGAGAAAATGTAATCTTTAAAAACAACAGAAAGATTTAAATGAATAAAATGAAAACAGACTAAAATTAAACCTGTTGAAATGATATATTTCAACATCCTCAGTCACCTGAGGAATGAAATTAACACAAAATGAACCAAACCGGCATTCCCAAATGCTGTAGAAATGAACACAGTTTTGAGAAAAGTTCTGATTAAACTTTATTTTTTTGATTGGAAAATTATTATTTCATGCCAGTTTCATCTAGTTCTCTGTGATACATGTCATAGATCACTGTACTTCTATAAACAAGAACTTCTTTCCCCCCAAGCAAGAAGAGCTGGGTTTGCTCTCCTGAATGGCTAAAGGCAAAGATGACTAGGAAATACCAAATGGGAAGTACTGTATTGTAATATATAGCATGTTAGGGGTTTTGATGTCTTTTTGTTGTTTGGTTATTTATTTATTTATTTCTCTCAGAAAGCTTTCAGCCAAACATTCATCATATGTCTCTCAAAAGAACAAGAAGAGGAAGCTCCCAATAGTCTTTGTTATATCTATGGGGTTTCAGTTTTCAAAAGTTTTACACAGAGGCTTCTAGGAGCTGCATCTTCAGTTTCCTGTTTGGAAATGCACATAATGAATGCTGGATTTTGTGTTGCTTAGGATGGCAAAAATATAAATAAAACATATGAAGAGCTTTTAAGTAAAAGAACAGGGGGAAAATTTTTTTTGGTATTATTTTATTGTTATGTTGGCAGGAAAATACTGCACTTTGGGAACTGTGAGTGAATAACTTATTTAGGAGCTCAGTAAATAGAGAAGGGAAAATGAGCACATACTGGAACAGACTCAGGGTTTTATTGTGTTTGTTTATTTGTTTGTTTCATTTGCTTGTCTTTAAAGTTGTAAGGCTTTATGGATAAGCTTACTATTCATTCCCCATAAACTGAGGACTGATAGGTGCAATTTACTACAACATTTTACACCATATTTGTGGCCAGCAGAATTCCTGATGATCTAATATTAACATGAATGGAAAATACCATGTTTTCCTGATGAAATGAGATTAATTTGAACTCTATGCCACTTGAATTACATGTCAGCCTCTTCTTGATACTTCTGACATACATTGGTTAATTGGCATCTCACTGAGAGATGGGTAGAAATCCTTAAGATAATTACTGCAGAGGGGATTGGACTAGATGACCTCAGGAGGTCCCTTCCAGTCCTGAGCATTCTATGATTCTATGATTCTAAATCCCTACAAATTTATTGAAAGGGTGACTGACTAAAGCAGAAAGGTCCAAACCAGTGCTTCTCTTCAAGGCCAAAGGAGAGTGAAATCAGCCATTACACATCCTCTTTGGTAGCAGGCAGCCATTTCATATGCATGTAGTTCAAGGCTAGTGCATATTTTTCCCTTCTTCTATGTGTATTCCAAAAGAGGTCATCTGATGATGAGGAGAGGTAATTCCACCGGGGTGATGAGGGTGACTTGAGGGAAACAGGGCTCACATGTATAAGAAATCAGGTTTCATTAGTTCTGCTGCCTACAGGACAATGTGATAATTTTATCTTCAGGACAAATTACCTATCCTCCAATTACCTATCCATATTTTTAAAACATTAAATCTACAGTTCAGCATTGTATGCGTGGCCGTGACAGGGATTCAAGTGCTGTAGAGGGCAGACACTCATCTGTGAATTTCATTTTGTGTGAAAAATACGTGTGCACAAAAAGAATTGCTCCTGTCAAAAGACATTTAGCTCTCAGCTCTTTGAAAGCATTACCTCCTAACTGTGAGAAGTAAAGAATTTGTGCAAAATGTACTTGTAAGTTGCTTTGACCACAGCATCTATTCCAATCTATTACAGATGAAGAGTTGTCTACACTTCAGACTGTAATGCAATATAAACATTAACAGGTGTAAACAGTTAAACAATAGCTGAATGGTGGTCTACAAAGACTAGTTGAGTAGATGGGGAATAAATGAACCTCAGTGGATCTCTGTGCAGCTTTCAAGGCTTGAATAGTTCATCTGCAGCACAGAAATTCACTAAGTGACCCTGAAGCCTGTGATGCATGTTTAAATCTGCTGCAGGCACTTCATCAACTTGGTGTAATTGCAAGACAATGGGATTTGATTGTGCAAGTGTTCAAAAAAATGTAGTATTTAGAAAATGAGTCTGATATATATTTCCATTTTACCTTTAATAAAACCTTCTTGGAATACTGAAAAATACAAAAGATCTCTCTGATAGTCTTGGCTTACTGTTAAATTGTTCTAACTAAGAGCTTTCTAGACTTTGGCATAAAAATGTGAACATGAATATTGAGGCTGAAAATCAAAAGAAAGCCAAACACAACTGAAATTGAGCTAGCCAGAATAAAGAGTACTAAATGAACATATACAAAACACGAAGAGTGTAAAGAGCAGATGTGCAAGAAGCAAATAGTGTTTATACATTAGGAATCAAAAGAAAATGTAAACCTCAGTATATGTTGTGTAGTTTTCAATATACAGAGTATGCCCTGCAATAAAACTTGTGTAACCTCTAGCTGTAAGATTAGAAATAGACTTTTCAAAATGCTCTTGGGTTTTGTGTATCTGCATAATGGTCTTTCAGCAACAGTTTTAAAGATACAGGCAGAGAAGTCCCACAGCGGAAAACTTTGGTAGTATTACTACCATGAGGAGTGAATGGGAGGAAAGAAAAGTTCTCTTTATTTGCAATCACTATGAAACCTAAGCACAGATTCTGAATAATTCAGAAAAGTAGCTATCGAGTGTAAACTTTGAAAGCTAAGACAGCTAGGGTTGGGAGCTACAGTAAAGGTAGAAAATTGACACAGAGAATGTATAGGAGGGAATAAAGTAGTAGTGCAAAGATACTGACTGTGTGAGACTCATGGAATTTTAAACCTGGATTAGGCTAAAGATGAAAGAAACTATTTAGATACCTGAATATGGAGCATGAAGAGGCAGAAGGGTGATTAGTATCTGCAAGGCCTTAAAGAACTTAGGGAACCATTGCAAAGATGGTCCTGAAACTGTGGTGTTACTTGTGAGATGTCAGCCACATTGGTCAGGAGAAAGAAGCTCATGTATAGAGATGAACCACATGTCTGAGTGACTGATTCTGAGGAAGGAATGTGGAAAACTGAAAATGGTTAAAAATTCCAGAGTTGAGGTTTTACCAAAATTATTGCCCAGACATGAATCACAGGTCAGTGGGAGGTCAATAGTGACTTATAAGGAGAGCTCTGACCTCACCAACATGAAGAACAAGTACTAAGAAATATTCCAGGACACTGCAATAAGTCACTTTAAATTGAGATGCCACTTTTTGAGTAAGAGACTAAATTTACCAAGGTTAGATCATCCATCTTCCACACAAATAACTAAGGGGGAATAAAAAGTCTCAGCCTTGTGGCCCACTGACTCTAATGGATTACTTTTATAATTTACTTTTAAGTAGGAATAAGGGTCCTGCAGAAATGGATCCTGACCCCAAGCCTTGTTGCCTAAATCAGTGTTATATTTTTAAAGGCTAGATGGTCAATAATTTGCCTATGAACAAAACCAATGCAACCCAAAATTTGAATATGATTAATTTTCTTTTTAGTTTGATACGGGTCTTGTTTAATATCATCTTGAAATGGTGAAATTGGAAAAAATAATAGATGCATGTAAGGTCTCTAACTGTATTTCTATAGAAATGCTCCTGCAAAACAAAGGTATTGTGTAATACACATGCAGAGAGGGGGATGTTATGTCATAATTTGAATTTTGATTCATAAAAAATGCTCAGATAGATGTTTCTATCAACTAACAGGAGTATCATAATTCTATAAATACCCATGCAACATCAATTGTGTCTACATTAGTACTTATTTAATCTTGATTAGGAACAAATCTCCTAATTAACCTCTTTGACTTCACACTGGTGTGCTTTGCAGAGTGCAGAAAGTAAAAGGATGTGCCTGTGGGGAGAAGCTAACAGGACAGGTGATCCTAAACTGACCAGTGATATATTCCATTCCATATAGGTTATATTCAGTACAAAGTTGGGAGGTTCAAGCTCACTTCTTCAATGGCTGGTATCTGATAAGGTATATGTTCATTCTGCTTTTGATCCCAACCCATGAGTCCCTGAATCCAGGTATTGAATCCACTTCCCATCTGCTGCTGAGTCCTTGCTGGGACTTCTTCAGAGTATCAGTGGTGACAGTGATGTACTCACCATCAGGGGAGCTGGGTTTGATATTGGTTTTATATATATTTATATATATTCCATTGTATTGTTATTATTGTCACATTTAGTAGTAGTTTTAGTTGTGGGGCTTTTAAATTTTTTGTTCTATTTTGTTTTGCTTTGTTTGCCTCCAGTTCATAAGTCTCTCCCCCTTATTCTCTTTAATCTTCCCTTTCTGGGAAGGGAGAGGGGTTAGCAAAGAGTGTCTGTCATTCTTCTAGTGGTGGTACAGACATTCATCTCCCTGAGCCTTGTGAAGCTGTCTCCTAGGCTGCTTCCCCCCTCTCATTGGGCCACTTTGTAAACCTGGTTCTCAGGCCATTTTGTGATATCAGTACCAGGCACTGTGCTATTATTTAGTGTGTCAAAATGTAGGAAGCTGGGAGAACTTGGTATTTTCTGACTCTTGGTGAGGTCAAGTGAAAGAAATTGACTCCCGCACCGCTTGGAGATGTGTTCAATGAGTTGAGACTGTTGGGCACCCCCCAGCTGTACCTACAGCCTCTGAATATCTTGTAAAGGTGCCAAAAAAAAATCCCCAAAAAAGTCCTAGCCCGCCCCTGCAGAAGTGCCAAGCTTGCCTGATAAGATTAATGGGCACAGTGGAAAAGTACTAGCTGTAGTACTGACCAAAATCAATCATCTTGCAGTCCTATAAATACTGATGCTAAAGTGAGGCCCGTTGGAGCTCTCTGAGATATCAGCAGGCTGAGTCTTGATATCTCCACCTGAGCTGGGATGACTTTCAGGTTTGACTCTGACTGTCAGTTGGCAAAGTCAACAAAGGGAAGACCATCCTCTTGTGATAAACCGATGAAGGGAACCACTGTCCTTCTGCAAAGACTTACAATAGAGAAGACTGTCTACTTGTAATAAGCTGATGAAGGGGGATGTGAGTATTTGCAATCTCTAGGACTTTGCAAAAATCCTAGAGGTCCTGTGTTGGCCAGATCTGTTATAATCTGCTGAAAGGCAGCATCATATTCCTAGGTTAACCTCTATACAGCTGTATGCATGCTTGTGTGTGTTATTTACTTTTGCTCAGCAAGCTTTGTTACATTTTGTGAGAATCACTGTATTTACTATAACTGATTATTGGTTTTTACTCATCAGTCATTGCTATTTTTTAAGTTACCACAACAGTGTTAATATACTGAAATTGCTCTTAAAATCCTCTTTAAATTGCTGCTACCTCAAGTTTACATACAAACACAGTATTATGTTAAAGCACCCTACTAAATCCCATTGGCCATGTCTGAGACTAGAAGTAGATCTAACCTTAGTCTCTGAAGTAGTTTGGACGGCATGAACCTCACGATCAAACAGGAGGCCACTCCTTATCCCTTTCCCTCTGTCATTAAGCATAAACCCTTGACCAGGTCTGGGATAGAGCTAATGGTATTCTCTGAAGAAGTTTGGAGGGCAAAGGTGTCTGTTCTGAACTTAGTAACCAAATGGGAGGATTTCCTTTATGACTTATATCCCTAGTTTCTTCAGTACTCTTAGTCATAAATTGTTGACTGGATCTAAGAATAGATGTAGCTGGACCTCTGAGTTTCTCTGGGAATGAATTTAGAGAGCAAGAAGAATCCATTCTGAAAACCTGGTTGCTCAACAGGATGGCCACCCTTGCCACTTCTACTCCCACTCTCCATGAAAACCATCCTATCCCAAGTCACTTTCTCTGAGCATATATGTATAGTTGCACAAAAATTTAAGACAGTTGTGTTAATCACTAGTAGGTAAGGTAGTGACCTTGTTATCAATTTAAACCTTTACACAGAATCGCAGAATGGTAGGGGTTGAAGGGACCTTTGCTGATTTTTTGATGGAGGGATGGGAGGAATGTATATTTTAAGACTTGGTTGTGTTTAACATTATCCTACCCTGATTCAGTTGGTAAATTAGAGATGGTTTTGTTTAAAGTAAATTAATTTTGTTTCTGTAATTTCATTCAGCCTTTTACTCATGGCTTTTATTAGTGAATGAGCCCTCCTTATACTTCTCTTGACCCTCAAATCTTCAGTTGTATTTCCTCCCCTCCATTCCACCAGAGAGGGCAGGAGTGAGTGAACACCTAAGTGGCACTTTCTTGTAGGCTGGGTGGGCTGAAAACACAACAGAGATCCACACTGTAGTTCTTTAGCTAAAAGTACTCTGGGCATATGTTTCTCAATAAAATGTAAGCCAAACTACATTGAATGCCTCCAATAACTTAAATGAATGGAGTCATAGGCTTACAATTTTCATTAGCATAAAGCATCTTAGTTTTTCAAAGAAGCCTTTGCTGGTGTGGTTTAGCCAAGAAATGCTTTCAGTTTTCAGAAATTTGTGATAAAAAAACAAAACAGCTGTGGGAATTTCAAGGAGAAGTGTGTGTATGAGACAATTAGCAATGTAAGAGACATTTTGTTAAGAACAGGGAAGAAAACCTTGAAAATATGAATATTATATCTAGAAGTCAGTCCTACAATTCACTGTGGAAAAAAAGAAGGTAAATCTTAGAAAATAAAGCAGATCACAGTTACCTCTTTTGTGAATGAACCAATTCCTTTCTCTGATCACTGGAGAGCACTGTTCCCCTATGAAACAATTTGTTTTCAGAACACAGCATTCTGCTGCAGAAATGGTTTGATGTAACAAATTATATAACATACATTATGAATTCCAAGTTAGGGAAGGAGAAATGTTAGTCTTTCAAAAAGAAAAAAAAAAGTTATGTTTTGTGGTATTTTATTATTCTGATAACATCATATTATTTATTACTTCTGATGTAAGAATACCTATCACCTCATCAGGTCCAGAAATGTGTTCTGTTAGGTATTAGACATGTCCATACATTAAAGATGAGGACTGTGGTTTTGGTGGGGTGGTTTTTTTTGGTGTTTTTTTTTGTTGTTGTTGTTGTTAAATAAATCTGTTTATTGTAAGAGTAGCACAAAATATGTGACATACAGAGTCAACACACGCAAGCAGTCATTCCTAGGCACATGATAATAAAATTACCTGGATCATTTCTTGTCTCCTCTATCTGATTTGAGGATCTGGACGTAAACAAAGCCTTGTGAGTCCTTGGTTAATTTCTTATGTCTCAGATTTCAAACTCTACCCAGGGGTTAATAATAATCCCTTCCAGCTTCTTTTTGGTGCCCCTGCCTTTGAGATTCAGCTGTTTGTGCCATTACAGTTTCTATGTTAAATCATGGGATATTTAATTGGAGTGCAATTAAATGTAGTTTTTAATTTTTGCCTTTATTTAAATAAATTATCTTTGTTGTATCAAAGCAGAAACAAGGAGAGAAAATAATACCATTCTATCAGCTTTACCCTTTTCCTGGTATAATATAGGCTTTGTTTAGTTTTTAGGCAATCATGTATATAAGAAAGGAGATGTTAATCCTCCACATTAATCTGTTACATATAAATCATATTCATTATGAACACAGAGGGAGGGCTGTTAGGGACCTGATTTAAGGAGAGCATTGAGGTCTGCTGGATAACATAATCCACAATGAGAGGTAGGGGTCTATGCACCAAGGAGGATCTGAGCCTGTAGGTCACCTACCGAATCTCATCTTCAGCTCTATGACCATGTCAAACCTCTTGTTCACCAGCACTGTATTAATTGAATTGTGCACAGAAAATACCTGATATGTTGAGACAGCCTTTCCATTTAACAGCAGTAAAGCTCCATTGACTTCTGGTCAGAAAAGAGGATGTCACAAACAGAATGTCTAATATTTAAATCACTGAGCATAACACTGACCTCTCGCAGCCTCCTGTACTGCATAAGGACCTCTTCTAATGAGCAGTAGGCACTCACACACCAGGAGCCCATCCTGTAGAGGATCACTGATCACAGTAATTCAGAATCGATTATGGGGCCACACAGACAAGGAGATTATGACTGGCAACATGCAGGATATGAAGCTGACAGGTGTTCTTCAAAAGATGGAAGCAGGAATTAGTGATACATTTTTAACACTACCTTTATTTGATTGGTCTGGGCCTTGGCTTGCAGAGTACCTTCAGCAAGAGATGAATCTATGGTTTTAGATAATTATCTGAGAACATCTCTTACACGAGTATCTGACCAGAAAAGAGAATACAGGTGTTGTCAGAACCTGCTTTATTTTGTTAACATTATAGTATGCCAGGATTTCCTCTTTGCCTGACCTCATAATGAGCTCAGGGTATCTATCACACATCTAAGGTGATTATGTATGCAGTATCACAGAAAACAGGGAAATGGGAAGAAAGATATAAACTGTAGAAACTTTAGGTATCAAAATGGGATCTACTGAGCATAAAACCTGTCCCACAACAGAGCTCCAATGTGATCAGTACCAAAAATGTACTGTGGAGTTTATGCAAATGTAAGAGAACAATTGCTTTAGAAGATATGAAGCAGTCCATGTTTACACAGAAAAGTACCAAAATTTCTCTTCAATATCGTCTGAATCCTCAGTGGAGTGTGCTTCAGGTTTGATGATCTGGGTGTTGGCTTCTACTTTCAAGACTCTTTAGACCCTGAAGGGTGCCCAGGATGCCCAGGGATGGTGTTTGATTAATACTGACCAGTAATTGTCCTGAGCTCAGATTAACAGACCTCCTAGGTTTTGGCTTGAAGTTTACCAAAGCAATGTCAAATGTCTAGCCAACATCGTCAGATGTCACAAATGATTTCATGGATGATGACAAATGTCATCATCCTTGATTTATGGCTGATTGAAACAGAAGCCTACCTTTGATGTGCTCAGGAATTTTATTTTCATGATTTATGATGCTAGCCTTCTGTATGATGGTATTTCTAAAGGGCCGCAATAAATCTCAAAGTTCATTCTCCAGACTCTCACTCATCTTGCTGTCTGGCATCTTCAAATCCTTATACCAACAACCCACCACTCATGAATTTCTTGCCATTTTCCTAACCTCTTCTTTCCAATTTCAAAGCCTTCCATGGCAAGATACTATTTGAATAATTCAAGTCATTTAATGAAGATTTGAAGCCCCTAAATTCTCTGACCTGCCCTGTCCCTTATTTAGTGGAAAATCTCTCTTCGTTATTGCATATCTAATAAAAAAAACCAAGAAAAATGTCTTCTGTTTTCTTTTTCCCTAAAAAGCTTCTTCAATTTTTGATTATCCTCCTTTTCTTTATTATAATATTCCAATATACAAACAAAGGCTAAAAAGTTAGAATTTTTTTATCAGATAGCAGAGAATAATATAATCTCATTTCTTTCCTAGCCAAATGTATCTTTTTTTTTTTTTTTAACTAATGAGAACAATATAGTACATTTTGGTTTATCTTCCAAATGGAAAAACCCCACAAAATTAATTTTAACTTCTGTATTTAAAAACAGATTAAATCCTTACTGACTGGACTCTGAATTTATGAGATTATCGATATGGAGATACCACATATACAAGAATCAATAATTGTAAAAAAGGAGAATAATAATAGTAATAGGTAAATATTGATAAAGCTTTTATTTAAAGCTTTTCTTTCATTTTTATATGAGACGGAGGGCAGAGGGAGAGAAGGAAGAAAAAGCTTCTATATGAGTTTTGATGCCTTCTTGATTAACCAAAAATATTATTTTAATTATTTTTAAGCTTAAAATATGAGGAATATCCATCTCTCCCTTCCCAGCAGTCTCCCCAGTGGTATAAAATAATCAAAGTGAAAAATTTATTTTCAGTCTCTAATTAAAATAGAATTAGAGCTCTTTAATATAAGCAGTATCTCCACCAAGCAGATCAAACATATAAGTTAATACAAATAAACAAAAATCAGTAAACAAAATCATAGAATCAATAAGGTTGGAAAAGACCTCAGAGATCATCAAGTCCAACCTATCACCCAACATCTCATGACTAACTAAACCATAGCACCAAGTGCCATGTCCAATCCTTTTTTGAATACCTCCAGGGACAGTGACTCCACCACCTCCTTGGGCAGCACATTCCAATGGCAAATTACACCATTCACCACCGCTCTCTGGGCTCAGCCCTCCAGCCAGTTCCTAACCCAGGGCAGAGTGCTGCTGTCCAAGCCATGGGCTGACAGCTTGGCCAGGAGTTTGCTGTGGGGGACGGTGTCAGAGGCCTTGCTGAAGTCCAGGTAGACTACATCCACAGCCTTCCCCACATCTACCAGGCAGTCACCTGATCATAGAAGGAGATCAGATTGGTGAGGCAAGATCACTCTGAAATTTTGTGTTGAATGACTGTTTGCCTTTGCTCTAGTAATCTCATGTTTTGCTGATGTATAGCCTAAATTATAACATATTTATTATAGGATCCATGTTAGGAGTTGGAAGGGTTATTCAAAGACCATTGAGTCCACCCCCCCTGCCAGAGCAAGACCATAGAAATCAGCACAGGTCACACAGGGACACATCCCGATGGGTCTTGAAAGTCTCCAGAGAAGGAGACTCCACAACCTCCCTGGGCATCCTTTTCCAGTGCTCTGTGACTCTCACAGTGAAGAAGTTCCTCCTCATGTTGAGGTGGAACCTCCTGTGCTGTGGTTTATAACCATTGCCCCTTGTCCTATCACAGAATCACCAAGGTTGGAAGAGACCTCAAAGATCATCAAGTCCAACCTGTCACCACAGACCTCATTACTAAACCATGGCACCAAGTGCCACGTCCAGTCCCTTCTGGAACACCTCCAGGGATGGTGGTACAACTGAGCAGAGCCTGTCCCCTCCCTCTGGACTCTCAGCCCTCAGATATTTGTAAACATTTGTTAGATCCCCTCTCAGTCTTCTCCAGACTAAACAACCCCAGGGCTCTCAGCCTCTCCTCATAGGGCAGTTCTCCAGTCCCTTCATTATCCTGGTAGCTCTCCGCTGGACTCCCTCCAGCAGATCCTTGTCCCTCTTGACCTGGGGAGCCCAAAAAGCAAAAAAAAAACAACAAACAAACCAAAGCTTGTGTCAAGGGCTGATTCTCAATAGATGGCAGTAAGGGAGCTGCTCTGCTGTGTATGAAACCCTGACCCAGAATCAGGTTGTCTACAAATTATTTAGCACTGGGACCCCCATGATCATGCAGTACGAGACAAGGGTGAGGTGGAAAAGATGATGTATGCAAAACCTCTATATGTAGTGGAAAAACAAAATTAAAAAGAATCCACTGGCTATGAAATGAAAGAAATAAGTAAATAGAACCACCTAGCATTTATCACAACCTAACCCAAAACTCTATATCTGAATGGTTTTTCATGCATCATTAAGATGGATATATGCACATCAAAGCTTTTATTTGCTATTCCAGTCCTTGCTGAAGACACATTTTTGTTCCAATTGTTTTACCAGAAAAGTTGTTGTTATATTTCATTTTTCCTCTCCCTTGTGGGTTTTTTTCATTTTGTGTATATATATAATTTTTAATTCCTGCCCAAACCACTAAAGCATACCTTTAAAGGGCCTGTTTTCAATGAGAAACAGACTTTTGTGAAAGAGCTAGTTCAGCATAAGCTTTCCATCTGAAATGTTTCTATTGGGAAAAATTGTGTTGTGCCCTCAAATGATCTAAATATAGGAGTTTTCAAATGTTTCAGAAATGGCCAAATATTATCAGACAGATAGTCTTCTGAATCATGATGCCCATGATGCCCATGTCACCTGCCAAGCCATTCATAAGGGCTAATATGTTATTTTCCATTTATTGCTGTGTAATATCCTGGTGTCAATTACAGCAATAGGTAACATGGGAAATTGCCAGCAGGGAACCACAAACATATTGCTTTTATACAGAAAAAGAGAAAATTGCCTTTCCCCCTGTGCGTTTTATCTTACTTTCTGACTTGTATATTTCTCTCCTGGAAACAAGGATGTGACATTTAACTGTATGCCATCTGTACACCTAATAATTTCACTGAGAAACACTAATGAGGCTGGGAATCTCTGACCCCATAGGTCTTTACAATCTGTAAACTAACAGATCATCCCTAAATATGCTAGGGATTAATACAAACCCAACTAAGGTCAGCAGGTGCTTTTCAATGTACTTTGGACCAGAGAGAAAATACAGAAATTCATGGTCCATTTTCAGATGGAGAGGCTTATTAGAAAAATATCCCCTGACAGTCACATTCCTGTTTTAATGAGCAATCTGTATGCAAAGCAGTGTCAAAAATGACCTTCCTGTGATTTTCACAAGTTCTGAGCATTCAACAACTTTGGGGTACTCTTAGAATTAGGTATTTCCCTTCTGTGGGGCCTATTCGGTCTTTTAGTTTCTTATTTGTCTTAAGTTTACTGATACTATACTGCTGTACTTTGGTATTTCTGTGGTAGAAGTGGTTTATTTCAAATGGCTTTTAGCCTAAGAGGGAATTTCTTCATTCTAAGTGCTACCACCCTTGCCAGTACAGACTGTGTTAAGAGGAAAACAGAATCATGATGAAAGCTGTAGTTTAAAAAATAATTCAGTACCTAGATGCCAGTGGACCACGACTAGCTATTAATTGGTCCCTTTAGATGCTTCTCCAGCTTATTTTTCACTTCAGCTCTTACTTCCAAATTTTTTTTTTTCTTCTAAATCCAACAATCTAAAAATCTTGTGATAAAGCTCTTGCTAATTTACATAGTAGAGGTTGCTATAGCAACCTGGCAGAACATATCCAGAGGCAGCATACTAGATGTAACCTTTATCTTTATGTGAGAAATACACTTTAAAGGTTTGTGATAGTCCTGTATAACTCTGCTGTTTCCTCAAGATGTTTAATCATGCAGTGAAGTCAAAATATTTCGGCTTTGATATCACAATCTTCAGCTTGGTGAGAAGTGTTGTCATAAACATGTATCATGACCTCATTGCATATCAAAGCATATAGAAGTAGAGAACCACAGGGTTCAAAGATGGAAGATGTGCTGCTGTGTTGAGCATGTACAGCTGAGGCTTCTGAACATTGCCAAAATGGTTTCCCAAAGTATAATTTGTGGCCCCCACATTCACTGAAAATTCACCATCTCTTCTTACACCCAGGCAGTGCTGAAAGCCAGTCAGTGACCACATGGCCAGCTACCTTCCAGCTTTGGATTCTTCACACTGGGCAACACAGAACTTGCAAAGACCAAAGGGTTTGAGCAAATTGTGGTCAAAATGCAGGTATTATGATGACATCAACAAGTAGATCTGTCATTCACCTTTGTTAAGAAAATGGATCCTTAATGGGATCCATTAAGAAGTCTAAAAAAAGGTTGACTGTAATTTGCTTTAATGCTGTAATTTTGGGACTAGAACAGCAATATTATATTCCCATAAATGCAGGGCTGTGAGAAAGACATAACTATTAGTAATTCAGAAAAGGTAGACTTTGTACCTTTCTTTTGCTAGGAAACTCTTGCTGTGACTTTTGGAGTTGGGTAGTGTGTTTCACTACCTTACCACATCCCATTTGATGAGGCCACTCTCCAGTGTTGGTGTGGAGAGTGGCCTTGCGTCTTCCACTTTGTGCAGGCTGGCCCATCCATCTCAAATTGGGACATACTCCATTGCTCTTTGAACATAGTGAAGGAATAACTGAGGAGCTAGGGTTTATGTCTTAAAGCATCCATGGACCCTAGTATACAGATCTGCCAGGTGCTTAGCTGGTTATTATTCAGCTATTCAGATCATACTTGAGTAAAGCTGGGTAAGCGTCATGGGCAACGCAGAATTAACAACAGCCTATAATGGATCTAGGTACTGGGGTTTATTCAAGAACCATCAAGATTAGACCTTTTCCCCTACTTGGTTATGTCTCACACTCACTTGCTTCCCTCATGCCATTATGTTTAGTAGGTCTTGGCTTCACTTCTCAGAAAGGAAGTCACTGCTAGCTCAGGAATGCTGAGAACGAACTTGTGTTTGTTCATGGTGTCCTGCTGCATGCAGTTGTCATGACATGATGCTACTGGCCAAAGTCCTGGGACATTCCTCTGAATATGTCTTGTTATATCTCTCCATCTTTAGTATCTTCCCAAGCTTCCAAACCTTTTTCTTTGTCCAACTTCTTTACCACCAGTGGGTCCCTTTCTTCCTTCTGAGACTATGTTATCTTTTCATTTACCTTTCTTTCAGCCCCAAACCCCTGAATTTCCCAGTCTAAGTAGCTTATGTGCAGAGTCTCAATGACTGTTTAGCCTAAGTGGGGATTCTGTATCATCTCTATTAATAGCAGGATGCAGGATGTGCCAGTTTTCTGTAATCCAGGCACTATCAAGTAATACCCATTGTATCTAGTAGGTGGCAGGCTTCTTCTTGGAAGTGCAAAAGTTCATATTTAAACATTGAATTGCAGACAGATGTAGGCCCAATTAAAGTATTCACAATTTAAGCTATTTCTGCCTACAACAGTCAGGTAAAATCTAAATACAGTATTTAATTTTCAGTCTCCAAAGCACTTAAAAATTCTGCTCACTTCCTCTTTTCTGACAAAGAGGTATGGCTTTGTGCTTGCTGTATATCTCAAGATGCATCTATAGCACGAAGAGAAATTTTTCACCGAGGAGTTCACCTGTACAAAAGAGCTTCCATCAGAGCTCTGCAATCACACCATCAGACAGATTTAGAGTCAGCATCACCCTTTCTCTTCAGAAGCCATTTATTCCCTCCTGAGCTGAAAGGCTGTCAGACCTCACTTTGCTTTAGACCAAGAGTATCCTGACTTAACTGGCTTGTGAGCAATTCCTTTCCTTAAAAGGTAGAATCTGCTTTGCCATGTGCCTTGGTTACTGTTTGTCTCCAGTGACTGTGCAGTATGTCTTCCAGTGGACCTTGCATTATATTTTTAGCTGACTGTTAAAAGCCTGCTTGCAATAACCACCTAATATGCTAACTGTATGTGACTTATAATTGTTTCTTGACTGAGATGGACTCTTGGTGGTGGGAATGAGTTTAGTGTGACTGATCTCTAGTGTTTTCTTGAGTTTATGGTAACAGTTAGGGAAGTCCATGAAAGAGGAAAATATTCCCATTCTAAAAATAGATTTTTATCAATCAGACTGAGACACCAAGATACATCTGGCTTAAAATAACATGAATCTAAGACAAGGCAAGGTAAAAAGCTACAACAAGGAGTTCTTGATTGAATTTCTAAGCATTACATTAAAGTTAGTATCAGTAAGACAGTATTTCCAAAGAAGATAACCTTCTAAGAGCTCTGTTTTTGTCTCCCACCCTGTGCACTGTCACACAGCTGCTGCATCTCACTGCAGAGCTAATACACAGCAGCACTGCAGTTGCTGGAGCCAGTCAGACTAACACAGAAGATTTCTAGCCCAAATTCCTGTTTTCAGGGAGACTTACTATGTTAAAACTATAAGCTTTTCAGATAGTATTTTCTAGGTTGGAATGTTGCTCAGAAGTGGTATATAACTTTGACTGGTGTGAAAGAGGAAGAACTTCGCTGAGGCAGAACAGTGAGGTGGCAGTTCGGCTGACCTCCCTCTTTAATTCCCCAACAACTCTATCATTTTGTGATTGCTGTGCTCATTCCCTGCCTCCACTGAAACAGCAGACTGACAGACTTCGCTAGCACACCATCCTTCAAACACTGGTGTGATGCTCTCAGGCTTATTTCTAGCAAGCCTGGTTTTGTGCCCTACCCCATTCCAATCTAGATCAAAAATCTTTCAGTGAGCTCTGCCTACTCCTGTGCCAGGATAATTTCCCACTCCGTGACAGGTGTATCACATCTGTTGCCATCAGGCCTGGTGTCCTGTAAATCAACCCATGACTAAAGAACCCAAAGTCCTGCCTGTGACACCAGGCTTTACTGTTTCATAGGTCACCAAGAGTTTGGACTGCTCTATGCCACAGGCCATACCACATCCCTCAGCTCTGCAGTGAACTCAGTGACTTTGTCCTTGACCAATGTGTAACTTGCTTCTGGATGCATCTTCTGAAACCATTCCATCTTACTCTAAAGATACCAGATCAAAACCACACCTTTTTCTATGGCACAAATCTGACCTGATGGTCAGCCTCACATGGGCTCAGGTTTATCTGACTCAGTTTAGGAAAGTTCATTTATGTACCAAAGCTGGGAGTTCAGTAATTAATAGGGAAAGACAGAGACCCTCAGTGGGTAAATCAACTTCTTCCACATCTGCATCACCGTCTGGAGATCCCTGCCTCTATAAAGACTCAGAGACAAGCTTTACATTTTTGAAACTCAGACATAAGGCATAAAGCTACAAAGGATGAGTTTGGTCCTAAAATTGACCCTTTTGTCAGAACAGTATCCCAAAAGTCCTCGTTCTTACAGTTTTTAACTTAGATGTTAACACCTCTATGAATTCATTCATTCCAGAATGTGCTCACCAATTTTGTAACTATTCCTTACTCCTGACTATGTGAATTTGCATTTAAAAAACCATTTTGTTTGAAAGAACCCAGCTTACCAAGTGATCATGCTCATTGTACTTTCCAGAGAATAGCCTTTCTTTGAGTTATGCAATTGCAATATTCTAATTTAAATTACTTTTTTTTTTTTTTCCTTTGTACAGTATTTCAACTGATTCTTGAATTCAACAGGAGCATATTGAAAATTATTGTACAAGGGAAAACTTAATTAAAAACTGAATATCAGGGCTATATAATTCAAGCAAAGGTTGTAGCTAATTTAACAGCTGTAAATTCCTGGTAGTTGTTATTTATATAAAGCACTTACAACTTTTATTGCCCCTTTGGTGTGGCATTTAATTAATTAATTTGACATTTCCATAACACATGTTCTGATTCTCTCTGACTAGTAGATGCTTCGTATTTCGTCTGAGAACAGACAAAGGATGTGTGGTTATACAAATGGAGCCATCAAATATTTTTCAAAAGGGCTCCTTTGCTTCCAGATGTGAATAGAGAGGATTATTTGGTCTTGAAATAGGCATTTTAAAGTCAAGAGCGTAATATTGGCAAGATCTGAAAGCTTGATGGCCTCCATAAAAGCTCAAACTTGTGCATCAGTGTGTTGTATCCCCCTTCTATGCCTGCTCCATATGTTAGAGCTTTCTGCTGCTCAGTGGAGTAGGAGAATCTTCACATTTTTATAGTGCTCTTCACAATATAACGAACATGAAGACAAATAGACAAGAATCCAGCGTGTTCCAGAGAGGACAGAAGAGTCTGATGTAAAAATGGTGATCCACAGTGCACATTTTTCAATGTGAGCAGGGTGGCCAATCACCCAGCCCATCCCTTACGTTGCTTTAATACTGAAAGACAGATGGTTGTGAAAATCAATGCCAAAAATGCATTCTTATACATTCATGTAAAGTTTCCTTTCTGCTTAACTCATGGGTTTTTTTTTTGTGCATGAAATGCAGAGGAGAGAGACTTAGTATCTCTCTTTACTGAAAAAAACCAACAAGTTTATGTAAATCTCTTTCAATATAAAGTGAATTTTCACTATTTTAAGCATGATTTTTTTTGCTTAGTTGCCTGAAGCCATGTTTTAGAATCATTGTTATATAATTTTTTAAATGAGACACCACATAACATGCTAATAGTGTAAAGTCTTTTCATCTAAGCAATTTGGTTTTATTTATATTTACTGCTAATTTTCAACTGTATTATATTAAATCTGTAACACTAAGGCTAACGCAGAAAAACTTTTTCAATGAGTATTTAAATGTGACATTTTCTATACACATTGCCTGGAAGAGACCAACATGCTGCTTTTTGGGATTCATCTGATTTTCCTCTGTTAGATTTCTGAGAGCAGGAAACTAAAAATTTCTTCTCATAAAGGTGGAAGTAAATGTACTTCAAATTGTGAGTAAGACTTGTTCCTGGCAGTGAGATATTTGACCAGTGCCTAACAAAATATGTCAGAATGCTTCCTTTCTCACAAGGAAATGAAACCAAGAGTGTTTCCTTTAATTTTTGTAATTAGGGTTGTGATTCTCTTTGTTATTTTTTGGGTCACTGAGAACTGTGAGTCAGGGTACAACTTCCAGAAGAGGCAGTGACAATGCATTAGAATAGAATAGAATAGAATAGAATAGAATAGAATAGAATAGAATAGAATAGAATTAACCAGGTTGGAAAAGACCTTCAAGATCATCAAATCCAGCCTATCAC